>NW_020837951.1:38072026-38485847 GCF_003676395.1 Aethalodelphis obliquidens | reverse complement strand
GTGTGTGTGTGTGTGTGTGTGTGTGTGTGTGTGTGTGTGTGTGTGTGTGTGTCTGTGTCTGTGTTGCATGTCCTAAAAGTCTTTATGCAGTTTAAGTTTCACTGACTTCAGAAACATAAGTGCTACGGACTTATCCTCAAGATCTCGTTTAAGTTTAATTATTTACATTTATTTTATAGTAACTTTAGTTTTGTGAATGTTGAATAATGAATTTCATTTTAATTATTTGAGTCAGCCCCTCTGACTGAAGATGGTAATGGCTGACTGCAACACAAAGCAAAATTCCCTATTCAACATTTAGAAAACAGGATAAAAGAACTTTTAAGTTCTTTATAACTGGGTTTGTGTAGTGAAAAGATTCTATAGGAAAGATGGATTTAAGGACGTATATGATCCTGAGTATAAATGTGTGGGTACAAGCAAAAATTCCAGACAGTATTTCAGACACTTAAGGCAGTGGAGTTGGTGAGACCCAAGTCAAGTTTCTATCAAACAGTAAAGGGGACCCAGGTAGTATCTGGGTTACAGATGGGACAAGCAGAAAATTTCATTACTGTAAATATATGAAACCATGAAAGGATGGAGTTGGAAAATAGGATGGCAGGGTAGGGCAGAGGGACCTGGAAGGCCCAGCAGGGGCGGAAGGGTCTGCTGGACTGGTGGGTGGGGGAGGGGCTGTGGACACACCCTCTCCATGTTGTCCCCTCCCCCACACTCAGAAACCCTTTGTGACTCTTCAGTGCTCTGTGATGCAGGCCTGGGACTGCACTCGCACTCTCAGTGCTCAGTGTGTTCAGGCAGTCTTGCGGTTCAGAAATGGGATTCAGAGAATGGAATGTTCTCTCATTTTTGAACAGCGTTGTCGACCCATGTCTGAGCTGTGACTCAACATCCTTGGATATTTACCGAAACCTCATCGTCCTGTGCGAGTTGGTGTTGCTTCTTCTGTTGCTGTGGTACCTGGTGAGCTTGCCATTTTCACCTACCTTCAGTAAAACCAAAGACATCCGAAAGGTAAGCAGCCCTGGGTGAGCCCCCAACAGAGACTCTTTGTTGTTGTTTTCATTTCTATTCCCACATTTTAAAATGAGATTGGTTGGCTCAGAGAGACACCTAAGGTGGGAATTTCAAGGAGAGGATAGAACATCATCCTCCTAGGGAAAGAAGCCAGGCAGGGCTAGGGGTTCAGGGAGGACTAAGGCTTCCAGTTGAAGCCCATGTCCCATCTGAGTGTTTGGAGGACACCAGGATAAAATCCCAAACAGCAATTTTGTGGCCCTAGGTTGGGTTATTTAGAGAGTGTGGGATCTCTGCAGGAGAACAGAGTTCCCTAATGCTTGATCATGAGTACATTCTCACATCAGGCATCACTCGACAAAGCCTTCCTTTGTGCTGGGCTGATCAGAGCAGCAATGCTGAGCCTCTGAGCAGAGGCTGGAGCCTGAGCTCCAGGATACAGGGTCCCATCTGAGGGACATGGACGTGACTGTTGGCCTCAGATGCTATGCCCTCCTTGGGCAGATGACTTCTGACTGAGAATATCAAGTGTGGATCTCATAGACAAAAGTCCTTCTTTGAGTTTGTCAAAGAAGAAAAAAATCGAAAGCATTTTAAGCCTTTAAAATTGATAAAAGGAAGGAACATAAAGTTCTATTAATTAAAATAGAGTCATATTATTCATGGGTAATGAATATCTGAGTTTCCTAGAGAGGAGTGAGAGAAATGAGCCCCAGCCCTTCATTCTTTTCTTTTTGTTCTCAGCGTCAGGGCAGAGCCAAGAGGAGAAGGAAAGGTGGAACACCGAAAGGTAAGGTTCTGCCTATCCCAGCTGAACTCTCCAAGGGTGACCCTTCCTGCCTTTTCCATGACATCCAAGGTCCCTGATCTCTGAGGAAGTCAACTGCTAGATACAGTTTCTCTCAGAAACCAGAGTTCTCAGAGGAGAGGCTTGTGGGAGGGCAGTCAGAGCCTGAGACACTGCTCAGATTCCCTGCTCTGCTCATCGCTGGGCATGAACCAGTGATGGACCTGGGCAATGGGTGTTTCCCAACAGGTGGCCATGTGAGATGTCAAGAGTCAGAACTTCTGTGTCCTGACTTTGTAAAAGTCCTTTGACTTCCTGGATGATCAGATCCCTCTCTAAGGCAACACTGATCTCTGGGCTTCACATGGTGGTTTTGAGCATCACATGAGATAAAATGCATGTGAAAGTACTTTACAAGAAGCAACATACACATGTTAATATCATTGACCATTTGACCTCATCTACTAATTCTTGGGTCTTTCAGAGTCTAATACCCCAAGGGTTTCCCGTAAGGGGACTCCTTTATTATACCTATGCTTCTACCTTCATTACATATAACCCACTCTCCTGGTTTCTCAGGTTGGAGATGTCACCAGACAGAAATAGAGGAGAAAACGAAGCTGATTTCTATTCTGAAAAGGTGACTAACTAGTCTTTCCCCTTCTTTCCTGATCCCTCCTTAGCATGTTCTATGCAATTCCAGGGATTCAGTGCAACCTGCTGTAGTCATGGCAGGGGGTAGCACAGGAATGAGTATGTGATGAAGGCCTTGAGGTGAGGGCTGTTGAGCATGTTGTGAACTCATGGATGTGGAGCAATGTGTAGGGGCCGCAGGCTTCAAATGACCCCACCCCTGCCAGGCCAGCAGGTCCCCCTTGCCTTATTCTGGTCCTGGTTGCATCTTTGTACTTCCTGTCTTCTGCAGCCTCCTGGGCCAGCACGATGACAACACCCGCATTCGTCGGCTCTTATGTCCAGACCCCTTCTGTGAGGCGTGTAATAATGCAACTGCTGAGATCAATCGGCTGCTACTCCCAGGGGCCCTGGAAGATTCTGCTTCCTCTGTGTCCCCCTTGGCTTCCACAGCTCCTGTGACTGAGTCGTCATTTACTCTGTCCCCTGCCTTCTCAACAGTCCCTCCAAGAGACCTAACACCAGCCTCTCTTCTTGAGCCTTCCCCACTGCCCCCCTCCGTTCTCTCCCCTAGCCCAATGACCCCCTTAGTTGACTCTTTTTCACCCTCCCCATTGGGTCATTCTCTGGCACCAGAGCCTTTTCCTTCCTTGGATTCCGAATTCCCAGGGGACTATTCCCCACCCCAACCCCTTGCCTTTCCCCCTCTCCTACCACATGACACTCAGACAGCAGATCCTGTTCTCCCACGAGAGGCCACTTTGTCTCCGGATACCGTTTTCTCTCTTGACCCCACCCTTTCCCAAGATATCAATCCTCTATCAGATTTGTCCCAGGCAGTGAATCACCCCGATTCTTCTGCTTGTCATCATGCACCACCAACTCTGTTGTCTCTTTCACCACAGCCAGAGTGCACTTTATCTGTGACTCAATCTGTGACTCCAGAACAGGAGAACTTATCTCCAGATAGCTCTGGTGGGTTATCCACTTGTGTGTCAACAATCAGAGGCACTGAGCATTCAAGCCTGTCAATTGCAGACTTCTCCTGGCGGCAAGCTCATGCCAAAGACTCGTTCCCTTCCACGTTGGCACAATGTGATTTCAATCAGGAGTTTCTTGACCTCCATTCTTCAGAGGCCTCTTTTGGGGGAGACCCTGCAGCCAACCTTGTAGAGCCTGGTAACCTCTCGTTTCTCAGCCCTGATGTCCTGGCACTCCTGGAGAGACAAGTCCAAAAGAGGAGCGATTTCCTGATGTGCAAGGAAAAGGAAAATGAAAAAGATTCTCTTCCAGAACAACTTAGGCCAGACTACCAACGAAATTCTTCGTGGAAAATGTTAGAGTCAACTGCTGATAAGCATGACTCGGCAGTCTGCCTTCCCTTTTGGAGCAGCAGAGACAAATCACAGGAGCTGCATGTGCGTCAGCAGCCCCCATATCCTAAGACCCTGGAGGACCATTTACAGCAAAAACCTATCCAGTTCTTCTGGGGTCTCCCGTCTCTGCACAGCGAGTCCTTGCCCTCTGCTGTTCATGTCTTGGCTGACAGTTCCTCAATCTTTATTTTCAATAGAAACTCGAATGCCTCCACAGGCCAAGAATCACCAGTGCTTCCTGATCCCCTGCCTCTGTCCTTGCCTGAGATTCAGCCTGAGCCCTTGCCTCAAACCCTGCCTCAATCTCAGCCCCTACCTCTCACTCAGGTCCAGTCCCAGGCCGACCCTCAGTCTCCACTCCCAGTCATACCATCTGATCCTCTACCCCAGATCAGGACCTGTGGAGTAAGTTTCCACAGACCTCAGGATGAGTCCCAGTCTCTCTCCTCATCTGAAATTCAACAGCTGGAATGGAACATTTTGCAGAAACAACAGGAAAATTTGTGGGGTTTACCCTCTGTGGTCCAAAGATCTTGGGAAGACTTTTGTCCATCAGCTCCTAACACTCCTCGCCACCGGGCCCCCCAGGCCCATGTTTCAATCTCCATCCTTCCTGGGGAGTTTCCTCTCAGTGATGAAGTTCGGAAGAAACTAGAGCATCACCTTCGAAAGAGGCTCATCCAACACCGGTGGGGCCTGCCCCGCAGAATCTACGAGTCTGTGTCACTGATATTGCCTCCAAATGGTTTTTCAGAGGCATCTGAGTCGGTGAGCAATAATGGAGTCTCACTGATCTCTGTGTTTAAGGGTCAGAGTAGCAAAAATGGAAATGTTGGATTGAGCCAAACTGGAGGCTTCCATGAGAGGAGCTCAGAAATGTTCCAGCTAGAGGAAGGTGTGGGGAAGGATCTGGGACACAGCCTAGAGAATGGCCCAAAAGATCACCTGTTGAATGACCCAAAGAGCTCTTCAGGTAAGGATCTGGGGTACGACTCTGAGAAAGACCTAAAGAGTCAGATGGTGAGTCTCTCAGAGAAAAATCCAAGGATGTCAGCAGAGAGTCTAGGTCAGAGACAACTTCAAAATGTCCTAAAAGTACATTTGAGCAAGAAGTTTGGAGAAATAAATGAGGGTCGGCTCCCTGGGACTGTGCATAATTCATGGCATGCTATCAAGCAAACATTGCTTCTTTCTGTGAAATCCCACACCCAAACAAAACAGAGAAGTGTGCCATCATCAGTGGGTGCGGCCTACTCCCTGAATACCTTCCAGGACCTGACTTTTGTTGATTCCAATACACAACAGATGCTGGAAGCCCATATTAAAAGGTTTCATATGAGGATGTTGTGGGCCCTTCCCCGCAAGGTCCTTGAATCCATACAGATCTTTAAATTGAAAGATGCCTCATCCCAGTCCTTGTCTCATGCCAACTTGCCCTCCTCAACCAATGTGATTTCTGAGGCAGACTCCAAATCTGGGAGCTTCAAGTCCTTTAGAGGAAGCTCTGAATCTCTCCATGGAGACAAAGCGGGAACAACAAATTCAGCCCCTGTCCTGGATCGTTCTCTCCCTGCCACCTCACCTGTGGGCAAAGGAGGACAGAGGGTCCTGAGACAATCACGCTCTGATGTCAACCGTAGGCTGGCAGAGGATGTTCAGAGAATTAAGGATGCCAGACAGACTCCTCTGTCTGTTTCACTCTCCAGCACAGGGAAAGCAGGTCCTAGACAGACTCAACTAGCCAACAGATATCCCCAAAAGCTGCTTGCAAAGCAAGCTGGGGCCAGATATGAGCCGAAGCATAAGAGTGTGAGTTTCAGTGATAAAGGAGAAATGCAACGGGGCAAAAAGGTGGAGAAGTCAGAACCTGTTTCCATGCCCAGATTGTCTAGGGAGGTATTCGTGGCTGAGGAGCCTGATCCTCTTCAAATAAAAACTAGTGACATGGTGACAACTAGCAAGGTGACAACGAGCTCCCAAATGATAAATGTGAATGAGAATAAAGCAGAAACTACCGTGACCACTGGAAGCCCCCCACCCAAACTACCAGTTCGCCAAGATCCTAAATCATTAGACCTTAAAGAACAACTGTTCCGTGAGTTAAACTTTAAACTGGAGAACAGGGAGCATAGCCAGGCTCAAGGCCAACCCACTGACACATCCCTTGCTTCAGATAACTTGACTTACGAGGCCTCACTGACTCATGCCCAAGGTGTCTCAGGTGGGGACATGGGAGCTTCCCAGGTGCTGCATGTCCATTTGGAGGACAGAGGAATCAGGATGGAGCAGCAGCAGAAACCTTGGGCCCCTAAGCAGGATAAGAACTTCCCACCAACTGCAAAGAGAGTGAGCCCTCTGGAGCCCAAGGCAAAAGAGCTTGATGGAGGGGATAAAGGCTTGGGGACATCCCAACTTAGGAGGAAGAGTTTCCCTACTCAGGAGATGGTACTAGGGCAGACACGTGCGAGCAAGTCTTCCCAGACCCTATCACAGAAGGGACAGCCTCTTCCTGAAGGCCATAACGGAAAAAGAATGATGCACTTCTTGCAATGGCTTTATTCTGGGGTAAAATACGAAAGTCAAGAAGATGCCCAGGAAAAGGGCAGCCCCATATCAACTGTGCAGAACAGAGGCCTAGTTAAAAGTAAAGCTGCCTTTACTGGGACAACTGAAGCTCAGAAAATCGTGACAGACAATGGGAAGTTCCTAGAGGAGCAACTGGGGTGTCAGCATGCAATTAATGTCACCTGCTCTCAGGGGCCCCGTCCTCCCCCAGTGCAGGTGAGGAAAACTCAGCAAAAGGCGGAAGTGCAGGTCCGGACAGAGCCTGTCCAGGGATATCCTGTCAACTACAGGGCTCCCTCCTGTAAAGTGACAAATATCAAGTCCTGCCATCAAATATCAAGTCCTACCTTTGCTGGCCAGAGTTATCCTCCAAGTACAAGACAGATCAGAGATAAGAAGAGACACCCCCAGAAAGTTGTGGCATTCAAGGACCAGCAACTATGTCACAGACATCTCCCACCAGTGTCCCACGGGGAGCCTGTGCCCCATCCAAGCCCCACCCACAGGCGCCAAGCTGGCCAGGCACCCACGGCTGCTCTCAGCACTGCTGAAGGCACTGTGTCTGGACGTCGGTCTCTACTCTTTAGACAGAAAACAATTCTCCAGAATTCCCAGGGAGGAAGACTTCCCATCCAGAAATAACTCCTTCCTTGTGGAGATTATTGATTCTCCCAAATAAATAGTTATCTAATAATAGTGTATCTTTTCTGTGTACTGTGTTGGGGGCATGGGTTTTGGGTAACTCAGGGCTTATGTGTAAGGGAAAGGAAGGAGATAGTTCAGCTCTTACCGATTGCTTCCTTTGGCTTTGGCTAAAAGGTGACCAGTCCTCTGGAGTTCTTGCTGAACCCCGCCACCCCACCCCCCGCCCCAAAGCCCATTTCCTCCCTGATGAAATTTGAGGAGATGGGCTTTGTCTTCTGCTGCTTAGCTTAGCCTTAATGAAAATGTATAGCAGCCCACATCTCCCCCCTCACTGAACGTTTTATATCCTTTAGAGAAGTAGGGAAGATAGGTCTTTTATACCTGAGGAGCGTTAAGGACAGGTATACTTTCTGAAAATAATGCTGAAGAAGAAACAACAGCATAATCGTTATTTAGAACTCAGTGACCAGAGGCTCCTACAGGGGGCTGAACCCTGAATGGCACTATTTGGGCGGAGGTGTTGCTCTGCTGGACCCTGGGCTAGTTGCCGTAGGGTCCAGGAACAGCACAGCAGCTGCTTAAGAATCTGTTATGTGGGTCATGTTAATGTATCGGGAGAGCATACTTGACATGGAGGTTTCCTTACTAGAAAGGCACCCTGGGGAAGTGGTTCCCCTCCCTGGGTATTTTTTCAGGCTGCTCAATTGATGACTTTTTTTTTGGCGGAGGAAAAGCACCACTCAGCTGTCAGTGGTAGGAATGTTGACCAGGCAGCCACCTACTTCCCAGGGTAAAATACAGCTGCGAGTAAGCAAAAGATGTCTTAAAGTGAGTGGGAAAGTAAGAAAAAGTGAAGAGAAAGAATGTCCTTACTGGTGGAACAAAGTTCATGCCTCATCATTCCCATATCCTGACCCTGTCCTGCTGCCCCATTGCTCAATCTGGTCCAAGCACCATGTCCTTGAGGCTGACCAGAGAACTGCACAGCACACTGATGCCTTATATCAAAAAGGCATGGGGGTGTCTTTGAGTACTAAAACAGTATCTCCAAGGATGTCATCAAGATGGCATCCCCCTCTTTGGGGAAGGTGATCATGGTGCTTTCTTTCCATCTATGCTTGATGGGAATACACAAGATATCGCCCTTAGTGTGTACAGTTCACCAATCAAGATGAAGGTGCCACCACCGATATTAATAGCCTTGGTGGAGCCATGGTACGCCTCCCCCAGGATACCTGCAGCTCATGAACCAGAGGTGAGTCCTAGACTATGCACTGGGGTATCAGACATTTGGGGGCTTACCATGGACCTCCTTTTTTTGGCCAAGGCTGCACACATACCCACCCTTACAATGAGGTCTAGAGGGAAGGCAACTCTACTTGTACAGACTGGGACTCAAAAATAGGGTGAGTATCCTAGAGAGCACTTGAGGTAGTTTTTCCAGAAAGACTTACGGATACTGGGTGTTAAAACAAAAAACCAAAAATAGATGTCCACTACAGCCTTCTCTCACTAATTTTATTTTCTTATCCAGAGTTATGACATTGATCCTACAATATCTGAAGCTTATGGTCACAGAGAGAAGGCAGATTCCGTGGAGCCCCCGGGAGAGGGACAAAAGGTGGAGGGGCCCAGGGTGGGGAACATGAAGAGGTGAGGAGTGGTGGAGGGCTCTAACCTCCATGTGGATAGACCTGTCAGTAACCCAGCTTCCCTGTTCCTACGTCATCTCATTTTTACTTCCATTCCAGTGCAGTCACTGCCACACTGTAGAGCTTATTACCAGGAACACTTCTGCCATCTGGAATAATACAGTCTGACATTCCACCCTTTGGCCTCATCCTCCATCCTTCCAGCTTATATACTACTTGTTAATTTTTCAACTTTAGGTCGTTCTTCCACTTATTCTTCCTCTATCCGCCAAGCTCTTGTCTTCTTTTTCTCTCTCTCCAAGGTAGGCTTGGGGGTCTATCAACATTTAAAAAGCTCCACTACAAATAGGCCCCATCCAATCACCTTTAATCCTTCCTGTCTGGCAAAATCCCCTATCTCTGCCTTTTCCAGAAATACCTTCCCATAAGTAGCTGATGACTATTGGATTAAATCTCACAATCAAGTCTACTGATGCCATGATAAATTCAGCCCTCATACTACCTGGAAATAATGCATCCATTCCACAAATTCTTATTCCATGCTTGCTTACATGTGAACAAAACAAATGGAACTTAGGTCACTGTTTCCTTAGTCCATTTTCTCTCCAGTGCTATTCAAATCTCCTTCACTTTTCTCAAATTTAGGCCATCTCCACTTGCTCAGCAGATGTGCCAAACCACCATTCACAGAGGAGCTAGAAGTCATGAGATGGGAAATTTTCATCAAAATCCTTAAAAAAAAAAACAAAAAAACTTTCCCATTCCTCTTTTCCTTCTTCCTTCCTGTTATATGGAAAGAAGTTTCTTTCCCAACCTCAAAGGAATTACACTTCCTGAAATTTCCTTATTGAGAGATAGCTAAACTCTAGTCTTGATGGACTGATCACCCTGGCCAGGTATCGTTTTGCTCCCTCCCTCTCCTTATGAGTCACTCTACATCTTTTATTATTTTTAAAGCTTTTTAGTACAAAAATGTTTAAACATGCACGAAAGCAGACAGAACAGTGTAACCTCCCATACACTCCTCACCCAGCTTTCACAGTTATCATTTGGCATGTGTGATACATCCCATCTTTTACACTATGATTAAAGTGTAAAAGCCCATTTAAACATCTTGTCATCTATCTCTTAAGACATATGCTATGTGCCCATGTCAAAGCTCTCACATTTCTTTGATATTTATCACCTGTGGTACACAGTTATTCACAACAGATGTACACAGCATTGGTGACAAAAAAGCATTGTGCTTTAGAGGCTCTGGCAATCAGTTCTGCTCTGCCTTTTAGTCAACCCTGAGGAGTCATTTGAATGAATTCCTCCCTCAACCCCATAGAGGAAGGAATCTTACAGATCAAATTCAGTGCACAGTAATGATCTCCCTTAATCACACAGTAACTATAACATGCAGAAAGAATAGAAGTAGTCAACTGTGCATGTTGATAAAGACTTGACATCATTATATGTGTTTTCAAATATTTACAAGAAAATACTTTTCCTGTCACATAGTTAAAATGCGCTATTGTGTTTCAAGTTAAACACAGTAGATAAAACACACTTGTTTATCTTCTCTCTTTCCCCAAATGCCATTAAAAGCAAGAGTAGATGAAAAAAAAAAAAGAGTAGGTGAAAAGAGGTTCAACATCTCTAGCCATCAGGGAAATGAAAACCAGAGCCACTATGATATAACACTTCACACACACAAGAATGACTAGAAACAGAAAGTCAGATTAAAACAAGTGTTGGTGAGAATGCGGAGAAACTGGAACCCTGATACACTGCTTGTGGGAATGAAAAACGGTGCAGCTGTTTTGGAAAACAGTCTGGCAGCGCTTCAAAATGTTAAACATAGAATTACTATGTGACCCAGCAACTCCACTTCTAGGTACATACTCAAGAGAAATGAAAACATATGTCCACACAAAAACTTGTAAACAAACGTTCATAGCAGTATTATTCATAAGAGTTAAAAGGCAGAAACAACCCAGATGTCCATCAACTGATGAATGGGTAAATAAAATATAGTATATCCATGCAGTGTAATATTTTTGGCATTAAAAAGCACTGACACATGCTACAACATGGCTGAACCTTGAAAATTTTACGCTAAGTGAAAGAAGCCAGTCACAAATAACCACATATGATTCCATTCATGTGAAATGTTCAGAATAGGGAAACCAAGAGAGGACAGAAAGTAGATTAATGATTGCTTAGAGCTGGGAGATGAAGGGTGGCGAGTAATAGCTAAAGGTTACAGGGTTCTTTCTGAAGTCATGAAAATGTTTTTAAAATTGTGGTGATGCACATGTCTGTGAGTATACTAAAAATCATGGAATTACACAACTTTAAATGAGTAAATTGTATGGTATGTGAACTATATTTCAATAAAACTATTCAAACAAAGGACTTAAAAAGAATAAGTGCTTAAGGATGACTAGAAGGAGAGAGGATACGACAAAATATGTCAACACATTTTTGGAAGATGGAAATCTGGTGGAGGAATGGTAACTGGGGAGCAGAGCAGACGAAGTGCTGGCAAACCAATTCACACCACAAAACGTCAGAAGACAGATGACCTGGTGGCACCAGATAAGAAAAATTAGGGGTTCCGTGCTGTAAACATGTTGATTTTTTCCTTCTTTTTTTTTTTTTTGTATTGTGTTTAATTAAAAAAAAATTGTTGGTGGGGAGCGGGTGGTGCTCTTCTTCAGCATTTTGTAAAATCCTGTTGAAATGTGCAGAGGATCCCAGGTTTCTTGCCTGGGACAGAACGTGAGATAACTTTTAAAGCTGGCATTACACATTTCTGGGGTTTGGGTATGGTGATGGTGGTAGCTGCAAGAATCAAAGGCAGAAATCTCAAAGTTTAGGTAAAATCCAGGACAGCGGGCAATGGTCCATTTTTAAAATGTATTTATTTGAAAATAAACTTGTGGAAAAGTTGCATGGATGGTAAAAACCATGTACCCTTTATCCAGACTTACCTACTAACATTTTGACCCATTTGAGATCTCTCTCCTCTCTCTGTCTCTGTTTCTGTCTCCTTCCCTCCCTGCCTCCCCTTTCTCTCTCTATATGAATACGCACACACACACATATATGAAAACTATGCATACATTTCTGAATATTTGAAAGTACATTTCATGCATCATGCACCTTCTCCTTGAATATTTCATTGTGTATTTAAGAAAAAAGATTCTCTTACCTACAGTACAGTTATTTATCCCCTTCAGTAAATTTAACAATGACATAAAACTTTTAACTAATCTCCCATTCATATTCCATTCTTGTCAATTTATTGAGTAATGTCCTTTGTGGCTTTTTTTCAAAACCTCCATTACAGGATTCAGAATCACAGACTGCATTTAGTTGTCCTGTGTTTTTAGTCTCCTTTAATCTGGATCAGTGTTTCTCAGTCTTTCTTTTTTATGACAAGGCCATTTTTTGAAGAATATATTTGATGTGTCATTTTTATGACCCCTTCTCTCCTGGAAATTCTTTTGGTGGAGCTTATATTGCTCAGACTTTAGAGGATGTTTTTACAGTTGTGAATCCTAGGGACCTCAGGGACAGTCAGGACCAGACTTTCTATTAAGAAAACAATACCAGAGATACAAAGATATGTGGAGGGATTTTTCTGAACAGATACACCTCCTGCAGTCAAGGGAGGAGGGTATGTGAGATGGAGTGGGCTTGAAATGTACCCTCCTTTTGGGTAGAGACAACAGTGGAGCTGTGGATGCAGGAGAAGACAGGTCAAGAAAGGAGCTGTCATTACTAGTATCCTCCTCATAGGGGAGGGAGAGAATCAGGTATCTGGGGTCAAGACTGATTCATCACACTCAACGAGGGAATACAGGCAAGCGAAGTAAGGAAATGACACAGCTTAATTTCAGCAGTTTATAATCTAAATAATGAAGGTATAAGGGCTACAACTATTAAATGGGTAGCACGGGGAGATGAAATAAATACATATACACATCAACAAAAATGACATCATTGTTTAAAAAGGTATGGAGATGCCAACAGGAATTTTGGTGGAAGGTAAGAAAGTAGATGGGGAAAAAATCATAAGACTTTTCATAGAAGAAGTAACCATGAGTGTGATTCAAGAAAGCTAAATAGTGTGAAGTTTTATGTTAATCTGGGTAGGTGTTGGTTGTGTTTAATATTTACTGTAGCTGTATATGTCAGAGACTTCAATTTCCTATAGTGTCCTTGTTTTAATCTCCCTTGGTGTCTTCAGATTTCCCTGTCTCCTCCTTATATAGAGCCTATGCCTTGCAGGTCCTTCGGCTATGATCCTGTTACCATACTGGAGCCCTGTTGATGTGGTAGTAAGGGGCGGGGCGGGGCGGTGGGGGAGGGGATATGATTAAATCTTTTAGTGGGCCTGTGTCCTTGGGTTATTCACAGATGTTTCTAACACTTTTCTCTCTTTCTTTCTTTTCACTTTTTAGAAGAGATAGGAAGGCTAGAGGGAATTGGAGTTGGATAATTTCCCTTCTCCCATGTGGGATAAGTCTCTGGTAGTCTTTTCCTCTGCTGAGTAAGCTTCTGTTATGGAGAACATTCAGGGGATATTTCAGAATGTTTTCAAAATTGTTACTTTTCTTCCCATTCCCACACTCCTCCACCAGAAACATCAGAATTTTTCATGGCTCTTCACTGTGAGAACCTGGTGGGGTTCCCACAGGCGAAACCCATGAATAGGTGGAGGCCCCCCTAAGATAATGAGCCTAGGAGTTTCTCGCTCTCATGTTAGCCCACAGGCATCCTCTAGCGATTTGTCAAAGTGTCCTTTTAAGTGTTCCTATCAATTTATGGCTCCAGTGGCCCCTGCTTGAGGTAAGCTGACCTCAGCTGTGATTCTCTGCATTCACCCTCTATGAAGATTTTGGAGTGATTTGCCCTGTGACCTTAATTCTCTAATGCTACAAGAAAAGTCACTGACTTTCAATTGGTTCAGATTTTGCTTCTTCTAAAGACTGGAGTAATGACTCCCAAGCTCTTTAAATGTTGGAGCTGGAACCAAAAGTTGCCTCTCAAAGAATGATTATTTTCTTGTTCCCGTGCTCACATTTCTCGGTGAGATTGGTTGGGTCAGAGAGACACCTAAGATAGGAAGTTCAAGGACAGGATAGAACATCATAGGCCAGGCAGGGCCAGTATTTCTGGGGGGACTAAGGCTTCCAGTTGAAGCCTGTGGCCCATCTGAGTGTTTGGAGATTCCAGGATAAAATCCCAAGCAATAACTTTGCAGTAACTTTGTGGTCCTGGGTTGGGTTATTTAGAGAGTTTGGGATCTCTGCAGGAGAACAGAGTTCCCTAATGCTTGATCATGAGTACATTCTCACATCAGGCATCACTCAACAAAGCCTTCCTTTGTGCTGGGCTGATCAGAGCAGCAATGCTGAGCCTCTGAGCAGAGGCTGGAGCCTGAGCTCCAGGATACAGGGTCCCATCTGAGGGACATGGACGTGACTGTTGGCCTCAGATGCTATGCCCTCCTTGGGCAGATGACTTCTGACTGAGAATATCAAGTGTGGATCTCATAGACAAAAGTCCTTCTTTGAGTTTGTCAAAGAAGAAAAAAATCGAAAGCATTTTAAACCTTTAAAATTGATAAAAGGAAGGAACATAAAGTTCTATTAATTAAAATAGAGTCATATTATTCATGGATAATGAATATCTGAGTTTCCTAGAGGGGAGTGAGAGAAATGAGCCCCAGCCCTTCATTCTTTTCTTTTTGTTCTCAGCGTCAGGGCAGAGCCAAGAGGAGAAGGAAAGGTGGAACACCGAAAGGTAAGGTTCTGCCTATCCCAGCTGAACTCTCCAAGGGTGACCCTTCCTGCCTTTTCCATGACATCCAAGGTCCCTGATCTCTGAGGATGTCAACTGCTAGATACAGTTTCTCTCAGAAACCAGAGTTCTCAGAGGAGAGGCTTGTGGGAGGGCAGTCAGAGCCTGAGACACTGCTCAGATCCCCTGCTCTGCTCATCGCTGGGCATGAACCAGTGATGGACCTGGGCAATGGGTGTTTCCCAACAGGTGGCCATGTGAGATGTCAAGAGTCAGAACTTCTGTGTGCTGACTTTGTAAAAGTCCTTTGACTTCCTGGATGATCAGATTCCTCTTTGAGGTAAATAACCATTGACCTGTATTCCTCAAAGGGTGGTTCTGAATATCACATGGGAGAATACATATGAAAGCCCTTTGTGAATGATAAAGCAACATATATTTGAGCTTTGTTATTATCATCATTGACCATGTGATCTGACCCTATTTCCTAGTTCTTGGGGCTCTCCAAGTCCAATCCACCAAGGGTACCACTAAAGGACATTCTACTAAGCCTCCTATAAGGTCTCCTTGTTTCTACCTTCATCACTCTCCTGGCTTCCCAGGTTGGAGAGCTTGCCAGAGCGAAGATGAGGAGGCAAGGAAGGTGCTTTCTCTTCTGCAAAGGTGACTGAACATTACCTTCTTTCCTGTATCCCGCTTTTTAGTGGAGTCTTTGAATTTCTAGGGCCTCAGTGAAGCCTGGTATTGACATGGGAGGGAAAATCCTCAGATTCAGAATGTGAAAGGCTTGGGGAGGGGGATAAAAGATTTATTGTGAGATTAAGGAAGTAAAAGAATGTGAAAGGATAGTATACATTGGGCAGCCATACTTTTGCCAGACCTGTCAGGGTCTCATGTGTGTCCTGGTCCTGGTTGCATCTTTGTACTTCCTGTCTTCTGCAGCCCCCTGGGCCGGCACGATGACACCACCTGCTTTCGTCGGCTCTTATGTCCAGACCCCTTCTGTGAGGTGTGTAATAATGCAACTGCTGAGGTCAATCAGCTGCTACTCCCAGAGGCCCTGGAAGATTCTACTTCCTCTGTGTCCCCCTTGGCTTCCACAGCTCCTGTGACTGAGTCGTCATTTACTCTGTCCCCTGCCTTCTCAACAGGCCCTTCAAGAGACCTAACACCAGCATCTCTGCCTGAGCCTTCCCCACTGCCCCACTCCGTTCTCTCCCCTAACCCAATGACTCTCTTAGTTGACTTTTTTTCACCCTCACCACTGGGTCACTCTCTGGCACCAGAGCCTTTTCCTTCCTTGAATTCCCAGTGGACTATTCCCCACCCCAACCCCTTGCCTTTCCCCCTCTCCTACCACATGACACTCAGACAGCAGATCCTGTTCTCCCACGAGAGGCCACTTTGTCTCCAGATACCATTTTCTCTCTTGACCCCACCCTTTCCCAAGATATCAATCCCCTATCAGATTTGTCCCAGGCAGTGAATCACCCCGATTCTTCTGCTTGTCATCATGCACCACCAACTCTGTCTGTTTCACCACAGCCAGAGTGTACTTTATCTGTGACTCAACCTAAATCAGCTTCCATCTTACTGAAGCCTGTTCTGCAGAACTTATCTCCAGATAGCTCTGCTGGGTTATCCACTTGTGTTTCAACAATCAGAGGCACTGAGCATTCAAGCCTGTCCATTTCAGACTTCTCCTGGTGGCAAGCTCATGCCAAGAACGTGTTCCTCCCCACAGTATCACACTCTGATTTTCAGAGAGAGAATGTTTCCCTCCATCTACCAGACACCTGTCTCTGGAGAGACTCTGTTACCAAGCACATGGAGGCCAACAGCCATTCTTTCTTTGGCTTTAACATCCAGGGACTCTTGGAGAGACAAATAAAAAAGAAAATGGCTCTCCAGAGTTTAGAGAAGAAACAAAAGGAAGAGGGACCATTTTCAAAACAAATGTCAGAATGCCAACAGACATCTTCAGGGAATTCATTGCAGTCACTTGATGTAAAGGACACTAGAGCCCCCCCCCCAAACTGGCTGGAACAGGGAAAGCAAAACAGAGCAGCTGCGCATTTGTCAGCAGCTCCTATGTGACATGACTTTGGGGGAAAACTTGCAGCAGAAATATAGCCAGCTCTTCTGGGGTCTTCCCTCTTTGCACAGTGAGTCCCTAGTGGCTACTCTCCTGGCTTCTAGTAGTAGTTCCCCACTAGAGTCTCACTCTGTTTTATTCAATGGAATCTGTAATGCTTCTGCATTCAAAATGCGGGATCAAGGATCTCCACCACTTCTTTATTCCCATCCCCTTCTGCTCCCTCATGTACATCCACAACGCTTGCCTCAAACTAAACCCCAATCCCAGCCCCTACCTTTCACTCAGGTCCAGCCCCAGGCCCACCTTCAATCCCAACTCCCAATTCTACCATCTTCTTCTCCATCCCAGGTTAGGGACCATGGAGTATCTTTCCACAGATTCCAGAATGAGTCAGACTTTCATATCGCGACTGGAAATCAACACCTGGAATGGCACGTGTTGCAGAAACAACAGGAAAGTTTGTGGGGTTTAGTTCCTGTGCTCCAAAGATCTCAAGAAGCCACTTGTCCTCAAGCTCTTAACCTCCCGTTGGTCAACCGGCCGTCCCATGCCTGTGAACCAGTCTCTGTCCTTGGCCATTTTCCTATCACCAGTGAAGCCCAGGAGAAACTGGAGCTCCACGTTCCAAGGAGGCTAATTCCACGATGGTGCCTCCAAGCCTGTAGGAATCTAGAGTCCCCAGCACTGATGGAGCCTCAGTATAAATTAAAAGAAGTACCTCAGCAGAGAGGCACACATGTTCACTTACAAATCTCTGAGCTTCAGGGCAAGGATAGCAAGGATATAGGGAAGACTGAATTGGGTCTCCCAGCAAATTTCCATGAGAGGGCCCCAACAAAGTTTCAGCTAAGGGATGACATGAGGAAGAATCTTGGCTATATCCTAGAGAAGAGCCCAGAAGACAGTCCCACAAGAGGTCTCAGAATGTTACCTAGTGCAGGGTCTGAGGGCTGCTTTGGAGACAAAAACTAACTGTGTGTGTCACTCAAGGAATCACTCAGGGAATGAATTATTAAATGTCTCAAGGAAGGACATAGATCGGAATCAAAGAAAAACCATTCTTAGATTACATGTGAGCACGAAGTCTTGGCAGATCAGTGCAGGTAGGATTCCTATAGGTGTGTGTCGTTCATGGCTGGCTGACGACAATACTTTGCCTCCTTCTGGGAGTTCCCAGACCGATATGGAAGACGCAGATTCAAAAAGTGCAATGGTAGGTAAAGTCTACCACCAGATTAGCACTCTAGAGCTTTCTTTTCTTGATCCTAACATCCGAAAGGTGCTAGAAGCCCATATTTTAAGGTTTCGTGTGACTCAGAGATGGGGTCTACCCCTCAAGGTTCTTGAATCCATAAAATTCTATATGTTGAGGGAAGCCAAAACATGGTCTCTTCCTCAATTTGACTTTCCCTCCTCAACCACCCATATTTCTGGGGTGGATTCCAAAGGTGAGGTTTCCAAGCCCCTTGAAGGAAGTTCTAAAACTTCTCAGGGAAACAAGGTGAGAACTACAAATTCAGTCCCGGTGCTGGATCATCCTCTTCCTGTTATCTCATCTGTGGACAAAGAAGGACAGTGGGCCTCGCAACCATCACACTCTGATATTGACCAAAGGCTTGCAGCGGACGTTCAGACAATTGAGCATGGCAGACAGACTTTTCAGCCGCTCACACACAGAAACAAAGACAAAGTGAGTCAGAGTGAGACTCTACTAGACCACAGATGCAGCCCAGAGGTGCCCATAAGGCAAGCCGGGGATGGACATGAGCCAAGGGATGAGAACATGAACTCCAGTGATAGAGTAGAAATGATTCAGGGCCCAGAGATAGTGGGGAAGAATTTAGAACACTCTTTCATGTCCAATGTATCCAGGGAGATATTCAAGACCAAGGAGCTGTGTGCTCTTAAATCACAATATTGTGACATCTTGACCACCAGCGAGTTGGAAAGCTCCCAAATGGCATATGTCAATATGGATAAAATAGAAACTACCCTGACCACCCAATGTCCCTCACCGAAAATAACTGTTCCCCAAGATTCTAAACTATCAGACCTTCAAAACCAGCTGCTTAGTGAGTTAAAGTTTAAATTCGAGGGTAAGGAGCATAGCCAGGCCGTACACTGTCCCACTGACATGCGCCTGATTTCAGGTAGGTTGCCTTCCAAGTCTTCACTGGTTCATGTCCACAGTGTCTCCACTGGGGACATGGCAGCTTCCCAGGTGCTGCATGTCCACTTGGAGGACAGTGGGATCAGCACGGAGCAGAGGCAGGATCCCTCTAAGCATGTCTTATGGAACTGCCAGGATAAGAATTTCCCACCTGTTGCAAAGAGATTGAGACCTCCGGGCTCCAAAGCAGGAGAATACAGAAGTGGATTCAGGACTAGGGACATCTACAGGCAGAAAGAAGAGCCACCCTGTTGAGGAAAATTAAAGGACACTTCCCCACCTCTGTCACAGAATGAACAGCTTCCTCCAGAAAGTTACTTCAGAAAAAAGATGAGGTGATTTTTCCAGTGGATTGACTCCAAGAGGAAAATCAAAGACCAGGAAAGTCCCCAGCCAAAAGCCAAATTCATGTCAACCTTTGTGCAGCACCAAGACTCAGTTGAAAGTACAGCTATCTTTGTGAGTTATGAGCCTCCTGAAGCTCAGGAGCTCACGACAGCCATTGGGAAGATCCTAGAGGAGAAGCTGGCATGTAGGTTCAAATCTGAGGCCTTGGAGTTAAGTCAGCACAAGAAGAAACTGCAGACCCAGGTACAGCCTGACAAGGGACATCCCTCCAACTGTGGGGCTCTCTCTGACCCACAGCAAGAGGAATGGGCATGTACCAAGTCCTCAAATCAAGAAGCTGTTTCTGTTGACCAGAGTTGTCTTACAAGTGTTAGACAGAGCAGAGACAGGATCACACATCACCAGAAAGTTGTGGCCTTTGAGGACTAGGTATTATGCCAGAGTCAACTCTCTTCCCTGTCCTCCAGGGAGCTTGTACCCAATCCAAGCCCCACCTGCGTGCATCAAGAATGCCAGGTACCTCCGGCCACCCTGATGAAGGCACTGTGTTCAGAGATTTGACTCTTCTATTCAAACAGAAATTGCTTCTCCAGCATTTCCAGGGAGAAAAAATTTCTCCAAAGAACTCGGTCGTTGTTGAGAAAACCTCGCAGTTTTCATGATAACACATCCTCTGATGAAAACAATCTTTCTTTAGTACAACTGAGAGTATTGATCCTCCTCAATAAATGTTTCTTCTAATAGAGAAACATTAGTGCTCTCTGTGTACTGCACTGGGGGCATGGGTTTTGGGTATCCTGGAACTTGTTTGTAGAGAAAGGAAGGAGTAGTTCAGCTCATACTGATTTCCTCTCTTGGCGTCTAAGAGATGACGAGTTCCTTGCAGGGAGCCTGTCAGCAGCCTCCTCAGTTTCATCCTGGGGTCCTTTATTTGATCCTGCTCAGATGTCCCCTACTTAAAAAACTTTATTTTTCTATTAAAAAAAGTACAAAAATTTACTCTAGAAACTTTCAGGCTTTTCCAAAGTGAGAAAACCCTTTAAAGTCCAGAACTTGGCTCAAACTGTCTTATCTGCTCTCAAACTATCCTGAACTATATACAGCTATAGTCGTATAAGTCACTCTGGCATAATGTAGCCAGAATTAACCCTTGTTCCTGCAGAAAGTTTTGGAGAGTGTTTAGGCCCTGAGGTTAGTGGAAGACAGAAATCTTCCTCTTAGATCTCTTGGTGAGGATTAAGTGTCACCTGCAACTGAGAGCCCTTCTCTCCTTCATGAAGTTTGTAGTGATGGGCCATGTTCCCCACCCCTTAACCTTACCCTAATGAAAATGGTTAGCAGTTCACTTTTTCACCTTCCTCTACCCTTACTGGAGCAGTAGGGAAGACTGAATTGGCAGCTCTGAAAAGGACAAGGGATATGAATATTTTCCTGAAGATGGTGACTTACTTTCGTTTAGAAAGAAGCTGCTGATTCCAGAGTATCTCATAGGTAGGTGGTCATTGAGTGGGGTGTATATAAATGGGCTTTGTGATTGTGGACACTGGGTTGGCCAGGGCAGCGTCTAGGAACTGGGTGGGTCCGGCTTAACAATCTGCTACACATGGGGTGTTAATCTGTCTGGAAAGCACATTTTGAGCTTGACAATGAGGTCACTGTGCTTGTGAGAACACCTTGAGGAACAGGAAGAGCTGCTCCTCAAGGAAATTTCTTCAGGATATGTAGCTTAATAGCATCATTTACAGGAGTGGTCATCAGGCAGTCACCCAGAATTCTGGGGAAAAGGAGAAAGAGAGTAAGGAAAATGTAATGGTGGAATGAATGGGAAAGGAAGAGAAAAATGAGAAGGGGAAAGAATGACATCATCATCACTACTCATGATCCCATACTGGCCATCCATTCCACCCAACACAACCCTACCTATGCCTCCAGTACCTCCTGGATACTAATCAGGGCTTTGTAGAGCACAATGATACCATTTTAGCATAAGAGTATATTGGATAATCTTTGCACATGAAGACAGTATTCCCAGGAATGTCATCAGGGAGACGTGCTATTCGGTGCCTGCCCTCCCAGTCATGCTACATTTTTCACCAAGATTACAGTAATTTAGGGGTGTATTAGTTATCTATTGCTGTATAAAGGACACCCCCAAATTTAATGGCTTAAAAAAGCACATATTATTATCTCACAGTTTTTGTGGGTAGGAATCAAAGCAAGGCTTACCTGGGTTCTCTGCTTCAAGGTCTCTCACAAGGCTGCAATTAAGGTGTCAGTTGGGGCTGGGGTCTCATCTGAAGGCTTGACTGTAGAAGGACTCACTTCCATGCTCACTTATACAACTGTTGGCAGGATGAAGTTCCTCAAAGCCTGTTGGACTGAGATCCTCAATTCTTTGTTGGTTGTTGGCTAGAGTTGGCTCAGTTCCTTGTCATGTGGGCCTCTCCAACATGGCAGCTTGCTTCATCAATGTCAGGAGACAGTCTGCTAGCAAGACAGAAGTTACAATCTTTTGTAAACTAATAATGGAAATGATATCCCATCACCTTTTCCTTATTCTATTAGAAGCAAATTACTAAGTCCAGCCTACACTCAAGGAGAGGAGTAATTACACAAGGGTGTGACTATCAGGACGTGGGGATCATTGGAACCGTCTTAGAAGTCTTCCTAAGACAAGGGTTTCTTCTTGGACACCCCATTCAGTTTACTGAAGCAAAAGTGGCCAGAGGTGTCAAGTGTATCCTTGCCCTCATTCACATTCATATCATCAAGGTCAAAGCTGTTTAATGGCTAAGTAGAGTGGTAGCTGGTAAGAAAAACAAAGAGGTTGGAGCATCCAAAGAAGGAGGGAAAGGTGGCATGCAGGTAAAGGTGGTGTGGGGTCACCATGAATAATCAAGTGAAAGGAGGCCTTAGAACCACGTGATTCACCATTGCCAGTTTTCAGACTTGGGAGAGAGAAAAAATTAGGTGCAATATAGCTCATGCTGGCTCCCCCAGTCCCTCCCCTCTGCCCTAGCTTTCAGACCATAGGGCTAAAGAGGCAACCTTCAGCTCCTGCAGAGACAGCCACACTTACAGAGGAAGCAAACCCTACAGATTGCAAGGTTTAGTTTCTGCTCTTATCAATATATTTAATATAGCACATCCATCATTTCAAATGTGCTTCTCACAGCTGAAACATCAGAGAAAATGAGTCACCCAATTGGTGGAAAAGCCGGTACTAGGGAACTCACAGCATTTAACTCCCAACCTGGGATATTTTCTATGTAACCATGGCCTGAGGACTTTTAACCAAGGGACAGGTAGTGGCTTAAAAGATGAGTTACTGGCGTGGGGTCACATAACAAGTCATACCCGGTGCCCAGATGTTTGCTTCCATTCAGAGAAACGTTACATGCGGAAACGAGGCTGAGTTTACACCTTCAGAACATCTATAAAGTGACCTGTCCAAATGAGGTGGCAGCACCATCCAGGAGTGATCCCATACTCTTGTTCTGCTTCTAGGACTGTTTTCCTTTTCCCCAGACTCCTGTTCCTATGGGAAAGGACTGTCATAAAAGGCAGGAAAGTATATTAGCTGAACAATGACTGGAGAGATCAGGATCAATTTCTCTAGAAAAAGATTTCATGTGCTTTGTGCCCACACTCAGGATCACAGTGTTGGGCAATTTCAGGAGGCGTTTCATATACAGGATATTTTGTGGTGCCTGAAGAAATTGTCACTGACATAGAATGTGACAGGAATGGTCTATCTGGATTTTTACAACCGCAAGCCCACACTCCAAACCTAATATCAGGGCAAGCAAAATGGATGAATCAACTGGTACCTCGAGGTGGATTGGGCACAGGAACCCCATATCACAGGTTCAGGCATCATGAATTTCTTTGGTGCCAGGTGCTACCTAAGAGGATCAGATTCCTTTAGGCAGCCTTCACAGGGATTAACACTGACAACTGTGCCCCAATGTGCAGTCTCAATGAAGAGGTCCAGGCTATGAGATCAGACTCTTCTCTGAGGCCTTTCTTCTAGAACTTCTACTTGGTCCTGGATTAGAGCCTAAATTAGGCTGTTATTTTCCTGGGGACACAAGTATATGTTTGGTCTTCATTAGGGAGGCCAAGAGACAGTTCAAAGACTTGTGGAGGCTGCCTCCTTATCTCTCCCAGGAAACTCAGGGTTTATTCTTTCCTTCTGTGAGGTGGGGTGGGGGTGGGCAGGCAGGGAAGGAACTGATTATTATGCAAGTTTAGCAGTGCTTCACTGTGGGAAGGCGGTTGGGCTGACAATGACAAAGGTGGGTAATTTTCCTCTGTAGCAATGCTCGCCCAGCTTTAGGCATCCTTCATTTGAGGCAGGATAATTTACCAAGCTATGGATTGCTGTTTCCACTCCCTGCCAGAGGGGACTCCATGAGGAATAAAAGCTAACTTTCCCCTTCTGTCTTACAGGAAGTTCTGGGCTTCTGGTCTAAGGGATTATTAATGGCTTTCATGTTTCCTGACCCCAAACAGAAGTTGTGAGATACCTGTTGTACAGTCCAGTCCAGATTCTCATGTGGGAGGAGAAATTACCTGGGTGTTCCCAGGGGAGAGGAGATGGGGGTTGATATAAGTGCTGCGTTGAAAGAAGGAGAGTTGACTCAAGGTAGCAGTGGCTCCAATGACTCCAGAATAAGGATGTAAAGATGAGTTCCTTATGTGGATGGCTTTTGTGTGGAAGTCCTCTAGGAGACAGCACGATTTTTTATGGGATGAAATAATGTTTGGTGAGATGACTAATCATCAAGTGCCATTATTTTGGGAGCTTCAGTAAAATACTGCACTGCCCATGCTTAGCATAGAGGCTGTGAAGCCAAGGCCGTTAATTTGGCCTTTTAATGGACCAAATGGGCCTGGGCAATGAATATCCCAGTCCCACCATGGTGGACTTAAATCAGAGGCTCTTTCCTATATATTTGTTTGACAGTGAATATTACACTAAATAGGCAAAAGGCCCCAAGTAATGACTAATACTGGATATCTTTCTACACTTTAAAATGGGGGCTTTGAGCCAGATTTAGTTTAATTTAGAAAAATTAAGTACTGCTTGTTATTGTACTTCAATTCTGTGAAACAAATTTATGCTTTTATGTATAGTATCCTGTTTAATCTTTACAACTCTTTCAATCAGGTTTCTCTATCCCCTTTTATAGAAAGCAACCTGAAGGACAGAGAAGGTAATATACATTTAGTGTGCTAGCATGGAAGAAGGAGCCAGGGATAGAGAGCTCCCTTACAATGTGAGGAATTATTTGGATGTAAATGACAGCAAACACAATTCAGCTGACTTAAAAAAGAGAACTGTGCTCAGCTACCTGAAAGACCCTAGGAGTGAGGCTAGCCTTAGGCAAGAGGGTTCATACTGGGGCTCAGTGGATGTTATCAGTATTGTTTCTATCCATTTCTTGGCTTTATATTCTGGACTGGCTTCATTGTGAGACTTTCTGATGGCAACTTCATAGCTATATCTTCCAAGCTTCAGGTGCAACTAAAAATGGGTTATCTCTTCCACTAGTCCCTTCAAAAGTCCTATTGTGCCTTACTGTCTCTAGCTTGGTCCTATGCCCATCTCTCACTGTTGCCAAAATCATGGAACAATCTTTTTGGCCAAGCCCGAGTGGTATACCCATCCTTAAAGTAGGAGAGTCGGGGAACAACTACTCCACTTGCACATGGACTGAGACTGAGAATGGGCTTAGTTTCCCAGAGGGCAAGAGAATAACTGTTTCCAGAAGGTGAGTGAAGGCTGAGTGTCAAAATAAAAACAAAAACAAAACAGATGTCTGTCATAGCCCTCTCTCACTGCCCCATGTTTCCCTTCCTGTCCAGAGTCATGCCACTGACTGAAGGTTAGAGTTGTAGGAAATACCAATTCCATGGAGACCTCGTGACAGGAAAGAGTCCCAGGAAAGGAACTCAAAGTGGGAGGAATCAGGCAGAGGCCTGATATTCATGTGGATAGACCATCCAATAATCTGGCCTCTCACTGTCATCCTAGAGCCCTTTACCTCCATTCCAGTTACGGCCATATTCTAGAACTCATCACCAGGAATATTTTTTCGTTCTGAAAAAATACAGTCGGACATTCCTCCCTTTTTTTTTTTTTTTTTGCGGTACACGGGCCTCTCACTGTTGTGGCCTCTCCCGTTGCAGAGCACAGGCTCCGGACGCGCAGACTCAGCGGCCATGGCTCACGGGGTTAGCCGCTCCGCAGCATGTGGGATCTTCCCGGACCCGGGCACGAACCCGTGTCCCCTGCATCGGCAGGCGGACTCTCAACCACTGCGCCACCAGGGAAGCCCAGGACATTCCTCCCTTTATTCTTTCAGTTTATGCCCTGGATATGTCAATTCCTCAACCTGTTCAGGAAGTACAAGCCACTTGTAGTTCATCTGACAACATTCTGTCTTCATTTCCTCCTTTTCCAAGGAAAACTTCATGGTCCATCACTTAACGCCACACGTAAATAGCTGTACTCTAAAGAGCCTTCCCCATTCTCCTGTCATGTCCTGCTGGCAAAATCTAACTCTACCTTTTCTAGACCTGCCTTCTAATAAAGGACTGATTCCTCTTCGATAAAATCATACGGTTAAGTATGTTGGTACCACCACAAATTTATGTTCTACAACTAATGGTCAGCTTCAACATTGCCTAAAAATAATCCATTCATTCTTCCCATGTTTACTACGTACTTGGCACTTAGGACACACCAATGAAGGAAACAGTTCCCTGTCTTGGTGGCGCTCACATGATTGTTTTCTTAGTTCTCTTGCCTAAGTGCTCAAAACTATTTCACTTTCCTACAACTTCGCCACATTCCTCACTCGTTGAGCATATGTGCTGGACCACCACAGGGGAATGAGAAGTCATGAAATGGGAACTTTTCATCATTAAAAACTTCAAAATAACAACAACAAAACCAAATCATGAACCCTCATCCTTTCTTTCCTCTTTCCTTCCTATTATACTGAAAGGTTTCCCTCACATGCTTTCCTTGATCCTCCCACGCTGGGATCTGTCCTTGTTTTCCAATTCACAACACTTTCACATGCTGTGGAACACTTTTGGCTTAATTATCTACCTTCTCAGAGGACAGAGACCACGTTTACCTCATCAAAGCGGCGGGCGTGCCTAGTAGAGCTCAGAAACCTCTGCAGAAAATGGAAAAGGGAGGGATTTCTACACGGAGGCCCGGCCCAGTGTGCTCTGGCGGTGGGGTCACGCTCAGGGGCGGGGCCCCGTTCAGAGGCGGGGCCCCGTTCAGAGGCGGGGCCCCGTTCAGAGGCAGGGCCTGAGGGGCTGCGGCGTTTGGCTTCGTAATGGCGACTGCTCCCGGCTGTTTGGCAAGACGTCTTACCTCAGGCTTCTGGGTCCTGTTTCCATCGCTTCTGGAAGACAAAAGTTGAGATTTAAACTCAAAGACAGGATCTGACCAAGGTTTCTGGACGCCTGCGTGACCTTCCCCCTTGCCCTGTCTGAGGAATCGTCCGCCATTTCCATCCCAGCCGTTGGGCTTCGAGGCTTCTCAGTCCCTGACCCCCCCCCCCAGGCCGCTGTCTCAGAAGCCCTGGAGGTGGCGCTGCGCCTGCGCGACACCCGTCCCCTTCGCACGGTGGACACTCAAGGGAACTCTATGGGGGTGATCTTAGCAACAAATGCAGTAACAGCATTGACTTCTGCTAAGACTACACCTTGCCCTGGCCTTGCACAGGTGACCTAAGTCTCAGATCGCGTGCTAATATGAGCTAATGGGGTTGGCCTTGAGAACCGGAATGGACAAGTGAAGAGCTTTGAACACTGTTAAGGGCCGATGTTAAGGAATGGGCTGGGGGCCCTAATGCAGTTACCCTGTGAGCCTTGCCAGCCCCCAGAGAGGCCAGTGCCGTGGAAGTGCCTGCACAGGTCAGAAGGATGGCGAGACTTCAAGGTGCCAGTCCATACACTAAATTAAGAAGTCATCTCTGATTCTCTGCAGGACCAGTGAGTATAAGGAGGATGCTCACAATCCTCTGGTGGTGGTTTCAGGGGAGCCCAAAGTGCTTTCATTTCCCTTGGGACCCATCAGTGAGCAGTAGTGCGTGGGAACCCCAGGTGAAGGCCTATCAAGGCGTTAGAGTCAATGGACAGAGAGGGTAGAGGCAGAACCATTTTTCACGCTTTGCAAGATCCATGACGGCGGGACATGAGGCTCTCCCGCAGAAAGGGTTAGGCTTTTTACAGGGCAGAATATCTCAGGTAAATGTCTTCAATTGCAGGTATTGATACATTCATGGATTATTGAGGGCCTACTGTGTGTCCAGGTTCTGTATTAATTAGGAACCGTAGCCGTGTTTATGTTAATAAAAGGGAAGAGAATCCTTTTTTTGTGACTGTTTTCCCTATTAGAAAATATTAGTGAATTTGAAAGATATGGAATAGGAGAAGGAAGAATCTCATAGATTCCCGCCTTCAAAATAATTACTGTTAACTTTTTGATGCATCTCTTCCCAGATTTTGCTGTGCCGAATTTTACATTGCTTAAATAATATGTACTTTAAAAGAAAAACACCATCATAAACATTTTAATGTTATTATAAACTTTCAGAAGTGACATTTTTAATGATGACATCCTAAGTGCTACAGTATTGAATTCTACTTTTTATTGACATTTGGGTAGGTTATAATTTTTAAAAATTTTAATATTTTGCTCTCCATGTTTGGTCATAATTGTACTTGCTTATAGACTGTCCTATTACAAACAGCATAAAGCTTTTTCTAAATGTCTGATTAACCCAGGGCTGTGCCCTGGGCTGAATGCTTTTTTCTTTCTCCAGCCTCTTTCAATGAGTGGTTAGCTATTTCAGTGCTAGTGTCAAGCCAGTGAAAACAACTGCTCGCTAAACTGCTTGCTAAACATCCTCAATGTAAAATCTTCTAAACTTAACCCAGTGTCTTCCATTGGCCCCAGTCTTTGTTCCCTCCCTCTTAGCTTCCCAATATCAATTAGTAGCATCTGGACACTCAAACAAGACACACAAGAGCCATTCTGTACTCCTCTCTCTTCATTTTCCCCGTTACTAGTCAGCTACTACGTGGATGAACTGATAAAATATGCTGGGCAGAGAAATCCTAGAGTTCTCACAGTGAACTACATCCCCTCCAAATGGATTGTAAGATCCATCAGGTCGTGAGTTGCATTTTTGCAATTAATTTAAAAATATCCCATTCCAAAACAAAAACAAATATTTCATTCCATGTCAGAATTTCAACTTATTTATTTACTTTCTTTTCTGCCTTAATTAAAAATTTTATTTATTTATTTATTTTTATTAATATATATATTTTTAAGTATATTAGTTCTCGTTTTATTCATAGGAAAATTCTGGTTTGGAGAACCAATTTTATAGCCACTCTACTTTCCTATCTCATTTCCTTCAAACGTCCCATCTTCTAAACACTCTTAGGTGCTCACTGTCCTGAAATATTTTGCACAGTGCCCAACACACAAGACATAAAATTTCAAAAAAGGAGACAAATATGTTATCTTGGTTGATTTCAAAATTATCCCATTCCTTAACTTTTTTTTTTTCAATTTTTGAGACTGAAAAGAGTTGGGAAACACCTTTATCTCTCCCTAGTCAAAGAATATTTTAATCTTACTCTCTGATCAAAACCAAAACTTTCTTTAACTCCTATCTAGAAATCAAACTCTGCACATCAGTCAAGGCTCTCTCAAAAGTCGCCTCCTCCATGAAGCCTGCTCTGAATGATTCAACCACAAAAAATCCTTCCCATGCCACATTTTATCTGAAGCTCTATATACTGAGTTTTTTTGTGGATGTTTGATCTTCCCAGTTACCCTATCAGTCTCCACATCCCTTGCAGCACCCAGGGATCTGACCAGCAACAGATCCTGCATTAATGAATGAATGAGGCCAGAGCCTAGGGAAGGCGGACACAGTGCTGGGTGGAGTGGAGAAGTTGGAGCTTTGTACTGGATCTGAGGCAGGCTAAGGACTCTGCCTCACGGAGGGTAAAGAAGACAGTGTTGAGGAGGGAGCAGATGAGCCTTGCTGGGCACAGGGTCAGGGAGGAGACAAACTGGTATATCTGATTGCCAGACTGAAAAGGATCAATTCCCTTCTGAACACAGTGAGTAAGGAGGGATTCTAGAAGCACGCCGGGTTGCATCTAAAATCTACATGCAAGGGCATACACTCCTCTTCAACCTGCTGGCTGCCTTTTGCCTTGATTTAATTTTCCCCTTTCTCCTTTCACATTGTTTCCAACAGGGAAGCAGCCAATATTTGCTATATAACATACACTAAGAAAGCTGAAGAGAGTCAAAAATCATCAACTGGAGAAAATGTCCTGTGGGGATTTCTTTCATTTTGTTTTTTTTAACCCAACACAGCCAAAATTTAATTAATTAATTAATAATAAAAAAGAGTACATTTGATGTATAGGTATGTTGCATTGAATCACTGAAAAGCAGTGAGGTACCCATCCCACCGCCTAAGGAATGGAACTTCACCAATACCTCCTACTCATTTTTTTTTAATTAAAAAATTTTAATACAATTTTTATTTTATTTTTAAATTTTTTTGCGGTATGCAGGCCTCTCACTGTTGTGGCCTCTCCCGTTGTGGAGCACAGGCTCCGGAAGCGCAGGCCTAGCGGCCATGGCTCATGGGCCCAGCTGCTCCGCAGCATGTGGGGTCTTCCCGGACCGGGGCACAAACCCGTGTCCCCTGCATTGGCAGGCAGACTTTCAACCACTGCGCCACCAGGGAAGCCCCTTAATACAATTTTTAAAGGTTACTTTCCATTTATAGTTATTCCAAAATATTGGCTATGTTCCCCATGTTGTACAATACATCCTTGAGCCTGTCTTATACCCAATAGTTTGTACCTCCCACTTCCCAACCCCTATATTGCCCCTCCCCCCTGCTCCCCACTGGTAACCACTAGTTTGTTCTCCATATCTGTGAGTCTGTTTCTTTTTTGTATTCACTACTTTGTTGTATTTTTTATATTCCACATATAAGTAATATCATACAGTATTTGTCTTTCTCTGTCTGACTTATTTCACTGAGCGTAATGCCTTCCAAGACAATCCCTGCTGATTCAAATGGCAATATTTCATGGCTTTTTTAATGGCTGAGTAGTATTCCATTATATATATATGTATATACCACATTTTCTTTATCCATTCATCTGCTGATGGACACTTAGGTTGCTTCCATATCTTGGTAATTTTTTTTCCCCCACCCCACCACAGTGTTCCCCCCCTTGGTGTCCATACATTTGTTCTCTACATCTGTGTCTCAACTTCTGCCCTGCGAACTGGTTCATCTGTATTGGCAATTGTGAATAATGCTGCTATGAACATTGGGGTGCATGTATCTTTTCAAATTGGTGTTTTGGGGGTCTTTTTGCATATATATCCAGGAATGGAATTGCTGGGCCATATGGTAGTTCTATTTTTAGTTTTTTGAGAAAGCTCCATACTGTTTTCCATAATGGCTGCACTAATTTACATTCCCACCAACAGTGTAGGAGGGTTCCCTTTTCTTCACATCCTCCCCAACACTTGTTATTTGTGTTCTTTTTTGAAGATAGCTGTTCTGACAGGTATAAGATGATGTGTCATTGTTGTTTTGGTTTACATTTCTCTGATGATTAGTGACGTTGAGCATCTTTTCATGTGCCTGTTGGCCATTTGTATTTCCTCTTTGGAAAAATGTCTGTTCAGTTCTGCCTCTTTTTTAATTGGGTTGTTTATTCTTTTTTTTTTTTTTTTTTTTGCGGTATGCGGGCCTCTCAGTGTTGTGGCTTCTCCCGCCACGGAGCACAGGCCCCGGACGTGCAGGCCCAGTGGCCATGGCTCACGGGGCCAGCCGCTCCACGGCATGTGGGATCCTACCGGACCGGGGCACGAACCCGCGTCTCCTGCATTAGCAGGTGGACTCTCAACCACTGCGCCACAAGGGAAGCCCGGGTTGTTTATTCTTTTGATGTTGAGTTGTATGAGCTGTTTATATGTATTGGATATTAATCCCCTTATTGGTCATATCATTTGTAAATAATTCTCCCATGCAGTAGGTTATCTTTTCATTTTGTTTATGGTTTCTTTTGCTGTGCAAAAGCTTTTGAGTTTAATTAGGTCCCATTTGTTTATTTTTGCTTTTATTTCGTTTACTTTAGGAGATGGATCCAAAAAAATCTTGCTATGATTTATGTGAAAGAGTGTTCTATCTTTTCCTCTAGGAGTTTTATCATATCCTGCCTTACATTTAGGTTTTTAATCCATTTTGAGTTTATTTTTGAATATGGTGTTATAGAATGTTCCAGTTTTATTCTATTACATGTAACTCTCCAGTTTTCCTAGCACAACTTACTGAAGAGACTGTCTTTTCTCCATTGTATATTCTTGCCTCCTTTGTTGTATATTAACTGGCCATAAACGCATGGGTTTATTTCTGGGGTCTCTCTCTTGTTTCCATTGCTCTATGTGTCTGTTTTTGTGACAGTTCCATACTGTTTTGATGACTGTAGCTTTGTAGTATTGTCTGAAGTCAGAGAGCGTGATTCCTCCAGTTGTGTTCTTCTTTCTCAAGATTCTTTTGGCTATTCGGGGTCTTTTGTGTTTTTATACAGATTTAAAAATTTTTTGTTCTAGTTCTGTGGAAAATGCCATTGTTGTTTTGATAGGGATTGCACTGAATTTACAGATTGCCTTGGGTAGTATGGTCATTTTAACAATATTGATTCTTCCAATCTAGGAACACAGTATGTTGTTCCATCTGTTTCTGTCATCTTCAGTTTCTTTCATCAGTATCTTATAGTTTTAGGAGTACAGGTCTTTTGCCTCCTTAGGTAGGTTTATTCCTACCTTTTATTCTTTTTGATGTGATGGTAAATGAGATTGTTTCCTTAATATCTCTTTCTGATACTTCATTGTTATTGTGTAGAAATGCAACAGATTTCTGTATATTAATTTTGTATCCTGCAACTTTACTGAATTCATTGATGAGCTCTAGTACTTTTCTGGTGGCATCTTTAGGATTTTCTATGTATGGTATTATGTCATCTGCAGTGACAGATTTACTTCTTCTTTTCCAATCTGGATTCCTTTTATTTGTTTTTCTTCTCTGGTTGCTGTGGATAGGACTTCCAAAACTATGTTGAATAAAAGTGGTGAGAGTGGACATCCTTGTCTTGTTCCTCATCCTAAAGGAAATGCTTTCAGCTTTTTACCATTGAGTATGATGTTAGCTGTGGGTTTGTCATATATGGCCTTTATTATGTTGAGATATGTCCCTCTATGCCCACTTTCTGGAGAGTTTTTATCATAAGTGGATGTTGAATTTTATCAAAAGCTTTTTCTGTATCTACTGAGATGATCATGTGGTTTTGTTCTTCAGTTTGTTAATGTGGTGTATCACATTGACTCATTTGTGGATATTTAAAAATGCTTACATCCCTGGAATAAATCCCACTTGATCATGGTGTGTGATCCTTTCAATGTATGGTTGGATTCAGATTGCTAGTATTTTGTTGAGGATTTTTGCATCTATGTTCTATTGGCCTGTAATTTTCTTTTGTGTGTGTGTGTGTGTGTGTGTGTGTGTGTGGTATCTTTGCCTGGTTTTGGTATCAGAGTGATGGTGGCCTCATAGAATGAGTTTGGGAGTATTCCTTCCACTGCAGTTTTTGAATAGTTTCAGAAGAATAGGGGTTAACTCTTCTCGAAATGTTTGATAGAATTTGCCTGTGAAACCATCTGGTCCTGGACTTTTGTTTGTTGGGAGTTTTTAGATTACTGATTCAATTTCATTACTGATAATTACTCTGTTCATATTTTCTGTTTCTTCTTGGTTCAGTCTTGGGAGATTGTACCTTTCTAAGAATTTGTCCATTTCTTCTAGGTTGTGCATTTTATTGGCATATAGTAGCTCTTAGTAGTCTGTTAATGATTCTTTGTATTTCCATGGTGTTGGTTGTAACTGCTTTTTCATTTCTGATTTTATTGATCTGGGCTTTCTCCCTTTTATTCTTGATGAGTCTGGCTAAAGGTTTATCAATTTTGTTTATCTTTTCAAAGAACCAGCTTTTAGTTTCATTGATCTTTTCTATTGTTTTCTTTTTCTCTATTCCATTTATTTCTGTGCTGATCTTTATGATTTCTTTCCTTCCACTAATTTTGGGTTTTGTTTCTTCTTCTTTCTCTAGTTGATTTAGGTGTAAGGTTAGGTTGTTTATTTGAGATTTTTCTTGTTTCCTGAAGTAAACTTTTATCACTATAAACTTACCTCTTAGAACTGCTTTTCTGTCTCCCATAGGTTTTGGATCATTGTGTTTTCATTTTCATTTATCTCTAGGTATTTTTTTATTTCCTCTTTGATTTCTTCAGTGATCCATTGGTTGTTAAGTAGCATATTGTTTAGCCTCCACATGTTTGTGTTTTTTGCAGTTTTTTCTTGTAGTTGATCTCTGATCTTATAGCATTGTGGTTGGAAAAGATGCTTGATATGATTTCAGTTTTCTTAAATTTACCAAGGCTTGTTTTGTGACCCAGCATGTGATCTCTCCTAAAGAATGTGCCATGTGCACTTGAAAAGAAAGTGTATTCTGCTTTCAGGATGGAATGCTCTATAAATATCAATTAAGTCCACTTGGTCTAATGTGTCATTTAAGGCCAGTGTTTCCTTATTGATTTGCCATCTGGATGATCTCTCCATTGATGTAAGTGGGGTATTAAAGTCCCCCACTGTTATTGTGTTACTGTCAATTTCTCCTTTTATGTCTGTTAACATTTGCCTTATATATTGAGGTGCTCCTATGTTGGTTGCAAATATATTTACAATTGTTATATCTTCTTCTTGGATTGATCCCTTGATCATTTTGTAACGTCCTGTTTTGTCTCTTATGACAGCCTTTATTTTAAAGTCTGTTTTGTCTCATATGAGAATTGCTCCTCCAGCTTTCTTTTGATTTCCATTTGCATGGAATACCTTTTTCCATCCCCTCACTTTCAGTCTGTATGCATCTCTAGATCTGAAGTGGGTCTGTTGTAGACAGCAGATATATGGGTCTTGTTTTTGTTTCCATTCAGCCAGTCTATGTATTTTGGTTGGAGCATTTAATCCATTTACATTTAAGGTAATTGTTGATATGTATGTTCTTATTGCCATTTTGTTAATTGTTTTGGATTTGTTTTTGTAGGTCTTTTTTCCCCCCTTTTCTTCTTTTGTTCTCTTCTCTTGTGACTTGAGGACTATCTTTAGTGTTTTTTTTATTCCTTTTTCTTTTTTGTGTGTATATCTATTATAGACTTTTGGTTTGTGGTTGCTTTGATGTTTTTGTATAGTGGTCTGTTTATATACATGATTGTTCTAACTTACTGATCTGTTCGTTTCAAACCTTGCATTTGTACTCTCTTCATTTTAAGTACCCTGCATTTGTACTCTCCTTCCCTCACGATTACTGTTTTTGATATCTTATTTTACATCTAATTGTTTTGTGTATCTCTTAACTGCTTATTACAAGGTGATTTTAGTATCAATACTTTCATCTTTTCACCTCCCTACTAGCTTTGTGCATGGATGATTTCCTACCTTTACTGTATGTTTGTTTTTACTGGTTAGCTTTTCCATTCTGTAATTTTCTTGTTTGTTTTCTTGTTTCTTGTGGCCTTCTCTTTCTCACCTAGAGAGTTCCTTTCATATTTGTTGTAAAGCTGGTGGTGTTGAATTCTTTTAGCTTTTGCTTGTCTATAAAGCTTTTGATTTCTCCTCAAATCTCAATTGAGAGCCTTGCTGGGTAGAGTATTCTTGGTTGTAGGGTTTTCCTTTTCATCACTTTATTTTTTTTAACTTTTTATTTTATATTGGAGTATAGTTGATTAATAATAGTGTTAATTTCAGGTGTACAGCAAAGTGATTCAGTTATACATATACATGTACCCATTCTTTTTCAAATTCTTACTCAGCCATTAAAAAGAATGAAATACTGCCATTTGCAGCAACATGGATGGACCTAGAGATTGTCATACTGAGTGACGTAAGTCAGGCAGAGAAAGAGAAATATCGTATGATATCGCTTATATGTGGAATCTAAAAAAAAAGATACAAATGAACTTTTTTACAAAACAGAAACAGACTCACAGACTTCGATAACGAACTTATGGTTACCAGGAGGGAAGGGTGGTGGGAAGGGATAGATAGGGAGTTTGGGATTGACATGTACACACTGCTGTATTTAAAATGGATAACCAACAAGGACCTACTGTATAGAATAGGGAACTCTGCTCAATATTATGTAACAATCTAGATAGGAAAAGAATCTGAAATATATTGTGATACTCCCTTCTGGCTTGCTGAGTTTCTGCTGAACAAGTTCCCTTGTATGTTACTTGTTTTTTTTTTACCTTGCTGCTTTTACTATTCTCTCTTTATCTTTACTTTTTGTCCCTTTGATGACAATATCTTGGTGTGTTCCTCTTTGGGTTAATCCTGTATGGGACTCTTTGTGCTTCCTGGACTTGGGTGACTATTTCCTTTCCCAGGTTAGGGAAGTTTTCAGCTGTTATCTCTTCAAATATTTTCTCAGGTTCTTTCTCTCTCTCTTCTCCTTCTGGGACCCGCATAATGCAAATATTAGCACACCTGATGTTGTCCCAGAGGTCTCTTATGTGTCCTCTTTTCATTCTTTTTTTTTTTCTTTTTTTTGTTCAATGGCAATGATTTCCACTACTCAGTCTTACAGGTCACTGATTTGTTCTTCTGAATCATTTAGTCTACTATTGATTCCTTCCAGTGTATTTTAAATTTTAGTTATTGTATTCTTCATCTCTGTTTGGTCATTCTATATATTTTTTAACTCTTTGTTAAAAACTTGTAACTTCTTGTTCTGTGCATCCGTTCTCCTCCAAGTCTTTGATCATCTTTATCATCACAACTCTGAACTCTTTCTCAGGTAGATTTCCTATCTCCACTTCACTTAGTTCTTCTTCTGGGGTTTTATCTTGTTCCTTTGTCTGGAACATATTCCTCTGCTGCCTAATTTTGTCTAAGTTGCTATTTATATTTTTATGTCCTAATTTTGTCTAAGTTGCTATTTATATTTTTATGTATGTGGTAAGTTAGTTACGTTTCTTCACCTTGGAGAAGTGGCCCTCTGTGGTAGGTGTCCTATGCGTCCCAGCAGTGCACTCCCCTCTCGTCACCCAAGCTTTATGCTTTAGAGGTATACCCTAAGAGGGCTACATGGGTCCTTCTGTTGTGGTGGACTAACTATGTGGGTGGTCTGGTAGGCCCCAGGTCTAGTTGGTTCCCAGGCTGCCTTGTGCAGATGCTGCTGGCTGCTGTTTAGTGGGGTCTGGTCATGATGTGGCTGGCTGTGGAATCTTGATGCTAGTGCCGGCTCAGTGGTGGGTGGAATCAGGGTCCTGAAGGCTCTGGGGCTGTTGCCTACCCACTGGCAGATGAGGCCAGATCCTGGGGTTAGTGCTGGTCCACTGGCAGGCAGAACTGGTTTCCTGGAGTCTGCCTGCAGGCCCCAGGGAAATCAGAGCTTACTTTATCAATAGATTGTTGGGTGTGGAGGGGTGTCAGTTCCTGACACATTTGGGTATGGGGTCTGGGTGTCCCTGCTAGTGGGCCAGGCCAGGGCCCAGCTGGTACCAGGTACGGTATATGGCCTGATTTGTGGGATCATAGTGTTCATGGTTCTGGTGGATGAGGCTGGTCTAGTAGCTTGGTCTGGCTTCCTGGTAGGAGGGGCTGGTGCCTGTCCACTGGTGGGGGGATCTGGGTATTGGCCCTCTGGTGCGCTGGGCCATGTCTAGGGACAAGCCTAGAGGTGGCTGTGAGGTCTTTAGTTAGCCTATCTACTGATGGATGGGGCTGTGTCCCATTTTGTTGTTTGTCTGAGGTGTCCCAGCAGTGTTGCCCGCAGGCTGTTTGGTTGGTCCAGGTCTTGGAACTAATGAGCCAAGATGTCAGCCGTCAGCAATGTTCCCTAATATATCTGCCACCAGTGTCTATGTCCCCAGTGTGAGCTGCAGCTCCCCCCACCCCCCAAACAGGAGACTCTCCCAGACTAGCAGGTAGGTCTGGCCCAAGCTCCTATCAAATTAATTCTTTTGCCCTGAGTCCCAGTGTATGTGTGATTTTTATGTGCCCTTGAAGAGTGAGGTCTCTATTTTTCCCTGTCCTGTGGGGTGCCTGCAATTAAGCCCTGCTGGACTTCAAAGCCAAATGCTCTGGGAGTTCATCTTCCCAGCACCAGACCCCCTGGCTGGGGAGCCTAACGTGGGGCTCAGAACTCTCGCTCCTGTGGGAGAATCTCTGCAATATAATTATTCTCCAGTTTGTGGGTCACCCACCCAGGGAGGGGTATGGGATTTGATTATATCACGAGTCCACCCCTCCTACTGGTCTTGCTGTGGTTCCTACTTTATGTCTCTAGCTGTAGAAGATCTTTTCTGGTAGGCTCCAATCTTTTTTTATCTATGGTTATTCTGCAGATAGTTATGATTTTGGTGTGCTTGTGAGAGGATGTGAGCTCAGGGTCTTTTTACTCTGCCGTCTTGGCTGCTGTCCTGCAAAATTTTGTGGGCTCACCTTTATGATCAGAAAGGCACTAGGTTGATTTCCCCCCATGATAACATGAAGTGGGAATATCATTCTCAAATATTAGATGAATTGGATGGACAAGTATGGTTGACGGAGAAACACTAGCGTTCTCATTGTCTGCTATACTCCCAAAATAGACTGTAGACTCATGGTCAGGAGTATTTTTAAAAATTATTTTTACTTATGTAAGTAATGCATTATTAGATTGTCTGAGTTAAAAAATTAAAACAGTCTCCATAAGTCTAAAGACTCCCAGTGATCAGCCTTTCCTACGAGGTAAACACTCAATTACTATGATCAGTTTGATATGCTATACATTGACCTAGAATATGTATAGTTATAAAAATGTATCATATTGTATATGTTGCTCTACAGCATGGTTCTTTTATTCACCAGGTGTCTTGTCAGTTTACCTGTAATAGCTTTTATAGATGTACCTCACTCCTTTTAACTGCTGCATAATAGTTCTTTAAATGGGTAATTATCTTTTTTTTGGATTGCTGCACATTTGTTTCCTATTTTTCATTATTATAAACAGTGCTGCCATGAACCACTTTCTGTATGCCTCACTGTGCATATTTGCAAGTGCTTCTCTAGAGTGTATACCTAGAAATGGAATTTCTGGGTCAGGCTGTTCTTTTTTTTTTTTTTTTTGCGGTACGCGGGCCTCTCACTGCTGTGGCCTCTCACTGCTGTGGCCTCTCTCGTTGCGGAGCACAGACTCTGGCCGCGCAGGCTCAGTGGCCATGGCTCACGGGCCTAGCCGCTCCACGGCATGTGGGATCCTCCCGGACTGGGGCACGAACCCGTGTCCCCTATATCGTCAGGCAGACTCTCAACCACTGCTCCACCAGGGAAGCCCGGAACAGTTCTTTATTGATGCTTGACTTTTATAAATGTTAAATACTACAAGCCAGTTATTTTGTAGTATGTCTTCAATTTGGGTTTGTCTGATGTTTCCTCATGTTAGTTTTAGGTTATATGTCTTTGGTAGGAATAGCACACAAGCGAGGCTGGTTTCTTATTTTATCCTATCAGGTGATGCATGATTTTCATTAATCCCGTTACCAATGATGTTCAATTTAATCACTTGGTTAAGGTGTTGTCTGTCTGCCAGACTTTTATACTATAAAGCTTTCCTTTTTTTTTTTGAGTAGAGGTACTTTGAGACTCTGTATATATCTTTCTATTCATCACACTTTTCATTCATTCATTCCTTCATTTATACTCACATGGGCTCATGGTTTTCTATTTTATTTGGTTAGTTATAGTCTGTAATCAATATTTATTTATTTATTTTTCTTTTTTCTTTGGCCACGCTGAGTGACTTGTGAGATTTTAGCTCCCCGAGCAGGGATCAAACCTGGGCTCCCTGCAGTGGAAGCACAGAGTCCTAACCACTGGACCACCAGGGAATTCCCATGTAATCAATATTTATTTTGATGTTTATGTTGTCTCAGGTTTGGACAGTGGGAGCCCCTTCAAACTGGCTTCTGGATCCTTTTGACATATCTCTATCATTCTTTGAACATTTCCTTACTTTATCATACAACATGTGTCAGGAGCATCTTGTATTTTCTGGCAACCAATCCTAGAATGAGCCATTTCTCCAAAATGCCCTGGTTTAATTTGCTGGAGTATGGTATTTAGAAGCCATTAGTAGGTTCTAACTGTGGTAAGTATGTTCGTTGCTATCGGGGTGTTACTGTTCCATGTCTTCTCAGTGGACACACACATATATATGTGTGTGTGTGTGTGTGTGTGTGTGTATATATATATATATATAAAAAATATATATACATATATATGTGTGTGTGTGTTTATATAACACGTAATACATATTATAATGTACATATAATATGCATCTATATATTTTTTGTGTCTGTATATATTGAAAGCTGTGAGTTCACACTAATACCTCCAATTCCAGTTAAATATCCAACACTGTAGGATTCATTGTAGTTTTCTTCCTCTCCATTATCTGTAACTTCCTTCTCCAGTAGTGAGAAATCTGTCTCCCATTCTTCTTAAAAGAGGAAACACTTGTGATGTTTGGTAGACCAATATTAATTCTTCCTCTCTCAACTTGGGGTCTACATGGGACAGTATTTATGCAACGTGAAAACATGCATAATAGAGTTTTGTTTGATAGTTTAATCTGCATTTGATAATTTAATCTTTGAAAATATTAAATAGAGTAGAATCTCTCATTTTACATTTGTAGGTATTTATACTATGTTATCACTGCCAAGAGAAGCAAAATCTTAGTTTGATACCTCAGGAGATGATCATACTGTCATACTGCAAATGGGAAATGAATTATATGATATGTAATTGTCTTTATGAAAAAACTTCCTGACTTTATATTTTTAGTGGAAATAAAAACAACTGATTCCAAGTTGCAGCTATGAGGAAATCTCTGAGTTTATTTAAAGCATTTATTTAAAAATGTTTCTTTTTAGTTGGAAAACCTTTTGATAATTTTCTAACCTGCCAGCTACCATTTTATTTTTTAAAATTTATGGTTATCATTAGAATCAGGTATAAAATGTTATAATTCTTCACATTTACATGTTTTAAAATTAAGGAATCTTTAAGGGTGATATTTGATTCATTAATGGTAATGTATTTCTTCTAATAATTATCAGTATCTTAAATGTGGTATCAGCTATTCTCTTTGGCCTGGGATCACTTTTCCACCCACACAGTTCCCTTTTCATGTCTTTAAGTACTGCTGACTAGGCTGGGCTTCTCTAATCTCCAGTTTTGGAGATTGATTTTAGCTGTTAAATAGGAAGCTTAAACTCAACATGAACAAAACAGAACCCTTGTTTTTGTTTTTGTTTTCCTTTCAGTTTTATTGAGATATAAATGACATACAGCACTAAGTTTAAAGTGTACAGCATAATGATTTGACTTACATACATCATGAAATCATTACCACAATAAGTTTAGTGAACATCCATCATCACATATAGATTCAAAATAAAAAGTATTTTTTCCTTGTGATGAGAACTCTTAGGGTTTACTTTCCTAACAATTTTCATACATACAGCAGTCTTAATTATATTAATCATGTTGTATATTACATCCCTAGTATTTACTTATTTTATAACTAGAAGTTTGTATCTTTTGACCACTTTTATTCAATTCTGCCTCCTTCCACCTCCACCTTGGGTAACCACAAAATCTGATCTCCTTTTCTGAGTTTGTTTGTTTTTGAAGTATAATTGACCTGCAACAGTATGTTAGTTTCACATAGTGAAACATCGTGTTTCAGTATTTCTGTGTGTTACAAAATGATCACCACTATACTAGTTACTGTCACCAAACAAAGATATTACATTATTATTGACTATATTCTCTACACTGTACACATCCCCATGACTCATTTATTTTTGTAATTGGAATTTTGTACCTCTTAATCTCCCTCACCTATTTTGCTCATCCCCCACCCTCCTTCCCTCTGACAATCTATTCTCTGTATCTATGGCTCTGTTTCTGTTTTGTTATGTTTGTTCATTTGTTGTTTTTTTAGAATCCACACATAATAAAATCATACATTATGTCTTTTTGTCTTTCTCTGTGACTTATTTCACTTTGCACAATACACTCTGGGTCCATCCATGTTGTTGCAAATGGCAGAATTTCATTCTTTTTTTATGTCTGAGTAATATTCCATTGTGTGTGTATATATATATATATATATACACACCACATCTTCAGTCATTCATCTGTTGATGGGCACTTGGGTTGCTTCGGTATCTTGCCTGTTATAAATAGTGCCGCTGTGAACATTGGTGTGTATGTATCCTTTCAAATTAGTGCTTTCATTTTTTCCAGATATATACCCAGGAGTGAGATTTCTGGATCATGTGGTAGTTCTGTTTCTAGTTTTTTGAGGAACCTCCATACTGTTTTCTATAGTGGCCTCACCAATTTACATTCCCACCAACAGTGCATGAGGTTTCCTTTTTCTTTCTTTTTTTCACATCCTTGCAAACACTTGTCATTTGTTGTCTTTTTTTTTTCAAAAATTTCAATGTTTATTTACACATCGCATATGAAAAAGTTTGAAAAAAAAAGTTTCAACAGGAAGTTAGCAAATTCTCATAGATCTGCCTGTTTCTAGCACTTGGGGGAGATGGGAGTCTTGTAGTTCTTAGAGACTGGAATCCTGATGGCAGAACTTCAAACGTTCTCATCACTTGCCAAGGAAGTGCCATACTTGATCTTCTTCATTACTTCCTTTATTCAGTGAAAATGACACCGATTCAACTAATGATCTAGCTTCCTCTTGAGAGCAGTGGAAAGGGCTATCACATACCTGCACGTTTGTCCAATTTATAGCCCCTCCATCACAGTTCTCCATAAGCAATGCTTTGCAATATTCATGAGTAGATTTAATAACTTTAAGAGCAAAAGCCTTGTTCTTGAATTCTCCATTAAAAGCAAACTGGTTGGGCTTCCCTGGTGGCGCAGGGGTTGAGAGTCCGCCTGCCGATGCAGGGGACACGGGTTCGTGCCCCGGTCCGGGAGGATTCCCACATGCCGCGGAGCGGCTGGGCCCGTGAGCCATGGCCGCTGAGCCTGCGCGTCCGGAGCCTGTGCTCTGCAACGGGAGAGGCCACGACAGTGAGAGGCCCGCATACCACAAAAAAAAAAAAAAAAAAAAAGCAAACTGGTTTTCCAGTTTTCCCTCTGGTATCTTATAAAATCTAAACCAATTAAGCATAACTTCTAAGTAACCAGGTTTGTACTTCTTAACATCTTCAATATCATGAAACTTTGAGGCTTCAGGATCATTCACATTGATAGCAATTAATTTCCAATCTGTTTCATCCTGATCAATAAGAGCCAGAATTCCAGGGGTCTTCACATGAACAACATCTCCATGAGAAAGAACCTTTGAGCGTATCTCACAAATAGCAATAGGAATCTTATCTCCACAGCAGTCTGTGCTCTTATCTTTTCGATGGGGATCTTCCCAAGTCTGAGGGAGGGCACCATCATTCCATATATAACCCTTGTGAGGAAAGATATTTGCACATAGGGAAGCTTGCCATCCTTTACATCTTGTTTAATGGGATTCAATGACTCCTCTGTGGCAATCTCCATTTTAGCATTTGTCCACGGAGGTACTTCTACAACCATATTAAACAAATTCTCATATTCATCATTTCGTGCTCTCTTTGTAGGAATGCCATTTTCCTCTTCAGAGGAATATCAGAGGAAATGTAGTGACCAACTACATTCTTGAAAAAGAGGTGGTAACCGGGAGAGTGGGGCTGGCCGTGCTCCTCCGTGCGGTACAGGGCCATGGCGCAGCACAGCCGGGGCCCTGAGCTCGCTCCCTGTGGCAGGTGGGCGGCGGTGGCGGCGGCGGAGGTGGCAGTGGGAGCGCCAACGCGCCAGGCCCAGCTGGTCTGTTTGATAATAACTATTCTTACACGTGTGAGGTGATATCTCATTGTGGTTTTGATTTGTATTTCCCTGATGATTAGTGATGTTAAGCATCTTTTCATGTGCCTGTTGGCCATTTTCTTTGGAAAAATATCAGTTCAGTTCCTCTGCCCATTTTTTAATTGGATTGTTTGTTTTTTTGATATTAAGTTATATGAGTTCTTTGTATACTTTGATATTAACTCCTTATTGGATATATTGTTTGCAGATTTCTTCTCCCATTCAACCGGTGGCCTTTTTGTTTTGTTGGTAGTTTTCTTTGCTGTACTTTTTAGTTTGATGTAGTCCCATTTGTTTATTTGCTTTTGTTTCCTTTGCTTGTTTGTTTTTTAAGTCGAACCTTACCTTCTCACATTTTCCCCTATTTCTGTAAGTAGCAACATCCTTCTTTGAGTTTCTGAGGTCAAAAATTTTGCAGTTAGCTTTGACTTTTTTCTCACTCTCATACCCATAATTGGTCCATCATTAAATCTTTTATAGTATATTCAGAATCTGTCTAATGCTCTCTACCTGCTTCCTACTCAGGCATAGTGATTCAAGCTACTGTCATCTCTTGCCTAAATTCTTCTGGTAGCTTCCGAATTGTCTTCCTGCTTCCATGTTTGCCTTACCATCTATTCTCCACCTTGAAGCCAGACTGATATTTTAAAAACATACATTATATCATTTTACTTCTCTGCTCAAAACTTCCAGGAGCTTCTCTTTTTAACTCAGAAAAAAGCCCAATGGCCTCTGCATACCTTACATTTGATCTAAGATTTTTCTACTTCTTTGGCCTCATCTCCAACATTCTTTCCTTTTCTTCTTCTACTCTAGCCATACTACTGGCCTTCTTGCTGTTCTTTGAACATACTAAACATTTGCCTACCTCAGGGCCTTTGCAGTTATTCTCTCAGGCCGGAATGCTCTTTAATCTAATATTTTCTTGGCTTAAATCCTTCAGTTTTTTTCAGGTCTCTTGCTTAAATATCACCTTATCAGAAAAAGCTTTCCTGACTGCCCTAAGTAAAATTAACCTACCTCTCATGCTCCTTATCCCCCTTTCCTGTTTAATATTTTTCCATAGCACTTGTCACCATCTAACATATTTTTTATATAATTAACATTGTATTTTACATACAATCTATCTGAATAAATTATATATATTTAGTATAATGTATGTTGACTTATAGCCCCCACTAGACTGTAAAGTCCATGGAATCAGGGACTTTGATTTTTTTATTATGTGTCCTCAGTGTTTGTAACAGTTCTTAAAATGTAATTGGTGTTCCGTTAATATTCGTGGGATAAGTAAATAAATAAATTTACCTTATTAGAGAAAGAATTTGCTTTGTTCAGATTCTAATAGTACCAGTCAAGTTAAGACATTTCCTGATGCTTTCTTCTCTCTTTGCCTAGTTCCATCCCTGATGGAGACAGAAGCAATTTTGTGTGTGGAGATGGGAGTTGGATGGGTTAAAGAATGCAAGGGAGGAAATAGAGAAAAAAGAAGACCATACCCTTCTCCTCCACTTTAAGTGTCCCAGCTTGAAACTACTACCAGTTGGCAGAGGGAAGAAGTTTTAACTTTAAATCAAGTTGGTTTTTTTTTTTTTTTTTTTGCGTTATGTGGGCCTCTCACTGTCGTGGCCTCTCTCGTTGCAGAGCACAGGCTCCGGACGTGCTGGCTCAGCGGCCATGGCTTATGGGCCTAGCCGCTCCGCGGCATGTGGGATCTTCCCGGACCGGGGCACGAACCCATGTCCCCTGCATCGGCGGGTGGACTCTCAACCACTGCGCCACCAGGGAAGCCCCAAGTTGGTGTTTTGATTAATAAACTGGACTAGACGTTATTATTACTGAGCTAGATTATTCTTGGCACTAAAAGTAACTTAAAAGAAGAGTGTCTAAGAAAATTATGGGACCTTCCCTTACCCAAAATTTTCTTCAAAGGACAAGAGAAAAAAATGAATCTGCAGATTGGTTATAAAAGACCTAGTATAAAGGGAATGAATGAAGTTGTTTGGGTTTTTTTTTGGTCTGCATTCTATGGAGTTCTGCTTAATCAACATAATGGTTACCCTTCTATTGTGCTCTTTATCACAATGGTTAGTAATCTGTTGTTTACGTGTCTGTCTCCCTTACTAGACTATGAGTATAAGAAGAGAGGGCCAGTGTTTTATTAAGCCTGTTTATCCAAGACCCACCATGGTGCCTGAAACATAGCAACCATTTAGTGTTTGTTGAATAACACCCTCCTCCCCCAGCCTCTCTTCTCACCTCAATTCAAGAGTTACCTGCATACCAAAATACGTTGAGTATCAAAAATGCAATATTTGGCGATATAAGAGGCTGATTGCTTAGATATTTAGAGATTATACTGTATTCCAAGGTTTAGATCTGCTTACCACAATGAAAATTTAATATCACTCCATTCTATACTCTAAGGGAAAACACTTTACTTCTGATGTATCACAGGGTTGCCTTTATTCTTCCTTTCTTGCTCAAGGTCTCAGCCACTTAATCTGTCTCCCCCGGCAGGGTATGAATGTGGCTTTTATGGAATCCAGTGTTTAGAATAAAAGCTGAAAATAATCCTCTTCTCTCCACATCTGGTATTGCTGTGATGCCTTTTAAAGGCAGAGCTTGAACCCTTATTATTTAAAAGTTTGAAAGTCAACATCTTCTGTATGCTTGTGGCAAATGCAAAAAAAATTGACGACTTTTTGAAAGACTGTGGAGAGAGCCTGTGTTTTAGTATAAAAACTACAGCATCATTGTCACTATGATCCAGAGGCGAAAAGTTATAAAACATTTCAGCACAAAGAGATGTCACATGAATTTAATAATTTTCATGTGGATAATCATTTTCCAAACAAACTGTAGCCATGACTTAATCCCTCCTAGAAAGACAGGAGTGTATCTTCAAACAAACTGCCTAAGCTGTTTGTTCACAGTTTGCTTTTTGATTCAGCAAGATGGATTATGAGGGGTAACAACCAGAGCTGTGACAGCTTTGGCTAAATCCCACCTGGCGTTCAGTTTGTTCGTTTCTCCTTTAAAAAGCTCTCCAAGTTCATAATTCTACAAAAGGCTCAATCAAAGTCATTGGAGGAGTGCCTTGGCTTAAGGGTCGTGGTAGTGGCGGGGTTGGGGGGTGGTGTTGGGGGAGGGGTTTAATATGCCAAGTAAAAGATCCATTGTTATTGAAAAATTCTTCATTTGTTTTATTTACATAGTGAAAGCAACCCAAGTATGAATCCAGTTTGAAAAATGCAGTACTTTGGCTGACTGTGAAGTGAAGTAAAAACATTGAAGTCCTATCCCACTGCTTTTAGTGAGTCTTTCCTGGTCAGTGACAGCCCAGTGACCCTTCTTGGGGCACAGTGCGGCTGCCATTTTCCTGACCTCTAGACATTGTTTCTTCCATAGCACTCATCCATAATCATATTATATATATAATACACATGTGAAACCTCCTCCATCATATTTATTAGCCTATCTCCTTTCTACTATGGTTACTATCACCTTTATTCCCCTCACCCTGGCTAAAAGTGTCAGTAGGGAAGGAAAGAAAAATTTGGTAGTCTTTCATTGCATATGAGAGTTCCTGACAGAGGAGTTGCAAAATACAGGACTAAATGGCTACTAAGTATTTCTTTTTTCAGTTGTAGGATGCCATGTTAGTTATCTCACAGTTCTTTAGTTCCTTGGTTAGAGTAGGCAAGTTAGTGTTAATTGTTTATGGTCAGCAGCTGTCCACTTTGGGATATCAACATATTGGTCAATCTTCATTACTCATGAAGTGGGTAGCAGATAATTTGCCATTAATAATTAAAATGCTGACATTTAAGAATAAATTAGTTTAAAAATGGGAGCTAAATCAAAACCATCTGTATTTACAGTAAAATCAGTTTATCTTTACTTGCATTGAAGCGGCAAAAGAAAGCGTAGAGTTAGCATGAAGAATTGTTGACAATGTCTATGGGAGTACTACATTCCTGGGAGGACAAAATGTTAGGAAACACTGATCTTTGCTTCAAAGCCCTAGAAAGTAGAAGCAAGAGATGGCAAAATTAGATTGCCTTATACTCTTTCATTCCTTGTCATCATTCCTTGTCATCATTCCCTGTATGGACAGTAATTTTTTACCTGATGCTACCTTCCTAAAGTCATCTTTGAGACTTGGTTTCTAATGTATAACTACTTAGCATGCATTTGATCCCATATGCTAACAGGAAAGGAAAACTATAAATCCAATCTTGCTTTGAGATTGAACTATGGATTTCAATTACTATATCAAACCTTATACCTGAATTGTTGTTAAGCGCCAACATTATTTGCATCTAACTTCCTCTTCCTTTATCTGTATACCTATCATGGAAGTGCTAAGCAGGAATACAGGGGCACAGGGTTGTCAACCTATGGGAAAAGGAAGTAAATTTTAGAAATTTGGTGTTTGGTCCCTGGATCATTCAAGAGTGGCAGTCAGTTAAAATATTGATGTGCGCATATGGTGTCATCTCTTCAGATATCCTAGTAACAACCTATCTTTGAGACTCAGAGCTTGAAGTTTAAGAAAAGCATGAATTGAGAATATGGCATTATATTAGTCTTTTTCTCTCTTTCAGTCTTTGATAGGTGTTGAGGACAATAAACTTGAAGGTTTTTTTGTACTTTGATTTAACAGTTTATTGTATTGTTTTAATGTTTTCTGTGGTTTCTGTGTTTTTCACGTTTTGCACCATTATTTCAGGTCTTCTGGACCTGAGATTCAAGTACAAGTTGTCGAAATTATTGCATTTTTAACAATATATTGGAATCTGGGATAATCTTATTTATTTTATTATTTTATGTTCAGGTATTTGTTGATGTCAGTTAAAAATTATGGCCTTTATATACATTAATTTATCTGCAACATATATAAATATACATATTGAAAGCATATTTATTTCTAGTATATATAAACACATATTTTTTAGTTTATACATATGTAACACTTATTTTCAGTGTATGTGTAATAGTCACAAATATTTTCCAGTGGCATTTTAAATGAAATTTTAATTTTTCATTGTTTTTCTTTTAAATTGATCAGTATAACTGATTAAGTAATCAGCTTTCATCTTTTTGTGTATGAAATGAATGTTTTCTGCTTTTACCTGGTAATATACTTTTAGGGTAGCTAAGGTTTGGGGATGCAGCAGGGAGTTCCCAGAATGAAAGTGTTAACTCCCTGAAGAAACAGAACTCTGAAGAAATGTAGTGACAATTGTTTGGCACTAGCGTAGCACAGGCAGGTTTTAACATGCAAATCCTGTTTTGTTGCTCTTGTTTTCCTGGTACCCAGAGAAAAACCAGATAATCATTGTCACTCCAACCACAACTGCTCAAAATGTGCTCTTATTCAATAAAGAAAATAAAGACACTTTTAAAGTTTGTTTTTGAGGGTCTGAGTTCTGTAGAAATACTCAGGCTGAAAACAGGGGGAGGAAAACAAATATTTGTTAAGTGATGTGCCTGTGTCTAACATTAAACTAAATGATATGTGATACAAAACAAAAATGCTAATATTTCTATAAACAAGGACCTACAGATAAGATAGATAAAGCACATGTAGGAGTCAGTTAATAACATGGCATTATTTTCTACAGGGTTAACATTGTGCAGAATTTTGGGTCATGGACTCCTTGAAAATCTGTTAATACAATAATACATAGTTACATAAAATTTGTAGGCAATTTTACAGAGGAAGGGGGTCTAAACCCCTAGAATAGAAAACAGGACAGTAATTTTAGGTTGTTCTTTCTTCATTATTATTCAGAGAAATCCTAGATAAGGACATTACTACTCATATATTCTCTCACAGCACCATTTATCTCATCTTAGATGTTCATGGTTATAAATTAACATTTATTTGTGTGATTATTTGCCTAATGTCTGCATCCTTAACTTGACTGTAAGCTCCATGCTGTCAGAAATATCCTCAGTCACTGTTTCACTCCCTGTGATGAGCACAGTTCCTGGTACATAGTAATCACACAAATATTGGTTGAAAGAATCAACAGCTGATTGTGGATCTGACATTAAATATACAAGTTAGAGAAGACAGCTAGAGTTACCTGTGCTGGAATTGTCAGGATGAGTTTGATGGAGGAGGCAGCACCAGTTCAACCCACATTTATTGAGCACTTATCATGGGTAGGGCCTTGGGCTCTGCATGGGATGGGGGAGATATCTAGAGCTTATTTTTGGAAGGTGGGAAGTTTTGATGGTCACAGAGGCAGGGAAGAGGCATCTTGGGTGAGGGGAAATAGCAGGCTTAAAAGTGGTGTGGAATAAGCACAGTGGATGAGAAAACTAGCATTGCTGGTGGATGTTGGGTAATTGTAGAAAACGTGGTGTGACAAGTTATGAACTGTTTTGACCAAGATGTTGCCTTAGGTTGCCTTGGGTCTCCATAAGTAGACCTTGTGATGAGGATTCATGTGCAAGTGATTTCTTAGAGAAGTACTCCCAGGAGAAATGAGTAAGGGCATGAAGGGAAGGGGAAGAAGCCAAATAAGTGTGTGTTTTTTTAGGCAAAGTCCCAGTTTCAGCCTGACCCTGCCAGGGAGTTCTGAAGTGTAAATTACACCTCCGAATATGTCCAAATCCAGGCAAGGGAGCTAGGCTGTCACACTCCCACATTATTTGGGCATCAACTGCTGGTTACCCCAGGGGATGTAAACTCCCAGGCCCTTCCTGTTTTCTTTGCAGGAGCAGGGACAAAGTAGCTCTAGTAGCTCCAGGGCAGTCATTGGAAGAGAGTAGTATGTGCTGATAATTATTAAAAGCATATCACCCCAAAGCCAAGGAATGGACTCACAGAAAGGTCAGTAGGATGGTAAAGCCTCTGGGGAGAGCACCTGCGGTGACTGCCACAGGAGTTCTAGCTTGACTTAGTAAGCAATAGAGATTCATCACAGTGGTTCCCAAATTTGGCTACACGTTAGAAACACCAGGGGAACTTTTTTTTTTCTTTGCGGTACGCGGGCCTCTTACTGCTGTGGCCTCTCCCGTTGCGGAGTACAGGCTCCGGACGCGCAGGCTCAGTGGCCATGGCTCACGGGCCTAGCCGCTCCATGGCATGTGGGATCTTCCCGGACCGGGGCACGAACCCGTGTCCCCTGCATCGGCAGGCAGACTCTCAACCACTGCGCCACCAGGGAAGCCCAGAGGAACTTTAAAAGAAAAATTCATGACTTGCTCTGACTGAGATGAATTAAATCAGAACCTCTTCAGGTAGAACTTTGGCATCAGTGCTTTTTTAAAAAGCTCCTCCCTTGGAATCAAAGGATTGACTGGATTACAGGCTCCGAGGCAAGGATGTGGCAGGATGTAAGTATAAATAGTATTTTTAGGGAGATAAAGAGGCAGAATTTTATAGGCTGTGTTCAAGGGAGAAAAAACTGGAGGAGGTAGAGTTTTAACAAAAGGTGATGACATGGACTGCGATGGTGGCAGAGAAAATGGAGATTAAAGGAACAAACTTGAGAGAAATTTTAAGGAAAAAATCCAGGAGATTTAATAACTGATTGAATGTAAGAGATGGAGGAGTCAAAGATGGCTTGAAGATTTCCAGGCTGGGAGTCTGGCTTTGAAGCAATGTTCTTTGAAGTACTATGATGCTCAGACTGTGTGGAAAATTATATTAGCATAACCCTTTGACATTTTCTGGAGAAGGGAAGGTGCTTATTATTAATAAGGAGCGTGTCTTCCTTATTATTCTTTGGTCACAACTTAGACATTCTACTAACTCTTTTAGGCTAAAAGTGATTGTTTAGATCATATGATCCATAATATAATGAAAGTAAATATATCTTATGTGGCCTGAGAAATTTGTTCCCATGGAACTTGGAGCTTGGGTGTTCAGAAATGGTGTTCATAATTCTGTCATATTCTGCTAGTGTCAATATTCCAGTTGACAGGATTGGCACTGGTTACTTCTGCTATTAATACTGCTAAATATACAAGTTTATAGCCATCTATCTTTTCTTATATCTTAGTCATAAATTGTAACCCTTGATATAACATATAATTAGATATATCTTTAGCATTTTATGCTTTTTATAATGTGATAAGTTCTTTCTTATGTTTGTGGAGTAATAGAAACAACTTTTCTCTCTTGATACAATAATTATGTAAGCAATTGAAGTTTACATATTTTGCCTTAATTGTATAATATTTCTTTATATATACAAAGCAAAATATGGTTATATAACTACTAGTGCCACTCATTTTGTATAATACTTTCTCAACATATCACATGAAGAATCCAGTAAAGATGGTAAAAAAAGGGACTATTATCCCCACTTTATAGATGTTAAAGTTAAGGCCAATAGGAGTAAAGTGACTTGCCCATGGTTGCTTAGTACGTAAAGTGGTGGGAAAGAAGCATGAAGTCAGGCCTTTTGTTCTCGATTCAAATGTCTTTCCCTTATGCATTGCTCTCTTATTCTAAAGCATTAAAAAGTGATTCTTCTGAGTTCTGCTTTTCCTAGGTTGTGATCATTCATATTTGGATATCTCACTTACTACATATGAGCTGTGGCTTTTAATTTCGGGAAGCAACAGTGGCAACAACAGTATCAATTTTGGTTTTTTTTTTTTTTGCGGTACGCGGGCCACTCACTGTTGTGGCCTCTCCTGTTTCAGAGAACAGCCTCCGGACGTGCAGGCTCAGCGGCCATGGCTCACGGGCCTAGCTGCTCCACGGCATGTGGGATCTTCCCGGACCGGGGCATGAACCCGTGTCCCCTGCATCAGCAGGCGGACTCTCAACCACTGCGCCACCAGGGAAGCCCACAACAGTATCAATTTGATATTATCTGTTAAATGACAGACATTGTGCTTGGAATTCTACAAACCTTTTCTCTAACCCTCGTAATAACATTATATAGTAGGTAAGTAATAACCTCATTTTGCAAATAAGAAAACTGAGACTTAGAATGACGTTTTTCTATAATAAAAATGGTTATATCATATTTTAGATTCCACATATAAGTGGTATCATATGATATTTGTCTTTCTCTGTTTGACTTACTTTACTTTGTATGATAATCTCTGGGTCCTACCATGTTGCTGCAGATGGCATTATTTCATTCTTATTTTGTGGCTAAGTAGTATTCTATTATATATATATATATATATATATATATATATACACACACACACCTTCTTTATGCATTCATCTGTTGATGGACACTTAGGTTGCTTCCACGTCTTGGCTATTGTAAATAGTGGTGCTATGAATATTGGGGTGCATGTATCTTTTCAAATTAGAGTTTTCTCTGTATATATGCCCAAGAGTGGAATTGTTGGATCATATGGTAACTCTGTTTTAATTTACAAAACAGAAACAGACTCACAGACATAGAAAATAAGCTTATGGTTACCAAAGGGGAAAGGGAGAGAGGGATAAATTAGGAGTTTGGGATTAGCAGATACAAACTACTGTATATAAAGTAGATAAACAACAAGGTCCTACAGTATAGCATAATGAACTATGTTCAATATCTTGTAATAACTATAATGGGAAAGAATATGAAAAAGAATATGTATATGTATAACTGAATCAGTTTGCTCTACACTAGAAACTAACACAACATTGTAAATTAACTATACTTCAATTTAAAAATATGATGAAACAAAAATAATAGCTGTACTTACTAGGCATTACAGTTCATAGGAAAGAAGAAAAGAAAAAAATGTATTATAATTTTAAAGTTTGTACTACAGACAAATATTTATTGAAATCATACTCTTCAAGTAATTTTCTTATATTCATTCTTAATGTTTTACTTAGAAAGATTTCTATTTGATTAGTTTATACTCATAGGTTTTTAGAATCATTTCTTCATATCTCCCCTAAGTTTCCTATTAGTTTTTTTTTTTTTTTTTTTTTGTGCGGTACGTGGGCCTCTCACTGCTGTGGCCTCTCCCGTCGCTCTGGACGCACAGGCCCAGCGGCCATGGCTCACGGGCCCAGCCGCTCCGCGGCATGTGGAATCTTCCCGGACCGGGACACGAACCCGTGTCCCCTGCATCGGCAGGTGGACTCTCAACCACTGCGCCACCAGGGAAGCCCCCTATTAGTTTTTAAAGTCTGAATATTTTTAGATAATGAAGTAATGTTTGTTGCTAGTTGTAGCGGACATCTGTGGCTAAAGGTTATGTCTGTTTAACATATGTATTGTCCTAGCTTTATTCCTACGGTTCCTTCTGGGAACTTCCTCTCTAGCATGCTTTACTCCTGCTACTGGGATATAAGCAGATCTAGTTTGGCCTATCAGATTATTTCATTCACTAAGCATTAGTGATCAATTCTTTTAGGGATGGGCAAGTATGACTGTGTAATAAAGAATTTGGCCTCAGCTCAAAGACACATCTGGCCTTTGTCTCCTGTTTCTAGGAGGCAACCTCTAAACCCTTGTAATTTCCTGCAAGGAGTGTCTCTATTAGTCATGGTGGGCTCCTTAGACCACGTGATGTCAGACTGACTTCTGGGAAGTATGTGGGCTGGAGATTGAGCTAAACCATGCAGGTAATTATTCAGTCAATCATGGCTACATATTAAACCCCCATAAAAACTCTGGACGTGGAAGTTCGGGTGAGTCTCCTTAGCTGGGAGACTTAGCTCCTTAGCTCCTTAGCTCTTAGAGTATTGTCATATATGGGTACTGGAAGAGTAATGCATCTCTGAGGATGGTGAAAGCTTTGCATCTGGAACCCTTCCAGATTTTGCCCTATGCATGTTTTCCTTTGGTTGATTCTAACTTGTATCCTTTTGCTATAATAAAACTGTAATGATAAGTCTAATGTTTTCCCGAGTCCTGTGAGTTGTTCTAGTGAACCATCAAACCTGTGGGTGGTCATGAGAACTCCCCTGAATTTTTAGCTAGCTGGTCTGAAGTAAGGGTGTCCTTTTGGGAACACTGAACTTGTGCCTGGTGTCTGAAATGAGAACAGTCTTGAGACTGTTCCCTCTGATTTTTCACTTGGTGTCAGAAGTCTTGGGCATACTTGGCAGTCTGGAGGACTGTGCCCTTAACTTGAGTCTGACCAACTTTGGGTGATGGTCAAGCAGAGCATTGCATAGGATTGATATATAGACAGATAGGGAAGTTCTGTTTGTGGAAATGTTAAGCTAGGGATGTTAAGGAAAGATGTAGTTGTCTTGCTGGTAGTCATGTTGTCTACCATGTGGTGATAGCCTGCATGCAGAATGTAGCTAGGTAGAGTAAAAGAATCATGAAATGGAGAAAGAAAGCTCTGATAATGTTGTTTGAGCCCACTGATTTCACTGTGCCAGACACCATATGTATCTGTGACTTCCTGGTTCAGTAAATCATTAAATTTCCTTTTTGATTAAACTAGTTTGAACTGGCCTTCACCACTGCAGTCTTAGAGTTTGCCAAACACTTGTTCTTGGGACCCAATGCTTTTCCTAGAGGATCACAAACCTCCACATGTATTGCTGAATGAAATTTTGATCAAGAATTTCCTTATTTTCATGAAACCCTGATAATCACTTAGAACTTCATTTCAAATGTACTTTAAACTTTCTTTTTATTAAGGAAGAAAGCTTATCTTTGTTAAAACATTTCATTAATGAGTGACCAAGTTTATCCCCTTGAATCATATTATCTAACTGTATTTTTTGGTATGGAAATTGAGAATAAGGGGGAAATGTAGAGTCAAAAAGATTCTGGAAATACTTATACTTTAAAAATTTTCTTTGTTGAGCATATAACTAATAAAAGGAAATAACTAATAAAAATTTGATGTTTGCGTGCACCAACTTGGGTTTGGGAGCAAATTCTTTTGGATTAAAATTATATGATGTGTAAATTTCCATATACGGAAATTAGCCTGTCTACAAATCTGTATAGAATTTATTCAAGGACAGATTATATATACATATACACATTTAAAATAATTATTGAATTTTTCCTATTAGAAATCAATAAATACTGATTTTAGAAAAGGGAAAAAATGTTCATTCATTCAAGATATGTCTTTAGCACCTATAATATATGAGACATTCTCAAAAGATTGCAATGAACAAGACAAATGTATTTTTGCTCTCATGCAGATTAAATTTTGTGGTATAAAAGAAAATAGAATTATCCATAATCCTACTCTCTAAAAGAACAAGGTTAATATTTTAGTGTATTTCCAACATACGTGCTTTAGTGGGGTGTGTATCTGTGTGTGTAGTGCAATTGAAATAATATTCTGCATACAGTTTTGGATTCTGCTTTTTCCTTTAGCTTTTTATTTTTAATCTTACCTTTAGCTATTTAACATTCTTCAAAAACAATAGTTTTAATGGCTATTAATATTGTAAGTCATATTTATTTGCCTTTAAAAAAATCTTTTTTTTTAAAATTACCACACTGTGATGAGTAGTTTTGTCCACATACATTTGTCTAAACCATGCCTATTTCATCAAGATACATTCTTGAAATGAAATGAATGGCTAAAAAGACAGGAATATTTTAAAGTTTCAATTTCATAAATCTGAGTTTTTCCCTAGAAAGGGTGTATTATGTTAGATTCCTGCCAAAGAAGAGTTAGAAAATGCTTATCTCATTTCACTTTTGCCATAATTAAATATTGATGTACATTTCTTGCTAGCATTGTTTTACACTTTTGTTTTTGTTAAAGGATGCTATTCTGCAGTATAAGTTCTAGCTAGTTATTTCAGGCATATGGGAAATCAGTTATTTTCTTTTTTTTAAATAAATTTATTTTATTTATTAATTTTTGGCTGTGTTGGGTCTTCATTGCTGTGCACAGGCTTTCTCTAGTTACAGCGAGTGGGGGCTACTCTTCGTTGTGATGTGTGGGCTTCTCATTGCGGTGGCTTTTCTTGTTGGAGAGCACGGGCTCTAGGTGTGCAGGCTTCAGTAGTTGTGGCACAAGAGCTCAGTAGTTGTGGCTCGTGGGCTCTAGAGCGCAGGATCAGTAGTTGTGCCACACGGGCTTAGCTGCTCTGCAGCATGTGGGATCTTCCTGGACCAGGGCTCGAACCTGTGTCCCCTGCATTGGCAGGTGGATTCTTAACCACTGCACCACCAGGGAAGCCCCTAATATTTTCTTTTGCAGTGCCCATTCTCCAGCAGTGGTCTTGGTATTGGAGCAACAGTCAAACTCACAAAACACAATAGGCTTCACCCAGCTTTAAGTCAATTTAGCATTAGGAAAAGATACAGATGGACAAGAGAACAGCATGCACAACAACAGCATAGAAGAGAGTTTATGATTTTCAGGCAAAGATTCCAGTGTTCCAGTTACTTCACACTTGATACATGCATGGTGTTAAGAGATGGGGCTATGTGATAGACCATCTCAGTTTTTTTTTTTTTTGCGGTACGCGGGCCTCTCACTGTTGTGGCCTCTTCCGTTGCGGAGCACAGGCTCCGGATGCACAGGCTCAGCGGCCATGGCTCACGGGCCTAGCCACTCCGCGGCATTTGGGATCTTCCCGGACCGGGGCACGAACCCATGTCCCCTGCATCGGCAGGCTCACTCTCAACCACTTCGCCACCAGGGAAGCCCATCATCTCAACTTTTATGTAGCTTATCAAGTAACCTCTTTAGGGATACAGGATTAGAGTCCATTCTCCAGGGCTGCTACATCTTATCAATATAGATTCCTCACTTTAATTTCAACAACGAGGTACAAGTGCTTGGTTTGTACAAATTCTTATCTAGAGATTATTATTTATTTTGCAATCATTGTAGATCTACTCCTCACAATTCCTTGAGCTAACAGTAGCCATCCATGAGGATGGAGGAAAGGAGCCAGCTGTTAACTCTTCCCTTTGATCCTGTATCTAGAATTTTTATTAAACATTCTTTGTAATTCTAAGACTTTTAGAGTTTATTATCTTGTATGTGTGTGTGTGTGTGTTGCAGGCAAATAGTTATTTCATGTACAGTTTATGAAAAAGGGTGTATATGTTAAGGCTGTGGTCTCTGAAAGCAGTCTGCCTGGAGCAAATCCCAACTTCTGCCTTTACTTAAGTTACTTGAATTCCCCTTGCTTTACCTGTAAAATGAAGATAATAATAGCATTTACATCATAGAATTCCTTTATGGATTAAGTGAGATAATGTATGTAAGGCAGTTAATTCCTGGTACCTAATAACTGTATTCGGTACTATTTTACATTCTTGCTCAATAGTTGTAGCTCTTATTTCTACTTAATGTCTCAATGCCAGGTTAGTTTCCATAACAATTTAAAATAGTGATCTTTGATAATAAGCATACTTGCTCCTAATTCTTGTAGAGAACTCTTTAGCGCTCATTGTTAAATAAGTTCATTGTTAAGTTTAAAACATTTTTATTATTATTCCTTTTAACGATGTAAAGTAAATATATTTGTTAGATTGTTTTTGGCTGCAGGTAAAAGAAACATCAACATACTGACTAAACTATGTCACCATAAACACAAAACACTGCTTTCCTATAAATACTGTTCACTCCATACTTAGATACGTTTCCTTCATGGTCTAATGATGGATTCCAGTAATAACACCATACATATTCACATTGAGTAAATGAGAGAAGTCAACTTCTTGTGATTCTCTTAAGAAATTTACTTTCCTAGTAAATTTAAGTTTAGTTATCTCTGAACTAATCATTGACTAGCAGGAAGAGATTGGCCTAAATTAATCAAGATCTAAATTATTCAAGCAAGTTAGATGGTTACTTCCATGTCTTGACTGTTGTAAACAGTGCTGCAATGAACATTGGAAACAATCTAAATATCCATCAATAGATGAATGGGTAAAGAAGATGTGGTACATATATACAATGGAATATTACTTAGTCATTAAAAAGAATGAAATAATGCCATTTGCAGCAACGTGGATGGATCTGGAGATTATCATACTAAGTGAAGTAAGTCGGACAGAGAAAGACAAATATGTAATATTGCTTATATGCAGAATCTAAAAAAAATGATACAAATGAACTTATTTACAAAACAGAAATAGACTCACAGACTTAGAGAATGAACTTATGGTTGCTAGGGGGGAAGGGTGTGGGGAGGGATAGATTGGGAGTTTGAGATTGACATGCATACACTGCTATATTTAAAATAGATAACCAACAAGGACCTACTGTATAGCACAGGGAACTCTGCTCAATATTCTGTAATAACCTAAATGCAAAAAGAATTTGAAAAAGGATAGATACCTGTGTATGTAAAAAACAAAACAAAACAAAACATAGCTGCCTTTGGTGATTGAGGATTGTGCCATGACAGCAGCTACTCTTGTTATGAATGTTAATATTAACCAGTAAAAAACTTATAAGTAAAACTGGGAATGGGACCTCAGTGATGAGAAGAATATAAATGTCTTAGTCTTCACCTAGCTTCATAAGCTTTAGATACACATAAATGAGGATCTTTTCCTTCTTTAAACAAATATTTACTCAGCACTGCTATGTACTAGGCACTAAACTAGGCATTGAGGATAAAAAGAATAAGACTGATTATTTTCCTGCCGTCACATAACTTGAAATTCCTCTGGAAAGACAGATGATTACACAAATAGAGTGTGATATGGCTCTAATTTTTTTTGGGATACCAGGGAATGTTTCTCAGAGGAAATTCCTTGTGAACTTATGTCTGAAAGATAAATAAGACTTGACTGATAAAGTCTGAGGGGAGAGGGAGAAGGAACGAGGGCAGGGGAATAGGATGTATCAAGATCCAAAAGTAAGAGACAGCCCGGAGCCTTAAAGGCACTGGAAAGAGTTTGGTATGACAGTAGGACAGAGTTGTGTGGGGAGGGGCTGGAGGTGAAGAGTCTTGGAAGCCTTGTTAAGTTCTGACTTTGTCTTAAGAATCCTGGGAAAATTTACAACAGGTTTGAGCTGGGGAATGGCACAAATTGGGGAATTGGCATTTACAGAAGATTGTGGGGATTAAGAATGGATCCAAATTGGAGGCATTTTTAGTGGTCTAGGTGAGTGATAGTGATGGCATGGTGGCAGTCATGTTGGAGAGATGAACAGAATTGAAACATAATTCTTTTATTTACCATTAACCTGGTGCTTGATTAAGCAGTGAGAGAGAAGTCACAGATGGCCCCCATGTTTCTGACTTGGGTAACAGTGCTACCATTCAGCGACGTAGAAACACTGGAGTACATAGCATTGAGAAGATGATGGATTTAATTTCTGAAATGTTGAGTTCAATGTTCTTAGATGCCTCTAAGCAGAGCTTTCCAGTCAGAAGTTGGCTATGGGGCTCCGGTTGTATATCTATATACATATATATATTAAGCAGCTTTATTGAGATATAATTCATTTAAGATATAATCCGCCCATTATGTGTGCATTTTCTTTATCCATTCATCCATCTATGGACACTTAGGTTGTTTCCCTGTCTTGGCTGTTGTAAATAATGCTTCAGTGAACATGGTGATGTAAATATCTTTTTGAGTTAATGTTGTCATTTTCTTCAGATGAGTGCCCAGAAGTGGGATTGCTGGATCATATGGTAGTTTTATTTAAAATTTTTTGAGGAACCTTCATACTGTTTTCCATAGTGACTGCACTAATTTACATTCCTATCAACAGTGCATAAGGCTCCCCTTTTCTCCACATCTTTGCCAACACTTGTTATATCTTGCCGTTTTTTAAAATTGAGGTATAGTTGACATATAATATTCTATTCATTTCAGGTGTACAGCAGAGTGATTCAGAATTTTTATAGATTATACTCTATTTAAAGTTATTATAAAATATTGGCTATATTTCCTGTGCTGTACAATATATCCTTGTAGCTTATTTATTTTATACACAGTATTGTTTGTACCTCTTAACCCCTACCCCTATCTTGCCCCCCCCACCTCTCTCTCCCCACTGGTAACCACTAGTTTGTTCTCTATATCTGTGAGTCTGTTTCTTTTTTGTTTTATTCACTAGCTTGTTGGATATTTTAGATTCCACATATAAGTGATATATACAATATTTGTCTTTCTTTCTGACGTATTTCACTAATCATAATACCACCCAGGACCATCCATGTTGTTGCAAATGGCAAAATTTTATTCTTTTATTTTTTTATGACCAACTAGTATGCCATTGCATGTATATATCATGTTTCTTTATACATTTATCTGTTGGTGAACATTAGGTTGCTTTCATATCTTGGCTATTATAAATAATGCTTCTCTGAACATTGGGGTGTATGTGTCTTTTTGAATTAGTGTTTTTTGTTTTGTTCGGATATATACCCAGGAGTGGAATTGCTGGATCACTTGGTAGCTCCAGTTTTAGTTTTTTGAGGAATCGCCATACTGTTCTCCACAGTGGCTGCACCAATTTACATTCCCACCAACAGTGTGCAAGGGCTCCCTTTTCTCCACCCCCTTGCCAACATTTGTTATTTATATGTGGTATTTTGAGTCACAGCCATTGTGACAGGTGTGAGGTGATATGTCATTTGCATTTCTCTGATAATTAGTGATGTTGAGCATCTTTTCATGTGCCTGTTGGCCATCTGTATGTCTTCTTGAGAAAAATGTCTGTTGAAGTCTTCTGCCTATTTTTCAATCTTATTGTTTGGTTTTTTCATATTGAGTTGTATGAGCTGTTTATATATGTTGGATATTAATCACTTTTGGTCATATCATTTGGAAATATTGAATTTTTTCTCCCATTCATGAGGTTGCCTTTTCTTTTTGGCAGTGGTTTCCTTTGTTGTGCAAGAGCTTTCACATTTAATTAGGCCCCATTTTTAAATTTATGGTTTTTAAAACAATTTATTTTATTGAAGTATAGTTAATTTACAATGTTGTGTTAATTTCTGCTATACAACAAAGTGATTCAGTTACACACACACACACACACACACACACGCACACACACACACACACACACCCTTTTTCATAGTCTTTTCCATTACGGTTTATAACAGGATGTTGAATGTAGTTCCCTCTACTATACAGTAGGACCTTGTTGTTTATCCATTCTCTATAGAATAGTTTGCATCTGCTAATCCCAAACTCTCAATCCATCCCTCCCTCATCCCCCTCCCCCTTGGAGACCACTCACTTGTTTGTGAGTCTGTTTCTGTTTCACAGATAAGTTCATTTGTGTCACATTTTAGATTCCACATATAAGTGATATCATATGGTATTATGCTTTTGTTTTCTTTGCCTTAGGAGATAGATCCAAAAAACATTGTTATGATTTATATCAAAGTGTGTTCTGTGTTTTCTTCTGGGATTTTTATGGTTTTCAGTCTTACATTTAGGTCTTTAATCCATTTTAAGTTTATTTTTGTATAATGTGTGAGAAATGTTCTAATTTCATTCTTTTCCATGTAGCTGTCCAGTTTTCCCAGTGCTGCTTATTGAAGAGACTGTATTTTCTCCATTGTATATCCTTACCTCTTTTCTTGTAGATTGACTGTAAGTGCGCTGGTTTATTTCTTGGCTCTCTATTCTGTCCCATTGCTCTGTGAGTTTGTTTTTGTGCCAGTACCATGCTGTTTTGATTACTGTAGCTTTGCAATATAGTCTGAAGTCAGGGACTGTGATACCTTCAGCTCTGTACTTCATCCTCAAGATAGTTTTGGTTATTTGGGGTCTTTTGTATTTCCATACAAAATTTCAAATTATTTGTTGTAGTTCTGTGAAAAATGCCATTGGTATTTTGATAGAGGTTATATTGAATCTGTAGATTGCCTTGGGTCATTTTAACAGTATTAATTCTTTTATCCATGAATGTGGTATATCTTTCCATTTGTTTGTGTCTTCTTCAATTTCTTTCATTATTTTCTTTTAGTTTTCATAGTACAGGTGTTTCACTTCCTTAGTTAGATTTATTCTTAGGTATTTTATTCTTTTTGACATGATTGTAAATGGGCCCAGGGGTCCCAGACCTGGTGTTGGACTGTTGGTGAGTGGGGCCGGTTTCATGACGCAGCTGGCTGCAGGGTCTGGCTTGTACTGATGCTTGTGCTGGCCTGCTGGTGAGTGGGGCTGAATCCCAGCATGGATGGCTGAGGGACACAAAGTATCTCAGAGCTGGTGTTGGCCTTCAGGTGGGTGAGATCAGGGCCAGGTTGTCCTGAGGCTGGTGCCTCCCTACTGGTGGGTGAGGCTGTTCCCGAGGCTAGAGTCACCTCACTGGTGAGCAGGGCTGAGGACCAGGGTGTCTTAGGATTGGTGTCTGACCACTGGTGGGTGGAGCTGGGTCCTGAGATCTCTGGATGCAGGGCCCTGAGTGTCCTGGGTCTAGTGTCTGCACAATGGTGTATGGGGCCAAGTCCTGAGCCCTCTGGTGGACAGGGCTGTGTCCAGGTGTGGCTGTGGCTTCAGGATGTCTTAAGGGACCCTGCCTGCTGGGGATGGGGCTATGTTCCTGCCTGGCTAGTTGCTTGGCCTGCAGCACTCCAGTTCTGGTGTGTACAGACTGATGGGCTGGGGCAGGCCTCAGTCCTGAGGCTAATATGCTTGAGGGAGGATTCCAAAATGACACTTGCCAGCACCAGTGTCCACATGGTAGAAGGAGCTCACTAAAAGTATCAGCTGCCAGTATCTGTGTCCTCAGGGTGAGCACCAGTTGCCCCCTGCGTCTTCATGAGACTCTCCAAGATCAGCTGGTTGGGTGGTTCTGAACCAGGTCCCTTTCAATTTACTGCTTCTGCCCTGGATTCTGGAGTATGTGCAATATTGTGTGTGCCCTTTAAGAGTGGAGTCTATTTCCCACAGCTTTCTGGGTCTTCTGAAAGTAAGCCCCACTGTCCTTCAAAGTCAAATGTTCTGGGGGCTTGTGTTCCTGATGCAGGACCCCCGGGCTGGGGAGTCCAATGTGGAGCTCAGACCCCTTGCTCCTTTGGGAGAACCTCTGCAGTTGTAATTATTCTCCCATTTGTGGGTTGCCACCTGGGAGCATGGGTGACTCCACCCCTTCTACCTGTCTTGTTGTGGTTCCTTCTTTATATCTTTAGTTGTAGAAGAACTTTTCTGGTAGGCTCCAGTCTTTCTCATCAATAGTTCCTCTGTAAATAGTTGTAATTTTGGTGTCCCTGTGACAGAAGAGTGCAGGGTTTTCCTACTCTACCATCTCCTTTCACACCCACCAACCACTAATTTAATATCTATCTTTTTATATTTGCCTGTTCTAGACCTTTCATATAAATGGAATCATACAAGGTGTAGGTCTTTGTGACTGGCTTTTTTTACTTAGCATGTTTTGATTGGTTTGCTATTTCTAAAAATTAGATTTTGTATCATTTTAATGTTAATTTCATAAAAATTAATTGGTTCACTTGGCATCTTAAAATATTTGTGTATAATTTCTACAACAAGGGGATCACTAATTACTTAGACATTTCAAATAATTTACAGTAAAATCATCTGGTTTTGCAGTAATTTTCTTTTTTCTTGTTGTTTGTTTATTTATTTATTTATTGTCTTATTAGTCATTCATTTTATACACATCAGTGTATACATGTCAGCCCCAATCTCCCAATTTATGACACCACAACCCCCACCCACCGCCGCTTTCCACCCTTGGTGTCCATATGTTTTTCCTCTACTTCTGTGTCTCAATTTCTGCTTTGAAAACTGGTTCATCTGTACCATTTTCTAGGTTCCACATACATGTGTTAATATACGCTATTTGTTTTTGTCTTTCTGACTTACTTCACTCTGTATGACAGTTTCTAGATGCATCCGCGTCTCTACAAACGACCCAATTTCGTTCCTTTTTGTGGCTGAGTAATAGTCCATTGTATATATGTACCATACCTTCTTTATCCATTCATCTGCTGATGGACATTTACGTTGTTTCCATGACCTGGCTATTGTAAATAGTGCTGCAATGAACATTGTGGTGCATGTGTCTTTTTGAATTACGATTTTCTTTGGGTATATGCCCAGTAATGGGATTTCTGGGTCACATGGTAATTCTATTTTAAGTTCCGTAAGGAACCTCCATACTGTTCTCCATAGCGGCTGTATCAATTTACATTCCCACCAACAGTGCAAGAGGGTTCCCTTTTCTCCACACCCTCTCCAGCATTTGTTGTTTGTAGATTTTCTGATGATGCCCCTTTTAACTGGTGTGAGGTGATAGCTCATTGTAGTTTTGATTTGCATTTCTTTAATAATTAGCGATGTTGAGCAGCTTTCCATGTGCTTCTTGGCCATCTGTATGTCTTCTTTGGAGAAATGTCTATTTAGGTCTTCTGCCCATTTTTGGATTGGGTTGTTTGTTTTTTAATATTGAGCTGCATGAGCTGTTTATATAATTTGGAGATTAATCCTTTGTCCGATGATTCAATGGCAAATATTTTCTCCCATTCTGAGGGTTGTCTTTTTGTCTTGTTTATGGTTTCCTTTGCTGTGCAAAAGCTTTTAAGTTTCATTAGGTTCCATTTGTTTATTTTTGTTTTTATTTCCATTACTGTATGAGGTGGATCAAAAAAGATCTTGCTGTGATTTATGTCAAAGAGTGTTCTTCGTGTTTTCTTCTAAGAGTTTTATAGTGTCCGGCCTTACATTTAGATCTCTAATCCATTTTGAGTTTAATTTTGTGTATGGTGTTAGGGAGTGTTCTAATTTCATTCTTTTACATGTAGCTGATCAGTTTTCCCAGCACCACTTATTGAAGGGCGTGTCTTTTCTCCATTGTATATCCTTGCCTCCTTTGTCATAGATTAGTTGACCACAGGGGCGTAGGTTTATCTTTGGGTTTTGTATCCTGTTCCATTGATGTATATTTCTGTTTTTGTGCCAGTACCATATTGTCTTGATTACTGTAGCTTTGTAGTATAATCTGAAGTCAGGGAGTCTGATTCCTCCGGCTTTGTTTTTTCCCCTCAAGACTGCTTTGGCTATTTGGGGACTTTTGTGTTTCCATACAAATTTTAAGATTTTTTGTTCTAGTTCCATAAAAAATGCCATTTTTAATTTGATAGGGATTCCATTGAATCTGTAGATTGCTTTGGGTAATATAGTCATTTTCACAATATTGATTCTTGGAATCCCAGAACATGGTATATCTCTCCATCTGTTGGTATCATCGATAATTTCTTTCAACAGTGTCTTATAGTTTTCTGAATACAGGTCTTTTGTCTCCCTAGGTAGGTTTATTCCTAGGTATTTTATTCTTTTTGTTGCAGTGGTAAATGGGAGTGTTTCCTTAATTTTTCTTTCAGATTTTTCATCATTAATGTAGAGGAATGCAAGAGATTTCTGTGCATAAATTTTGTATCCTGCAACTTTACCAAATTCATCGATTAGCTCTCGTAGTTTTCTGGTGGCATCTTTAGGATTTTCTATGTATAGTATCATGTCATCTGCAAACAGTGACAGTTTTACTTCTTCTTTTCCAATTTGTATTCTTTTTATTTCTTTTTCTTCTCTGATTGCCACAGCTAGGACTTCCAAACTATGTTGAATAATAGTGGTGAGAGTGGACATCCTTGTCTTGTTCCTGATCTTAGAGGAAATGGTTTCAGTTTTTCACCATTGAGAATGATGTTTGCTGTGGGTTTGTCATATATTACCTTTAATATGTTGAAGTAGGTTCCCTCTATGCCTGTTTCTGGAGGGTTTTTATCATAAATGGGTATTGAATTTTGTCAAAAGCTTTTTCTGCATCTATTGAGATGATCATAATGCTTTTATTCAATTTGTTAATATGCTGTATCACATTGATTGGTCTGCATATATTGAAGAATCCTTGCATCTCTGGGATAAATCCCACTGATTCATGGGGTATGATCCTTCTAATGTGTTGTTGGATTCCGTTTGCTAGTATTTTGTTGGGGATTTTTCCATCTATGTTCATCAATGATATTGGTCTGTAATTTTCTTTTTTTGTAGTATCTTTGTCTGGTTTTGGTATCAGGGTGATGGTGGCCTCATAGACTGAGTTTGGAAGTTTTCCTCCCTCTGCAATTTTTGGAAGACTTTGAGAAGGATGGGTGTTAGCTGTTCTCTAAATGTTTGATAGAATTCACCTGTGAAGCCATCTGGTCCTGGAATTTTGTTTGTTGGAAGATTTTTAATCACAGTTTCAATTTCATTACTCGTGATTGGTCGTTCATATTTTCTATTTCATCCTGGTTCAGTCTTGGAAGGTTATACCTTTCTAAGAATTTGTCCATTTCTTCCTGGTTGTTCCTTTTATTGGTGTAGAATTGCTTGTAATAGTCTCTTAGGATGCTTTGTATTTCTGCAGTGTCTGTTGTAACTTCTCCTTTTTCATTTCTAATTTTATTGATTTGAGTCCTCTCCCTCTTCTGCTTGATGAGTCTGGCTAATGGTTATCAATTTTGTTTATCTTCTCAAAGAGCCAGCTTTTAGTTTTATTGATCTTTGCTATTGTTTTCTTTGTTTCTATTTCATTTATTTGTGCTGTGATCTTTATGATTTCTTTCCTTTTGCTGACATTGGGTTTTGTTTGTTCTTCTTTCTCTAGTTTTTTTAGGTGTTTATTTGAGATCTTTCTTGTTTCTTGAGGTAGGCTTTTATAGCTATAAACTTCCCTCTTAGAACTGCTTTTGCTGTATCCCATAGGTTTTGGATTGTTGTGTTTTCATTGTCATTTGTCTCCAGGTATTTTTTGATTTCCTTTTTGATTTCTTCAGTGATCTCTTATTTATTTAGTAACATATTGTTTAGCCTCCATGTGTTTGTGTTTTTTACGTTTTTTTCCTTGTAATTCATTTCTAATCTCATACCGTTGTGGTCTGAAATATGCTTGATATGATTTCAGTTTTCTTAAATATACGTAGGCTTGATTTGTGACCCAAGATGTGATCTATTCTGGTGAATGTTCCGTGTGCACTTGAGAAGAAAGTGTAATCTGCTGTTTTTGGTTGGAATGTCCTATAAATATAAATGCAATTTATCTGGTCTATTATGTCATTTAAAGGTTCTGTTTCCTTATTTATTTTCATTTTGGATGATCTGTCCATTGGTTAAGTGAGGTGTTAAAGTCCCCCAGTATTACTGTGTTACTGTTGATTTTCTCTTTTATAGCTTTTAGCAGTTCCCTTATGTATTGAGGTGCTCCTATGTTGGGGGCATATATATTTATAACTGTTATATCTTCTTCTTAGATTGATCCCTTGATCATTACGTAGTGTCCTTCCTTGTCTCTTGTAACATTGTTTATTTTAAAGGCTATTTTATCTGAACATTGCCACTGCAGCTTTCTTTTGATTTCCATTTGCATGGATTATCTTTTCCCATCCCCTCATATTCAGTCTGTATGTGTTCCTAGGTCTGAAGTGGGTCTCTTGAAGACAGCATATAGATGGGTCTTGTTTTTGTATCCATTCAGCAAGCCTGTGTATTTTGGTTGGAGCATTTAATCCATTCACGTTTAAGGTGATTATCGATATGTATGGTCTTATGACCATTTTCTTAATTGTTTTGGGTTTGTTTTTGTAGGTCCTTTTCTTCTCTTGTTTTTCCCCCTTAGAGAAGTTCCTTTAGCATTTCTTGTAGAGCTGGTTTGGTGGTGCTGAATTCTCTAAGCTTTTGCTTGTCTGTAAAGCTTTGGATTTCTCCATTGAATCTGAATGAGATCCTTGCTGGGTAGAGTAATCTTGGTTGTAGGTTCATCACTTTAAGTATATCATACCACTCCCTTTTGGCTTGTAGAGTTTCTGCTGAGAAATCAGCTGTTAACCTTATGGGAGTTCCCTTGTATGTTATCTGTCGTTTTTCCCATGCTGCTTTCAATAGTTTTTCTTTGTCTTTAATTTTTGCCAGTTTGATTACTGTGTTTTTCGGTGTGTTTCTCCTTCGGTAAATCCTGTATGGGACTCTCTGTGCTTCCTGGACTTGGGTGGCTATTTCCTTTCCCATGTTAGGGAAGTTTTTGACTATAACCTCTTCATATATTTTCTCGAGTCCTTTCTCTCTCTGTTCTCCTTCTGGGACCCCTATAGTGTGAATGTTTTTGCGTTTAATGTTGTCCCAGAGGTCTCTTAGGCTGTCTTCATATCTTTTTATTTTTTTTCTTTATTCTGTTCCGCAGCAGTGAATTCCATCATTCCGTCTTCCAGGTACTTATCCGTTCTTCTGCCTCCGTTATTCTGCTATTGATTCCTTTTTGTGTATATTTCATTTCACTTACTGTATTGTTCATCCCTGTTTGTTTGTTCTTTAATTGTTCTATATCTTTGTTAAATATTTCTTGCATGTTTTTGATCTTTGCCTCCATTCTTTTCCCAAGGTCTTGGATCATCTTCACTATCATTATTCTGAATTATTTTTTTGGAAGTTTGCCTATATCCACTTCATTTCATTGTTTTTCTGGGGTTTTATCTTGTTCCTTCATCTGGTACATAGCCCTCTGCCTTTTCATCTTGTTTCTCTTTCTGTGAATGTGGTTTTTGTTCCACAGGCTGCAGGATTGTAGTTCTTCTTGCTTCTGCTGTCTGCCCTCTGGTGGATTAGGGTATCTAAGAGGCTTGTGCGAGTTTCCTGATGGGAGGGACTGGTGGTGGTTAGAGCTGACTGTTGCTCTGATGCGCAGAGCTCAGTAAAACTTTAATCTGCTTGTCTGCTGATGGGTGGGGCTGGGGTCCCTCCCTGTTGGTTATTGGGCCTGAGGCAGCCCAACACTGGGGCCTACCTGGGCTCTTTGGTGGGGCTATTGGCTGACTCTGGGAGGGCTCACACCAAGGAGTACTTCCCAGAACATCTGCTGCCAGTGTTCTTGTCCCTTGGTGAGCCACAGCTGCCCCCCACCCCCTCTGCAGGAGACTCTCCAACACTAGCAGGTAGGTCTGGTTCAGTCTCCTATGGGGTCACTGCTCCTTTCCCTTGGTCCCGATGCACACACTACTTTGTGTGTCCCCTCCAAGAGTGGAGTCTCTATTTTCCTCAGTTCTGCCGAAGTCTTGTAATGAAATCAAATCCTGCTAGCCTTCAAAGTCTGATTCTCTAGGAATTCCTCCACCTGTTGCCAGACCCCCAGCTTGGGAAGCCTGACGTGTGGCCCAGAATCTTCACTCCAGTGGGTGGACTTTTGTGGTATAAGTGTTCTTCAGTTTGTGAGTCACCCAGTTAGCAGTTATGGGATTTGATTTTATTGTGATAGCGCCCCTCCTACCATCTCATTACAGCTTCTCCTTTGTCTTTGCATGTGGTGTGTCTTTTTTGGTGAGTTCAAGTGTCTTCCTGTCGATGATTGTTCAGCAGTTAGTTGTGATTCTGGTGTTCTCAAAAGAGGGAGTGAGAGCATGTCCTTCTAGTATGCCATCTTGAACCAATCTCAATTCTGTAGTAATTTTGTTAAGCGCTTTTCTCTCTCCGAAAAGTTCAGCAGGTCCCCAAGACCGTCTTTGCTTCTGACACTTACTTCATGTTCTGAGGTCTCCAAGACCACCATCAGGTTTAAGAATTCACTAGAATGAGTCACAGCACTCAGTAAAGCTGGTATACTCACAGTTACAGTTTATTACAGTGAAAAGAACAAGTTAAAATCAACCAAGGGAACAGGCACATGGAGCAGGGTACGGAGACACAACTACAGAGTTTCCCATTGTCCTTTTCAAGAAGAGTCCTGCAGACAGTGCTTACTTCTCCCAGTAATGGTATGTGGCAATATACATGGAATATTGCAACCAAGGAAGCTCACCCAAGCCTTGGTGTCCAGTTTTCATCTGGCCTTGGTCATGTAGACATGGTTGACCATCTGTGTGACTGATCTTAGTCTGTAGCTCCTCCAGAGCTCCTTATCTGCTGCCATGTGGCCCAAAGCACCCTCCCCCAACCATAAATCATATTATTAGCAGAGACTATGTGGCATGACCCAAGGACCCCAGGTAAACAAAAACATTCTTATCAGGCAGGATATGCCAGAGGTTTAGAGGTTACCTTCAAGGAGTTGAGGGAAAAAGGGCAAGACTGGTTTTAGGGCAAGGTTAGTCTTTTACTGTGCACCACTTATAGCTGAAAATGCATTTCAAATTTTTGTTTCTTAAATTAATTTTGCTTGTATTTTCCCAGGCAATTTGTGTTTTATCAACTTTTTCAAATTTTGGTTGAAATGTAATCTTATGTATTTTCTTATGTATTTTCTATTTTAATTGTCTCTGTTTTTTTAAAAAAATCCATTTTCTCCTTTCTAAGCTTTAAATTTATATTTTTAGTAACTTTTGTTACTGAAATTTGTCCATTTTATTATAATTTTTCTTTCCTTAGATCTACAAAAGTTAATTCAACAGTTCCTATAGTTACTTATTCATTATTTTTATGCTTATTTTTAATGTCTCCTGTTTCTTAAGTTTGTTTTATTGTTTTATTACCCCCAAATTCTTTTCGATTATCAGTAATTGTGCCTCAGATAAACCTCATTGGCTATAATACTGCCACTGCATAAAGTTGAAAATCTTGAATTACGTGCCTTATTTATTAACACTTCTTTTTAAATTTAGTAATAGAAGTCTTCACTACTATGAAATATTCTGGAACATCACAGATTTTTTTTCCAAAATTTTAATCTTGTTTTATTTTAATTAAACTTTAAAATTTTGCAGTAGTTGTAGATTCACCTGCATTTGTAAGAAATAATATGGAGAGATCTCCCATGTATATACTTTGCCAAGTTTGACCCAGTGATAATATCTTGCAAAACTATAGTACAGGATATTGACATTGATACTCAATATACAGATCATTTTTATCACCACGAGAATCTCTCAGGTTGCCCTTTTATATACATACCCACTTCTATCTCACTCAGCACTGTTAACTCTTAGCAACTACTATAATTTCTGTAATTTTGTCATTTCAAGACTGTTATATAAATGGAGTCATATAATATGTAATCTTTTGGGATTGACTTTTTTTTTCATTCATCTTAAGTCTATGGAGATTCATCCAAAATGTTGTATCAGTAGTTTGATCCTTTTTATTGCTGAGTAATATTCCATGGTAAATAAACCACAGTTTGCTTAACCGTTCACCTTTTGGAAGACATTTGGGTTGTTTCCAGTTTTGAGCTATAAAGCTGCTATGAGCATTTGTGTATAGGTTTTTGGGTGAACATAATCTTCATTTCTCTGGGATAAATCCCCAGGAATGCAATTGCTAGGTTGTATGGTAGTTGCATGTTATTTCTTTTTCAAAGTGTTTGTACCATTTTACGTTTCCACCAGCAATGCATTAGTCCACCTCCTCTGCATCCTTGTCAGCATTTGATGTTGTCACTATTTTCTCTGATGGTTGTATAGTGATATCTCATTGTGATTTTAATTTTTATTTTTTGAGTGACTAATAATGTTGAACATCTTTTCATATGCTTATTAGCCATCTGTATATCTCTTTTGTGAAAAGTTTCTTCATGTCTTTTGCCCATGTTCTAATTGGATTATTTAATGTTTTATCTTTGAGTTTTCTGAGTTCTTAATATATTTTAGATACTACTTCTATGTTACATATGTAGTTTGCAGATATTTTCATCCTATCTGTACCTTGTCTTTTTATCCTCTCATTAGGTTCTTTTGCAGAGCAAAAGTTTTTTAATTTTGATGGAAGTTCAACTTATTTTTTTTCTGTTATGCATCATGCCCTTTGTGTCAAATGTGTGAACTCTTTGCCTATCTTTAGATTCCAAAGACTTTCTCCTATTTTTATATATATATTTAAATATTTTATGTACTTACTTATTTATCTATCTATTATTTATTTAGGTTGCACTGGGTCTTAGTTGTGGCATGTGGGCTTCTTTTTTTTTTATAAATTTATTTTTATTTTTGGCTGCATTGGGTCTTCGTTGCTGCACATGGGCTTTCTCTAGTTGCGGCAAGCAGGGACTACTCTTCATTGTGGCCTGCGGGCTTCTTATTGCTTCTACTCTTCATTGTGGCTTCTCTTGTGGAGCATGGGCTCTAGGCACATGAGCTTCAGTTGTTGTGGCTCATGGGCTCTATAGCGCAGGCTCAGTAGTTGTGGCGCATGGGCTTAGTTCCCAGACCAGGGCTCGAACCCGTGTCCCCTGCCTGCATTGGCAGGCAGATTCTTAACCACTACGCCACCAGGGAAGTCCCAACATGTGGGCTTCTTAGTGGTGGCATGCAGACTTCTTAGTTGCAGCATGTGGATTCTTAGTTGTGACATGCATGTGGGATCTAGTTCCCCAACCAGGGATCAAACCCAGGCTCCCTGCATTGGGAGCACGGAGTCTTACCCACTGGACCACCAGGGAAGTCCTTATAGTTGTATATTTTACATTTAAGTCTGTGATCCATTTTGAGTAAGTTTTATATAAGCTATGAGACTTACGTTAAGGTTCTGCTTTTTTGGTTTGTTTGTTTTGTTTATGTTTTTTTACTCATGAATGTCCACTTGTTCCAGCACCATTTGTTGTTGAAAAGCTGTTTTTACTCCACTGAATTGTTCTTATACTTTGTCAAAATCAGTTGGACATATATGTGTGAGTTTATTTCTGGGTTGTCTATTCTGCATCATTGATCTATGTGTTTCTTCCTCCATCAATGCCACACACAGTCTTGAATGTTGTATATGGTCATATATATATATATACACACACATACACACACATATATGTATATACATACACACATATGTATACATATATATATACAGTTGATCTTTGAACAACACAAGTTTGAATTGCACTGGTCCACTTATACATGGATTTTTTCAATAAATATGTACTACAATAGTACATTATCTGCAGATCTGAGAATGAAGAACCAAAGATACAGAGGGCTAACTGCAGATTATATGCAGACTTTCAACTGTATGGGGATCGACACCCTTAATGCCCACATTGTTTAAGGGTTAATTGTAAAAGTGTGTAACAAAATTTGCAATCAGGTAGAGTGATCCCTACCACTTTTTTCTTCTTTTTCAAAATTGTTTTAGCTATTCTAGTTCTTTTACCTTTCCATATATATTTTAGAATAATATTGTCTATAAGAAATCTTGCTGGGATTTTGATAGGAATTGTGTTACGCTAGTGCATCAAGTCAGAGAGAAATAACATCTTTACTACAGTGAGCTTCCAGTCCATGAACTTGTTACATCTTTTCATTTATTCAGATATTCTTTGAATTCTCTCATCAGTGTTTTTTAGTTTTCAGCATGCAAGTCCTGTATTTTTTCTTGAGAAATTGTAAGTAGAATTCTGCTTTTAATTTTGGGATTCACATACTCACTGCTCTTATTTAAAAATACCAAAAAATGTTTATTTTGAATCCTGTGACCTTGCTGAGCTCATTTATTCATTCTAGGAGTTTTCTTTTGGTTCATTGGGATTGTCTGTGTACACAATCATATCATCTGCAAATATAGATAATTTCTTTCTTTCTGATCTCTCTTCACTGTTTTTGCTTCCTGCACTGGTTGGAGTTTCCTTTACTATGTTGAGTAAGAGTGAGGTACGTGGATATCCTTTGCTCCTGATCTTAGTCTTTCACCGTAAGTATTATGTTAGTAGTTTTTGGTAGATGCTCTTTATCAAGTTAAGGAAGTTCCCTCCTTTGTCTGTTTTTCTGAGAGTTTTTTTTGAAAACATGAATGGATGTGAATTTTGTCAAATGTTTTTCTGCATTGACTAATATGATGCTGTGATTTTTTTTTTTTTTTTTTTGCGGTACACGGGCCTCTCACTGTTGTGGCCTCTCCCGTTGCAGAGCACAGGCTCCGGACGTGCAGGCTCAGCGGCCATGGCTCACGGGCCCAGCCGCTCCGCGGCATGTGGGATCCTCCCGGACCGGGGCACGAACCCATGTCCCCTGCATCGGCAGGCGGACTCTCAACCACTGTGCCACTAGGGAAGCCCCGATGCTGTGATTTTTATTAGCCTGTTATAGATTTTTAAAATATTGAGCCAGGCTTTCATTCTTGGAATAATTTCCACTTAGTCATGAAGTATAATTCTTTTTTTTTTTCTTAACTGCTGAATTCTATTTGTTAATATTTTGTTAAGGATTTTTGCTCCTATACTCATGCGGGGTATTGGTCTGTAGTCTTCTTTTTTGTGTGCTTGATCTGTTTGGTTTTGTATCAGAGTAATACTAACTTCATAAAGTGAACCGAGAAGTGCTCTCTCCTCTGCTGTTTTCTGTAAAAGCTTGTGTAGAATTGGTATTAATTCTTCTTTACATGTTTTATTGAGTTCTCCAGAACAATCATCTGGGCCTGGAGATTTCTTTTATGGACATTTAAAAATTATAATTCAAGTTCCTTATTAGTTATAGAGTTATTCATCTAATATTTCATAGTGAATAAGTTGTAATAATTTGTGATTTTTTGAGGAACTGGTCCATTTCATCTAAATTGTCATATTTATGTGTGTAGAGTTATTTATAGTATTTCCTTATTATCTGTTTGATATCTATAGGATCTGTACTTATGTCCTCTGTTTCGTTAATGATATTAAAATTTGTGTCATCTTTCTTTCTTTTCTTTATCATTCCTGTTAGTACATTGGCAATGTTATTGATCTTTTCAAAGGACCAGCTCTTCGTTTCACTGATTTTCTCTATTTTTTTTTTTCTGTTTCATTGATTTTTTGCTCTTATTTTTATTGTTTTCTTCCTATGGTTGCTTTGGTTTCTTTTGCTCTTCTTTTTCTAGATTCTTGGGTTGGGAACTTAGATAATTGATTTGGACTTTTTCTCTTTTCTGATGTGTGCATTTAGTACTGTCATTTTCCCTCACAGCAATGCTTTAATTTTGTCTCATAAAATTTCAGACATTTTTATTTTCTTTCATTCAGTTTATTTTTTATGATTCCCTTTGAGACTTCCTTTTAATCCACAGTTTATTCAGAAGTGTGTTATTTAGATTCCAAGTGTTTGGAGATTTTCCTGTTATCTTTTATTGATTTCTAGTTTGATTCTGTTGTGGTCAGAGAACACACTCTGTATGATTTCAATTATCTTAAATTTGTTGCAGTTTATTTTATGGTCCTGGACATAGTTTATCTTGGTATATTTTCTGTGGGTACTTGAAAAGAATGGATATTCTGCTCTGGTTGGGTGGAATGTTCTATAAATGTTGATCAGGTCCTATTGGTTGATGGTGTTGGTGAGTTCTTTTGTATCCTTGCTGCTTTTCTGTCTAGTTGTTCTATCAATTATTGAGAGAGGATTGTTGAAGTCTTCAACTATAATTGTACATTTTTCTATTTCTTTTTCAGTTCTAACAATTTTTGCTTTACATGTATTGCAGCTCTGTTGTTTGGTATATATACATTTAAGATTGCTAATCTTGGTGGATTGATCCTTATATCATATAATGTTCCTCCCTGTTTCTGGTAATTTACTTTGCTCTGAAGTTTATTTTATCTGATATTAATGTAGCCACCTCTGTTTTCTTTAGATTAATATTTGCCTGTTACATCTTTTTCCATCGTTTCACTTTCAACCTGCCTATATTGTTATATTTGAAGTGAATTTCTTGTAGATAGCATATAGTTGGGTCTTGTTTCTTAATCTACCATCCTAGTCTCTGTCTTTTAATGTATTTAGACCATTCACATTAATATAATTTTAATATATTAGGACTTAAGTCTGCTATTTTACTTTTTTTTCTATTCTTTCTTTTTTTCCCCCTCCTTTTTCTTTTTCCTGTCTTCCTGTAGGTTACTGAAAATATTTTGAGAATTTAATTTTGATTTATATATGGTGTTTTTGTTTTGTTTTTTGGTGCTGTGAACATGATATTTATAGTGGTTTTGAGTATATCTTTTTACATAGCTTTTGAATGGCTGTTTTAGCTATTACATTACCTAGACATAATTATCATTCTAGTGATGTGGTTATTCAACCAATTTTCATGAAGTGTAGAAACCTTATCTTCCTTTACCTCCTTTTGCCCTTCACCATTTATAATAAAGTTGGCCTAAATGTTTCTGAGACAACATTTAAAACCACATCAGATAGTGTTACAATTTTGTTTCAACCATCAAACATACTTTAGGAGACTCAAGAGGAGAAGGAAAGTCAATTCTATTTATCAATATTTTTACTTACTGTCTTCTTTCAAGAAGACATTCCTGATGTTTCATGATTCCTACTTTAATCATTTGATTTCATTTAGATAATGGCTTTTAGCCATTTTTAAAGGGTGTATCTGCTGGCAACAAATTATTTTAGTTTTCTTTCCTTTGAGAATATATTGATTTTCCCTTTATTCCTGAAAGATATTTTCACTGAATATAGGATTCTGATTTCAAAACTACGTTATTTTGATTCTTGAAAAAATGTGCCACTTCCTTGTGGTCACCATGATTTCTGATAAGAAATCCACTGTCATTTGAATTGTTTCCCTCTTATAGCTGTATCATTTCCCAGCTGCTTTGAAGATTTTTGTTTTGTCTTTAGTTTTCAGAAGTTTAACTATGTTTTGTCTTGGTATGGATTTCTTTTGGCATTCTCTGGCTTTCAGATTCTTCAGCTCCAAATTTGGGATATATGAGGCAATAGGAAAACCAAGGAAGCTCACTCACCATCAGGTCTTTCCTTCAATCCTGAGGTCCCTAGCTGGTCTGTCTTGTTTTCTCTTCTCTTTCAGAGTGCTTTTATATTTGTTTTGTATAAAACGTATCCTGTATATTTTACTTGTACCTATTAGCAGGAGAAATAGGGAAAAGTACGTCTACTCCACATTCCCTGAAGTGGAAGTCTACTGGCTTTATTTCAATAATTATTTTCTTTTTAAAAATTTCTTCTTGAAATATAATATCGAATCTAGTATCTGTTAACACAGTATATGTAAAGATAGATTTTCTTATTGTTGACTTGGGAGTTGACTGACTCATATTTAACTACATCGTGGCTAGATATACTTAGTTTCTGGTGTAAATTCTAGTGTCTAGATGGTAGGCATTTACCAAATTGGTTCTAACTAAATCATGATAGTATCACCTCTTAGCCCCAAGTCTGATTCTCTGGCAATCTGAGTTAATAAAGTATGTATTAGTCTCCTAAATTAAACTTTTAAAAGTAGTAGTACTAGAAGTAGTTCTTCTAGTCTCTTCTTCCTACTAGATAAAACTAGGTGGGTCACACCACCTAGATATAATGTGTGACTTCTGATCCTCATGTGCTCTTTGCCTTCTCTGTCTTCATATTTTTTGGATGTTGCAGGATATAAAAAGATGTTGGGGAGTCTGAGGAGGGAAAGTGGAAACGGTATTATGGTTTTATCATACCTCTTTTCACTCAGTTGAGATGTAGTTAATCATTTTTTTCTGGTTGGATATAAGCATGCCTGTCCAAGCCAGAGGGTCAGAGAGTGGGTGAGAAAGAAAATTCTTCACCCTTTAGGTGGGCCATCCTTGTTTTCAGAGTGATGCATGGATCATTCATTGCCTGCTTTGCTCATTTAAGCTCCATTGGTTTAATAGTTAAAGGAAATTCCCTCCAAATTTAGACAATAGTTAGTCAGTTTTTAGTGTTGCTGTTTTTTATCTTTTTTTTCTGGGTCCTTTAAGATATTTTTGGAGAAGAGAGCAGCAGCCAGCTAGATGCCATTTAAAACTAAGTCTAAGGGAAATTTAAAAGTACAATAAGTCTAAGTGAAAGCAAGTTTTTAAAAATTGAATTGAACAATTAAGTTGCTAAAATAATCTCTTTATTTAAAAATCAATGACATACAAAAATAATTTTATTGTTTGAATTTTTAAACCTTTTCAAATCTTTGAATCAACCTCCTCTTGGTATTTGAATATGTGCCATGTGCTGATCTGTAACTGAGCCAGTTTTCACATTTGGGCCAAAATTTAATACTTAATTCTGATAGAGAACATGCAGGTCTTTATAAGCAACAAACCATTTGTAGACTTTTATTTTAACACTGTCCTAAAACTTAGATTTATTAGTAGTAATTTACATAGATAGATTTCTCAAAGATACTTGCTATTAATTACCTGCACTATTCTGTTAGTTTAGCAAGGGGGTCCCTTGAGTAGGCTAGAGGTACCAGTTAGATATTGCTACATTTAAAAAAATTCAAATTTAGAATCTTAGAATGGCAACCAGAAGCTTAGACTAGCTGTCTGTAACTCAGCCGGTGGTTTCTGCTGATTTGAACTGGGCCTGGTGAGGCTCACTCACATGTCTACGGTCAGCTGTGAATTGGCTATTTGACTTTGCTAATCTTGGCTCTGCTTGCTCATGTGTCTAGGGCCTCACCTGGGTCACTGCACTGGTTTACCTCTGTTCCATGTGTCTCATTCTCCAGCAGACTAGCTCAGGCATGTTCTTGTGATGAAACGGGTGTGGGGTAGCAGAGCACAAAAAGTGTACCATATCTCTGGAGGCCTTGGTTTGGAACTGGCAAAAATGTCTCTTCCTTTGCATTTTATTAGCTAAGCAAGTCACAAGGGTTGACAAAATAGACTCTATCTATTGATGAAATACAAAGTAACATTTTAAATGTTGTAGATATAGGGAGGGGTGAATAATTATGGCCATTGCACTCAATCAACTTTTTTAGAACAGGGTGGAATTGGGACTAGAACCCTGTTTCATGCCTCCAGACAAGGTTTCTTTTTATTACACTAGCTTTCTTCCTACTTACCTCGTGTAAGGAAGAATCAGTGTTTATAAGGGAAAAAACGTGTGCCTTAGAGTATGTCTTAGTCCTCAAGTACTGATCTAGATAGTTCTGATGAATTCACATTCTTTTTATCTATTGAGTACTTAGTAGTTCCTCACAAAATCAGTTTTAGAGTAAATAGATTTTATGCAATAGGAAATGTCTGTTGCTTTCCAAATGATATCAGTTTAGTGAATCTTTTGAAGGTTAAGAAGAACTTTTTACATTGCTTTACCTGTTTATTCCTTTTGACTGTAAATGTCAGGGAACCAGAGTGATAATATCAGGATTTCAGGGTCTTAGGTTCACTTCACATCTTATATCCTACAAAAGTTATTACTATGAGTGAGTGATTCTTTTTGGAAAGCACGTTATAGGGTAAGATATAAAGCTTCAAGGTATGTTTTACCTCATGTTGAAATTTTATCAGAGCCCACTCATCCCTCATAATTGCCCTTGCCTTTGTGGATCTGGAGATAGATGAAAAAGATAAATTCATTATGGAGTTGTGGCAGCTTCAAGCTGTCCTGTTTGTTTGTCCCCGAATCTTTCTACGCCAGTTCTAAAAATCCCCTCCTGCCAAAATTAGGCTTGGAAAAATAACATATTTCGTATATGACATATGTTTGAAATTAGTGGGAAATGCAGCCAAGATTTAGAAATTAACAAGGAAAAAGTTATTTCTGAAAACATTTGGGAGCCAAAGAAGAGTGTTTGGCTTAAACCATTAGGGCATTTTATTGTTTAGTAAATTAAATAATTTAAAAAAATCCCTGAAGGAAAACATAACATTTCTTTTTTTTAACGTATGTATGAATAATTCTTATTTAAAAATTATTTGTCACAAATTAAGCAAGTAGTCTAAATGTACCATGTGTAGGATAACTAATTCTGATAAGCTGTTAAATATTTTTCTGTATGAAATTTTTAGAAATTAAATCATGTGCATCAATTTTCTCATATGTGGAAGGGATTTCTGTTAATCTGCTACCTGCAAATACACAGGAATAGGTGAAGGGATCAGAACAAGAATCAAATCTTCCCTCTCTAATACAGAGCACTGTTTAGACCTAACTTCTTGATAAGTACATTGTCGTATCTATGCTGAATGTAGAATTGTCTTCTTTGTCAACTTTTCTGTTTGAATTAATCTAATTCAAGGCAAGGAACATTCACTAGGCATTGTCTGTACAAGGCAGTGAGATGCTAAGGAGAGATATTAGAAGATTTACAAACTAGTCCCCAACCACAGGAAACTTAAAGTATAGCTGAGAAGAACAGAATTTCTTAAATGAGAGGCATTGTTCTTGCCAAGACCCTATTTATGGGAACTTGTGTTCCTTTAGAATCTTAGAGCAGTTTATAAGAAGATAAAGGCCTATCTGGGTTAAGAATCGCAGAGTTGATTTGTGGATTCCATGATTCCAGGCTGGACTCATAGAAATGAGGCCATATGTGTTTTCAAGATCCTCAGAATGACACATTTTGAATAGGTTTTCATAAATTAGAGGAAAAATCTGTTCTGTCATTATAGTGTTTTGCCATGTCTTCCTACTTTGTCTCTTCCCATCATTATCAGATGGGATATTATCAAGGAATTGTCAGCCTGTCTGTATGACCTTTGCCCATGAAATAGAGATGTTTGTTTTTGGAGATTGCCTCTGTCTCTTCTTTGTTAGTTTTCAGCATCCTGTGACTTTGAGATGGATTCATCAATAGACTAGACAACTCACTAGAATTACGTAGATATTAAATGTCAACTTAGTCAGATCTTCACTTTTGAGAATTTGAACTGAGAGCTCCAGATCCCGAGAGATGGTTCATAATTGTCCCTAATCTGGAAGTTCCTTCTCGGGGCCTGGTTCTGTTTCCTGGTCCTAGTTTCCATGAGCTATCTTTGCATCCTAATAATAAACCTCCCTTTCTTTGAGTAAAAAATAAATAAATAAATGTCAACTTGAGGAAATGTGAGCTGATTTTAACCAGCCAGAGTGCAGGATATTACTAGGTGGTTTGTTAATAGGGAAATCCAGGGTGCTAAAGACTATAACATTGTCAAATTCTGTAGCACAATGAAGAAGAAGTACTGAGTGCATGGCTTTGCCAACCACTTTAGTAAGGTATCCCATAGAAGGCCCCAGTTTTTATTGACGACCCCATCAGCAGAAAGTAGTGAGTGGGGTTTGCAAACTGGATCAACTAGTTATCATTGTATGACATTCATCAGGCCCCTTAACTCTAAGTTCCTTCATCTGTAAAATAGAACTAATAAAAATAATTATCTTTCAGAATTCTTCTGAGGACTAAATGAGAAATTACATTGAAAAATGTTTTTAAATATGAAGCGCTATATATACATATATATACATGTATATATATGTGTGTGTGTGTGTGTGTATATATATATATATATATATATATATATATATAAAATGCAAAAAGTAGAAGAGCTCAAAGGCCAAATAAATGTAGCTGAAGCTTACTCTGGGATGGCTATGGAGAACTTATCTTTTGCTCATAAATATCCTGAATTTCAAAGAGCTTTCTGTCTTATATGAATATTAATTGAATACTATGAATAGCTGAAGCCCCTGATGGAAAGTAACAAATGACATGAGAAAATTACAGCAAAGATTTTAAGAGAACCAAGGTTATTGGGAGGGCTTCTTAAAGTGTATTTTTTTAAAATAAAATTTATTTATTTATTTATTTATTTTTGGCTGCATTGGGTCTTCATTGCTGCACGCTGGCTCTCTCTAATTGCAGCGAGCAGGGGCTACTCTTTGTTGTGGTGCACGGGCTTCTCATTGTGGTGGCTTCTCTTGTTGCGGAGCACGGGCTCTAGGTGTGCGGGCTTCAGTGGTTGTGGCACGTGGGCTCAGTAGTTGTGGCTCGTGGGCTCTACAGTGCAGGCTCAGTAGTTGTGGTACACAGGCTTAGTTGCTCTATGGCATGTGGGTTCTTCCCAGACCAGGTCTCGAACCTGTGTCCCCTGCATTGACAGGCGGATTCTTAACCACTGTGCCACCAGGGAAGTCCTGGGAGGGCTTCTTTGTGAGGCAGTACTTTCCCAGGCAATTTAAAGTGGACTTCTAAATACTGGCTGGATTTCAACAGGTGAAGATGCCAATGGGAGGTGGGAAGACATTCCAGACACTGGGATGGATGTGAATAGAGCTCAGTAGGTGAAGGTGTTGAGCAAAAGAAAGAGAACTATGGTTTGTGATGATAGCAGTCCTGAGATCCCTTGTTTGGGAATTCTAGGAGCGGATTATAAATTAGAAGGAAGGAAAGAATGAAGGTGCAAGAAGAGAGGCAAATGTGATAAGAAATGAGAGGAATGGGAGCCCAAGAGCGTGGGTAAGGGTTGCCAAATAATAAAATAAAGATCAAAAGGACTTTAAAAAACAAAAATGAGTCTGTTTGTCAGACAGAGAACACACACCAGTGAAAAAATTCACTGAAGTGAACACGGAGGGGGAAATGTGTTATAAAGGGGGTTTCATGTGGTTATGCTAAGGATTGAAAACTAGCACTCTCGGTAGGATAGAATGTTCTTTTGTATGTGCTTTTCATTGGTCAGTTTGCTGTTTAAATTCTCCCAAGCATAGTGCTGAAATGCTGTCTAGTGTCCCTAAGCACAAGAAGGCTGTGATGTGCCTTATGGAGAAAATACATATGTTAGGTGAGCCTCATTCAGGCATAAGTTATAGTCCTGTTGGTCATGAGTTCAACATTAGTGAATCAACAATACCGTATGTATTAAATAAGGTGTCTTTAAGCAGTAACAGACGTAAAACAAGGTTATGTGTTGATTGGTTGACAAAAATGTTGTGACCAGAGGCTCACAGTAACCTAATCCTGTATTTCCCTTAGGGGCAATGGTTCAATATTTACCAATATAGTAATTGTGGTGACTTTATAGAACATAATTACTGCGAATAATGAGAATAGAATATATTTTCTCTTTTTCTGTGGGTCGCTTTTTCATTTTCCTGATGGTGTGCTTTAAAGCATAATTGTTTTTAATTTTGATGAAGTCCAGTCTATTTTTTTTCTTTCATTGCTCATGCTTTTGGTGTCATATCTAAGAATCCTTTGCCAAATTCAGTGCCATAAAGATTTTACCCCCATGTTTTCTTCTAAGAGTTTTATAGTTTTAGCTCCTACATTTAGGTCTTTGATCCATTTTGAGTTAATTTTTTGATATGATGTAAAGTAAGGGTTCAGTTTCATCCTTTTGTGTGCGGTTATCTAGTTGTTCCACACCCTTTGTTTGAAAAGACTATTCTTTCCCCATTGAATGCTCTTGGCACTGTTGCTAAAGATCAGTAGACCATAAATGTAAGGGTTCATTTCTGAACTCTCAGTTCTTTTCCATTGATACATATGTTTATTCTTATGCCAGTACCAAAATGTCTTATTTACTGTTGCTTTGTAGTAAGTTTTGAAATCAGAAAGCACAAATCCTACTTTGTTCTTCTTATTTAAGATTATTTTGGCTATCCTGGGTACCGTGAAATTCCATATGAATTTTAGAATCAGCTTGTCAATTTTCAAAGAAGTCAGCTAGGATTCTGATGAGGATTGCACTGAACCTATAAAGCAGTTTGGGGAGTATTACCATCTTAACAATGTTGAGCCTTCCTATTCATGAACATGGGATATTTTCTCCACTTACCTAGATTTTTTTTACTATCTTTCAGCACTGTTTTAGAATTTTTAGTATATAAGTTTTACACTTCTTAAATTTATTCCTAAGTATTTTTAAAAATTCCATTTCCCAATTGTTCATTGCAGTCCATCCACTCTTAATTGTTTATAAAATCTTTTTTTTTTGGTACGCAGGCCTCCCACTGCCGCGGCCCTCCCACTGCCACGGCCCCTCCCACCGCGGAGCACAGGCTCCGGACGCGCAGGCCCAGCGGCCATGGCTCACGGGCCCAGACGCTCCGTGGCATGTGGGATCCTCCCAGACTGGGGCACAAACCCACATACCCTGAATCGGCAGGCAGACTCCCAGCCACCGCACCACCAGGGAAGCCCTGTTTAAATATCTTAATCATGCCCTGTTGTTTTATGCCTCTAGACCCTCAAAAATACTGTTCCCTCAGCTTGGAAAATCTCCCCACCCCCAGTCTCACTGTTGAATTCTTAGGTGTCGCTCAAGATTTAGTTCTTCTATGAAGGATTCTATGATTCTTTCCGCTATTTTTCTTTTTTTAAAAAAAGGACAAAGGAATTAGAAGTGGATTATGGGTTTTTTAAAAAAATCAAATATGAGTATTAAGGTAGCCTAGTTCAGTGGTTAAGAGGATAGATTTTTGATCAGACACAGTAGAAGTGGGTCCGAATCCCATTTCTACTATCACCTTTGATTTTTGGGCAATTACTTAACCTCGCTGAACCTCAGTTTTCTTATCTATTAAATGAGGGAAAGGTGTGCACTTCTTGAATCAAATTACCTTACTGCACAGGCTGTTGAGAGTATTATATGTGTTAATATAGGTAAAGCATTTAGAACAGTTCCTGGCCCATAGTAGGTCCTAATTATTTTTATCTACCCATTTCTGAAACCCATGCTATTTTCACCAGTCCATACTGTTCTTATAAACTGTGCTTGATAAATATTTGTAACTGGAAAAGCCATGGCGATGGTTATGGTAGCAGTTATGGTGGCAGATATTTCAGCTGGAACTCAGTCTTTTTTTTTAAAATTTTTAAATTTAATTTAATTTATTTTTTTACACAGCAGGTCCTCATTAGTCATCAATTTTATACACATCAGTGTATATATGTCAATCCCAATCGCCCAGTTCATCACACTACCACACCCACCCCCATGCCGCTTTCTACCTTGGTGTCCATACGTTTGTTCTCTACATATGTGTCTCAATTTCTGCCCTTCAAACTGGTTCATCTGTACCATTTTTCTGTGTTCCACATATATGCGTTAATATACTGTATTTGTTTTTTTCTTTCTGACTTACTTCACTCTGTATGACAGTCTCAAGGTCCATCCACATCTCAACAAATGACCCAATTTCGTTTGTTTATATGGCTGAGTAATATTCCATTGTATATATGTACCACATCTTCTTTAGCCATTCGTCTGTCGATGGGCATTTAGGTTGCTTCCATGACCTGGCTATTGTAAATAGTGCTGCAGTGAACATTGGGGTGCATGTGTCTTTTTGAATTATGGTTTTCTCTGGGTATATGCCCAGTAGTGGGATTGCTGTGTCATGGTAATTCTCTTTTTAGTTTTTTAGGGAACCTCCATACTGTTCTCCATTGTGGCTGTATCAATTTACATTCCCACCAACAGTGCAAGAGGGTTCCCTTTTCTCCACACCCTCTCCAGCATTTATTGTTTGTAGATTTTCTGATGATGCCCATTCTAACTGGTGTGAGGTGATACCTAATTGTAGTTTTGATTTGCATTTCTCTAATAATTAGTGATGTTGAGCAGCTTTTCATGTGCTTCTTGGCCATCTGTATGTCTTCTTTGGAGAAATGTCTATTTAGGTCTTCTGCCCATTTTTGGATTGGGTTGTTTGTTTCTTTAATATTGAGCTGCATGAGCTGTTTATATATTTTGGAGATTAATCCCTTATCCATTGATTCGTTTGCGAATATTTTCTCCCATTCATAGGGTTGTCTTTTCGTCTTGTTTATGGTTTCCTTTGCTGTGCAAAAACTTTGAGGTTTCATTAGGTCCCATTTGTTTATTTTTGTTTTTATTTCCATTACTCTAGGAGGTGGATCAAAAAAGATCTTGCTGTGATTTATGTCAAAGAGTGTTCTTCCTATGTTTTCTTCTAAGAATTTTATAGTGTCCTGTCTTACATTTAGGTCTCTAATCCATTTTGAGTTTATTTTTGTGTATGGTGTTAGGGAGTGTTCTAATTTCATTCTTTTACACGTAGCTGTCCAGTTTTCCCAGCACCACTTATTGAAGAGACTGCCTTTCCTCCATTGTATATCCTTGCCTCCTTTGTCATAGATTAGTTGACCATAGGTGCGTGGGTTATCTCTGGGCTTTGTATCTTGTTCCATTGATCTATGTTTCAGTTTTCATGCCAGTACCGTATTATCTTGATTATTGTAGCTTTGTAGTATAGTCTGAAGCCAGGGAGTCTGATTCCTCCAGTTCCATTTTTTTCCCTCAAGACTGCTTTGGCTATTCGGGGTCTTTTGTGTTTCCATACAAAGTTTAAGATTTTTTGTTCTAGTTCCGTAAAAAATGCCATTGGTAATTTGATAGGGATTGCATTGAATCTGTAGATTGCTTTGGGTAGTATAGTCATTCTTACAGTATTGATTCTTCCAATCCCAGAACATGGTATATCTCTCCATCTGTTGGTATCATCTTTAATTTCTTTCATCAGTGTCTTATAGTTTTCTGCATACAGGTCTTTTGTCTCCTTAGGTAGGTTTATTCCTAAGTATTTTATTCTTTTTGTTGCAGTGGTAAATGGGAGTGTTTCCTTAATTTCTCTTTCAGATTTTTCATCATTAGTGTAGAGGAATGCAAGAGATTTCTGTGCATAAATTTTGTATCCTGCAACTTTACCAAATTCATTAATTAGCTCTAGTAGTTTTCTGGTGGCATCTTTAGGATTCTCTATGTATAGTATCACGTCATCTGCAAACAGTGACAGTTTTACTTCTTCTTTTCCAATTTGTATTCTTTTTATTTCTTTTTCTTCGCTGATTGCCGTGGGTACGACTTCCAAAACTATGTTGAATAATAGTGGTGAGAGTGGACATCCTTGTCTTATCCTGATCTTAGAGGAAATGCTTTCAGCTTTTCACCTTGAGAATGATGTTTGGTGTGGGTTTTGTTGTATATGGCCTTTATTTTGTTGAGGTAGATTCCCTCTATGCCCACTCTCTGGAGAGTTTTTATCATAAATCGCTGTTGAATTTTGTCGAAAGCTTTTTCTGCATCTATCGAGATGATCATATGGTTTTTATTCTTCAATTTGTTAATATGGTGTATCACATTGATTGATTTACATATACTGAAGAATGCCTGCATCCCTGGGATAAATCCCACTTGATCATAGTGTATGATCCTTTTAATGTGTTGTTGGATTCTGTTTGCTAGCATTTTGTTGAGGATTTTTGCATCTATATTCATCAGTGATATTGGTCTGTAATTTTCTTTTTTGTAGTACCTTTGCCTGCTTTTGGTATCAGGGTGATGGTGGCCTCATGGAATGAGTTTGGGAGTGTTCCTTCCACTGCAGTTTTTTGGAAGAGTTTGAGAAGGATGAGTGTTAGCTCTTCTCTAAATGTTTGATAGAATTCGCCTGTGAAGCCATCTGGTCCTGGACTTTTGTTTGTTGGAAGATTTTAAATCACAGTTTCAATTTCATTACCTGTGATTGGTCTGTTCATATTTTCTATTTCATCCTCGTTCAGTCTTGGAAGGTTATACCTTTCTAGGAATTTGTCCATTTCTTCCAGGTTGTCCATTTTTTTGGCATAGAGTTGCTTGTAGTAGTCTCTCAGAATGCTTTGTATTTCTGTGATGTCTGTTGTAACTTCTCCTTTTTCATTTCTAATTTTATTGATTTGAGTCCTCTCCCTCTTTCTTGATAAGTCTGGCTAATGGTTTAGCAATTTTGTTTATCTTCTCAAAGAACCAGCTTCTAGTTTTATTGATCTTTGCTATTGTTTTCTTTGTTTCTATTTCATTTATTTGGGCTGTGATCTTCATGATTTCATTCCTTTTGCTAACTTTGGGTTTTGTCTGTTCTTCTTTGTCTAATTACTTTAGGTGTAAGGTTAGATTGTTTATTTGAGATTTTTCTTGTTTCTTGAAGTAGGCTTGTGAAGCTATAAACTTCCCTCTTAGAACTGCTTTTGCTGTATCCCATAGGTTTTGGATTGTTGTGTTTTCATTGTCATTTGTCTCCAGGTATTTTTTGATTTCCTCTTTGATTTCTTCAGTGATTTCTTATTTATTTAGTAACATATTGTTTAGCCTCCATGTGTTTGTTTTTTTCCCTGTAATTCATTTCTAACTCATAGTGTTTTGGTCAGAAAAGATGCCTGATATGATTTCAATTTTCTTAGAATTACTGTGGCTTAATTTATGATACAAGATGTGATCTATCCTGTAGAATGTTCCATGCTTACTTGAGAAGAAAGTGTGATGTGCTGTTTTTGGATGGAATGTTATATGAATATCAATTAAATCTATCTGGTCTATTAAGTCATTTAAAGGTTCTGTTTCCTTATTTATTTTCATTTTGGATGATCTGTCCATTGGTGTAAGTGAGGTGTTAAAGTCCCCAGTATTATTGTGTTACTGTCGATTTCCTTTTTTATAGTTGTTAGCAGTTGCCTTATGTATTGAGGTGCTCCTATGTTGGGTGCATATATATTTATAATTGTTATGCCTTCTTCTTGGATTGATCCCTTGATCATTATGTACTGTCCTTCCTTGTCTCTTGTAACATTCTTTATTTTAAAGTCTATTTTATCTGATATGAGTATTGCTACTCCAGCTTTCTTTTGGTTTCCATTTGCATGGAATAACTTTTTCCATTGTCTCACTTTCATTCTGAATGTGTCCCTAGGTCTGAAGTGGGTCTCTTGTAGACAGCATATAGATGTGTCTTATTTTTGTATCCATTCAGCAAGCCTGTGTATTTTGGTTGGAGCATTTAATCCATTCACATTTAAGGTAACTATCGATATGTATGTTCCCATGACCATTTTCTTAATTGTTTGGGGTTTGTTTATGTAGGTCCTTTTCTTTTCTTGTGTTTGCCACTTAAAGAAGTTCCTTTAGCATTTGTTGTAGAGCTGGTTTGGTGGTGCTGACTTTTCTTAGCTTTTGCTTGTCTGTAAAGCTTTGGATTTCTCCATCAAATCTGAATAAGATCGTGCTGGGTAGAGTAATCTTAGTTGTAGGTTCTTCCCTTTCATCACTTTAAATATATCATGCCACTCCCTCTGGCTTTAGGGTTTCTGCTGAGAAATCAGCTGTTAACCTATGAGAGTTCCCTTGTATGTTATCTGTCGTTTTTCCCTTGCTGCTTTCAATAGCTTTTCTTTGTCTTTAATTTTTGCCAGTTTGATTACTGTGTTTTTTGGTGTGTTTCTCCTTCGGTAAATCCTGTATGGGACTCTCTGTGCTTCCTGGACTTGGGTGGCTATTTCCTTTCCCATGTTAGGGAAGTTTTTGACTATAATCTCTTCAGATATTTTCTCATGTCCTTTCTCTCTCTCTGTTTCTTCTGGGACCCCTATAATGCAAATGTTGTTGCATTTAATGTTGTCCCAGAGGTCTCTTAGGCTGTCTTCATTTGTTTTCATTCTTTTTTCTTTATTCTGTTCCACAGCAGTGAATTCCACCATTCTGTCTTCCAGGTCACTTATCCGTTCTTCTGCCTCAGTTATTCTGCTATTGATTCCTTTTAGTGTAGTTCTCATTTCATTTATTGTATTGTTCATCTCTGTTTGTTTGTTCTTTAGTTCTTCTATATCTTTATTAAACATTTCTTGCATCTTCTCGATCTTTGCCTCCATTCTTTTTCTGAGGTCCTGGATCATCTTCACTATCATTATTCTGAATTCTTTTTCTGGAAGGTTGCCTATCTCCACTTCATTTAGTTCTTTTTCTGGGGTTTTATCTTGTTCCTTCATCTGGTATATAGCCCTCTGCATTTTCATCTTGTCTGTCTTTCTCTGAATGTGGTTTTTGTTCCACAGGCTGCAGGATTGTAGTTCTTCTTGCTTCTGCTGTCTACCCTCTGATGGATGAGGCTCTCTAAGAGGCTTGTGCAAGTTTCCTGATGGGAGGGACTGGTGGTGGGTAGAGCTGACTGTTGCTCTGGTGGGCAGAACTCAGTAAAAGTTTAATGTGCTTGTCTGCTGATGGGTATGGCTGGCTTCCCTCCCTGTTGGTTGTTTGGCCTGAGGCAACCGAACACTGGAGCCTACCTGGGCTGTTTTGTGTGGCTAATGGCAGACTCTGGGAGGGCTCACGCCAAGGAGTACTTTCCAGAACTTCTACTGCCAGTGTCCTTGTCCCCACGGTGAGCCACAGCCACCCCCCGCCTCAGCAGGAGACCCTCCAACACTAGGAGGTAGGTCTGGTTCAGTCTCCCCTGGGGTCACTGCTCCTTCCCCTGGGTCCCGATGCACACAGTACTTTGTGTGTGCTGTCCAAGAGTGGAGTCTCTGTTTCCTGCAGTCCTGTTGAAGTCCTGCAATCAAATCCCAGTACCCTTCAAAGTCTGATTCTTTAGGAATTCCTCCTCCCGTTGCCAGACCCCCAGGTTTGGAAGCCTTACATGGGGCTCAGAACATCCCCTCCAGTGGGTGGACTTCTGTGGTATAAGTGTTCTCCAGTCTCTGAGTCACCTACCCACCAGTTATGGGATTTGATTTTACTGTGTTTGCACCCCTCCTACCATCTCATTGTGGCTTCTCCTTTGTCTTTGGATGTTGGGTATCTTTTTTGATGAGTTCTAGTGTCTTTCTGTCGATGATTGTCCAGCAGCTAGTTGTGATTCTGGTGTTCTTGCAAGAGGGAGTGAGAGTACATCCTTCTACTCCGCCATCTTGCTTCCTAATCCTGGAACTCAGTCTTAAAGGAGAAAATCAAATGTATTCCTTTTCTAATTAAAGTATCAGGATAATACCCAATTACCTTATCATAAGCCAAATGTCAAACTTTTCCAACCATCCTCTGAGAACTGCCTTATTGGAAATCATTGCTCTTTCATTAAATACACTTTTATGCTACAATTTGTTGATTTTTTAATTATCCGCTGTACTGAGAATTCAAATGGCTACTATAAGCCAGTAAAATCTACAGAGTATAAATGCTTTGAGGCCTAGTTCTGAGTAATATTCACTTTCCATGAATACCTTAGCACCTAGTAGTACCATAGGTACAGTGAGATTAAAACTTGTGATGATAATTTAAGTAAAGAGCCATAGATATAAAATTCTTAGAATTTTCTCAAGAGCATATAATTTGAAAGTGTATTGGAAAATGTACCTTTTCATAAAGAAAATCCAATTTCTTTCCTGGTTTAATAATCATCTCATTTTTTCAGTAAACTCAGGACCTAAGAAGATTTTCTATGTTGCTCTGCAAATGAGCAAGTTCCTGCAAAAATTATAACCAATTAAGCTCATTTATAAAATATTTTTAACGTCTTTATTGAGGTATAATTGCTTTACAATGGTGTGTTAGTTTCTGCTTTATAACAAAGTGAATCAGTTATACATATACATATGTTCCCATATGTCTTCCCTGTTGCATCTCCCTCCCTCCCACCCTCCCTATCCCACCCCTCCAGGGGTCACAAAGCACCGAGCTGATATCCCTGTGCCATGCGGCTGCTTCCCACTAGCTATCTACCTTACGTTTGTTAGTGTATATATGTCCATGCCTCTCTCTCACCCTGTCACAGTAAAATATTTTTGATTTACACTGACTGTGTGTGATTTATACTAAGAGCTATCAAAAATGACTTTGCCTGTTTTTTGGACAGCGTACCATAAGAATGTGCCAAAAGGGGTCTTAGCATTATGTGCTACAAATGTTGTGCAACATGTACTTTAGAAATCACCTCAAACAACTTTGAGTTTGGAAGCAAATTTCAATGTAGCATGTCCAATGTATTCATGAATTCAGTAAATATAGATAAACATTTGTCCACCATTTTTTTTTGTCCGTGTTTTTGTAAAAACTAGGACACTAGTCTTACACCTTTGTAGTTTGCTAGAGCCCCATGGGCTATAAACTATAGATTGTATTTATGTAAACCAGTTGAGCTTATACTCTCCTACAGTACCACACCACTGGGAGCTTGAATCTTGTGAGTGGTATAACCAGTGTAAGTGAAGATTCATTCACTTCCTCCTCTGCTACTCATGCTCACTCATGTACACATTTAGGTCCCTAGTCTCTTTGCTCTCAAGATGTTTTTATTCACCCGGACATCATTTCCTATGACATTTTTTCTTTTCTTGTCCAAAGGCTAATTTTACAATGATCATGTTAAGTCAATTCTTGACAAGTGTTTGTGTACCTAATGCTATTTCTTACTGGGGTATTATTGGCAGTGAAGAATTAGATCATTAGGTTTTGCCTTACATTTATTTTTGCATCTGGAACAGACTCTGGGATTTCTGTCATGTAGATTTCTTACATTCATTCATGTATTCATTCAGTCAGTCTCCCATCACAAACAGTTACTGTTGTATACTTAGTACCAGGCATTTCTGCAGGGCTCTGAAGACACATTGATAAATGAGAGAGGTCCTATTTTGTTTAGTTAGTTGCTTAGCTCAAGGGGCCTGTTTTCCTACTAGACTGTACATATTATGAAGGTAGAGACCGTGTTTGTTTTGTTTCTCCTGTATCTTGTTCTTGATACTGTCACTTAATAAATAATTGTTGGTTAAATGAGTTGACAGCCCATGGAGAATTACTCAATTTTATATATTTTAAAGACTGAAAAAGGAAAACAGTTATTCTGTAATTTATTAGGAGGAAGGGCAAATTGGGCCTTAAAATGAAATTAATCTTATACATATTCATTTGTTAAACTCCACAGTTATCTTTGGTAGAACACTTAGAAAAGAATATTAGAGCTGTGAGTGTCTTTGTAATCAACTAGGAAAGTCTCTCCCGCCTTTCGAGTTAGGCTAGAAAAATTAAGGGGATCACCTATGGTCCTGCAGTTGTCATGCAGTAGATCTGGGACTTACCCCAGGTTTTAAGAGTGTCAGATCTCTGATCATCTTATCAGTATGACACTGTGTGAGGAGCACTTCAAGATAGTGATTCTTTGTTTTATACTTTAGCCTTTAGACATCAGGGTGAAATTATAGCACCCTAGATAAAGATCTTAACCCTGGAGAAACTTCCTTAAGCAAATCAGGATAATCAAATATGGCAGATGTTAGTTGGCATCATGTTTCAGGAAAAATAACTTGAGTTGGCTGAGTCCTAGAGCTTATACTTGTCTCTTGCATGAAAATGTTGCATGAAAATGTGTTGGGGCTTTGACATGTGTGGCAACCAATTCTCAAAGGAGTGAGTCACACCTCCTCCTACTCTGCAACTGTCATTGCTGGCTTCAGGCAAAAGGTTGGAAACACTGTAGTCATGTGGCTTGGCTTGCTGGGAGAGAAGAGGCCATGAGCCAGGAGAAGGCAGCACTAGAGGTAAGTCAGGAAGAATATGGGACAAAATGAGAGTAAAAATGGAACCCCAGAGAAGGGGACTGACCATTGAACATAAAATCCAAGAAGGAATGAGGCTAATCTAGAGCATTTTAAAAGATCTGTCAGCTTTAATTCTTGCAAAGAGGAAAGGGAGATAAAATCTTGAAGATGCTCAGTAGAGAGAAAGGATTTGAGTGGGTTGCATTAGCCAATGAAATTTTTTTCAGGCCAATAAAAGAGAACAGGAATGGGATGGGTAAATTGATTCTAGACCGAAAACTGGGAAACAAGTTAGAACACCTCTTAGGGAATAGTGCTTTGGGTTGGCTTTCACTGGATGGTATCTTGGGAGTGCCTGGCCATCCCTCTTTCAGCCAGAGCAGTAAACTCATTCCAGTCTTGCTGCTTGTGCGGCATACTGCTAGGCTACTTCACCAAGTTCCTTGCTGGTTCTAGGGTGGGGTTATGACACAGGTATTCATGCCAAATAGCTAAGATATGGCTATGGGAACTGACTATATAGTACAAATAATAATCCTGAAATGTTTTAGTTTGAGGTTACCATGGCTACTGTTTATGAGGTCACCTGAGTTGGGATCTTGTGGGAAGTTATGAATTTTTGAAATAAAAAAGAAAACTGTGCACAAAGAGAGAAAGTAGTAATGGCAGTCTGACTGCCATGGAGTGAGGTGGATGAGGGTAATGGAAGAGGGGTGAACAACTAGAAGGCAGCTGCTACTCATATTCAGAGGTAGCTGAGCTCTAGCTCAGGCAGGAGCATATATTTTTGAGTAGGAGTGGCACATATATATGACTTTCCTGTGAGAAAGGAGCCAGAATTGTGAGACTGGGCACATAACATAAAAGTTCCTGGACCCTACGGCAACTAGCCCAGGGTCCAGCAGAGCAACACCTCCGCCCAAATAGTGCCATTCAGGGTTCAGCCCCCTGTAGGAGCCTCTGGTCACTGAGTTCTAAATAACGATTAAGCTGTTGTTTCTTCTTCAGCATTATTTTCAGAAAGTATACCTGTCCTTAACGCTCCTCAGGTATAAAAGACCTATCTTCCCTACTTCTCTAAAGGATATAAAACGTTCAGTGAGGGGGGAGATGTGGGCTGCTATACATTTTCATTAAGGCTAAGCTAAGCGGCAGAAGACAAAGCCCATCTCCTCAAATTTCATCAGGGAGGAAATGGGCTTTGGGGCGGGGGGTGGGGTGGCGGGGTTCAGCAAGAACTCCAGAGGACTGGTCACCTTTTAGCCAAAGCCAAAGGAAGCAGTCGGTAAGAGCTGAACTATCTCCTTCCTTTCCCTTACACATAAGCCCTGAGTTACCCAAAACCCATGCCCCCAACACAGTACACAGAAAAGATACACTATTATTAGATAACTATTTATTTGGGAGAATCAATAATCTCCACAAGGAAGGAGTTATTTCTGGATGGGAAGTCTTCCTCCCTGGGAATTCTGGAGAATTGTTTTCTGTCTAAAGAGTAGAGACCGACGTCCAGACACAGTGCCTTCAGCAGTGCTGAGAGCAGCCGTGGGTGCCTGACCAGCTTGGCGCCTGTGGGTGGGGCTTGGATGGGGCACAGGCTCCCCGTGGGACACTGGTGGGAGATGTCTGTGACATAGTTGCTGGTCCTTGAATGCCACAACTTTCTGGGGGTGTCTCTTCTTATCTCTGATCTGTCTTGTACTTGGAGGATAACTCTGGCCAGCAAAGGTAGGACTTGATATTTGATGGCAGGACTTGATATTTGTCACTTTACAGGAGGGAGCCCTGTAGTTGACAGGATATCCCTGGACAGGCTCTGTCCGGACCTGCACTTCCGCCTTTTGCTGAGTTTTCCTCACCTGCACTGGGGGAGGACGGGGCCCCTGAGAGCAGGTGACATTAATTGCATGCTGACACCCCAGTTGCTCCTCTAGGAACTTCCCATTGTCTGTCACGATTTTCTGAGCTTCAGTTGTCCCAGTAAAGGCAGCTTTACTTTTAACTAGGCCTCTGTTCTGCACAGTTGATATGGGGCTGCCCTTTTCCTGGGCATCTTCTTGACTTTCGTATTTTATCCCAGAATAAAGCCATTGCAAGAAGTGCATCATTCTTTTTCCGTTATGGCCTTCAGGAAGAGGCTGTCCCTTCTGTGATAGGGTCTGGGAAGACTTGCTCGCATGTGTCTGCCCTAGTACCATCTCCTGAGTAGGGAAACTCTTCCTCCTAAGTTGGGATGTCCCCAAGCCTTTATCCCCTCCATCAAGCTCTTTTGCCTTGGGCTCCAGAGGGCTCACTCTCTTTGCAGTTGGTGGGAAGTTCTTATCCTGCTTAGGGGCCCAAGGTTTCTGCTGCTGCTCCATCCTGATTCCTCTGTCCTCCAAATGGACATGCAGCACCTGGGAAGCTCCCATGTCCCCACCTGAGACACCTTGGGCATGAGTCAGTGAGGCCTCGTAAGTCAAGTTATCTGAAGCAAGGGATGTGTCAGTGGGTTGGCCTTGAGCCTGGCTATGCTCCCTGTTCTCCAGTTTAAAGTTTAACTCACGGAACAGTTGTTCTTTAAGGTCTAATGATTTAGGATCTTGGCGAACTGGTAATTTGGGTGGGGGGCTTCCAGTGGTCACGGTAGTTTCTGCTTTATTCTCATTCACATTTATCACTTGGGAGCTCGTTGTCACCTTGCTAGTTGTCACCATGTCACTAGTTTTTAATTGAAGAGGATCAGGCTCCTCAGCCGCGAATACCTCCCTAGACAATTTGGGCATGGAAGCAGGTTCTGACTTCTCCACCTTTTTGCCCCGTTGCATTTCTCCTTTATCACTGAAACTCACACTCTTATGCTTCGGCTCATATCTGGCCCCAGCTTGCTTTGCAAGCAGCTTTTGGGGATATCTGTTGGCTAGTTGAGTCTGTCTAGGACCTGCTTTCCCTGTGCTGGAGAGTGAAACAGACAGAGGAGTCTGTCTGGCATCCTTAATTCTCTGAACATCCTCTGCCAGCCTACGGTTGACATCAGAGCGTGATTGTCTCAGGACCCTCTGTCCTCCTTTGCCCACAGGTGAGGTGGCAGGGAGAGAACGATCCAGGACAGGGGCTGAATTTGTTGTTCCCGCTTTGTCTCCATGGAGAGATTCAGAGCTTCCTCTAAAGGACTTGAAGCTCCCAGATTTGGAGTCTGCCTCAGAAATCACATTGGTTGAGGAGGGCAAGTTGGCATGAGACAAGGACTGGGATGAGGCATCTTTCAATTTAAAGATCTGTATGGATTCAAGGACCTTGCGGGGAAGGGCCCACAACATCCTCATACGAAACCTTTTAATATGGGCTTCCAGCATCTGTTGTGTATTGGAATCAACAAAAGTCAGGTCCTGGAAGGTATTCAGGGAGTAGGCCGCACCCACTGATGATGGCACACTTCTCTGTTTTGTTTGGGTGTGGGATTTCACAGAAAGAAGCAATGTTTGCTTGATAGCATGCCATGAATTATGCACAGTCCCAGGGAGCCGACCCTCATTTATTTCTCCAAACTTCTTGCTCAAATGTACTTTTAGGACATTTTGAAGTTGTCTCTGACCTAGACTCTCTGCTGACATCCTTGGATTTTTCTCTGAGAGACTCACCATCTGACTGTTTAGGTCTTTCTCAGAGTCGTACCCCAGATCCTTACCTGAAGAGCTCTTTGGGTCATTCAACAGGTGATCTTTTGGGCCATTCTCTAGGCTGTGTCCCAGATCCTTCCCCACACCTTCCTCTAGCTGGAACATTTCTGAGCTCCTCTCATGGAAGCCTCCAGTTTGGCTCAATCCAACATTTCCATTTTTGCTACTCTGACCCTTAAACACAGAGATCAGTGAGACTCCATTATTGCTCACCGACTCAGATGCCTCTGAAAAACCATTTGGAGGCAATATCAGTGACACAGACTCGTAGATTCTGCGGGGCAGGCCCCACCAGTGTTGGATGAGCCTCTTTCGAAGGTGATGCTCTAGTTTCTTCCGAACTTCATCACCGAGAGGAAACTCCCCAGGAAGGATGGAGATTGAAACACGGGCCTGGGGGGCCCGGTGGCGAGGAGTGTTAGGAGCTGATGGACAAAAGTCTTCCCAAGATCTTTGGACCACAGAGGGTAAACCCCACAAATTTTCCTGTTGTTTCTGCAAAATGTTCCATTCCAGCTGTTGAATTTCAGATGAGGAGAGAGACTGGGACTCATCCTGAGGTCTGTGGAAACTTACTCCATAGGTCCTGATCTGGGGTAGAGGATCAGATGGTATGACTGGGAGTGGAGACTGAGGGTCGGCCTGGGACTGGACCTGAGTGAGAGGTAGGGGCTGAGATTGAGGCAGGGTTTGAGGCAAGGGCTCAGGCTGAATCTCAGGCAAGGACAGAGGCAGGGGATCAGGAAGCACTGGTGATTCTTGGCCTGTGGAGGCATTCGAGTTTCTATTGAAAATAAAGATTGAGGAACTGTCAGCCAAGACATGAACAGCAGAGGGCAAGGACTCGCTGTGCAGAGACGGGAGACCCCAGAAGAACTGGATAGGTTTTTGCTGTAAATGGTCCTCCAGGGTCTTAGGATATGGGGGCTGCTGACGCACATGCAGCTCCTGTGATTTGTCTCTGCTGCTCCAAAAGGGAAGGCAGACTGCCGAGTCATGCTTATCAGCAGTTGACTCTAACATTTTCCACGAAGAATTTCGTTGGTAGTCTGGCCTAAGTTGTTCTGGAAGAGAATCTTTTTCATTTTCCTTTTCCTTGCACATCAGGAAATCGCTCCTCTTTTGGACTTGTCTCTCCAGGAGTGCCAGGACATCAGGGCTGAGAAATGAGAGGTTACCAGGCTCTACAAGGTTGGCTGCAGGGTCTCCCCCAAAAGAGGCCTCTGAAGAATGGAGGTCAGGAAACTCCTGATTGAAATCACATTGTGCCAACGTGGAAGGGAACGAGTGTTTGGCATGAGCTTGCCGCCAGGAGAAGTCTGCAATTGACAGGCTTGAATGCTCAGTGCCTCTGATTGTTGACACACAAGTGGATAACCCACCAGAGCTATCTGGAGATAAGTTCTCCTGTTCTGGAGTCACAGATTGAGTCACAGATAAAGTGCACTCTGGCTGTGGTGAAAGAGACATCAGAGTTGGTGGTGCATGATGACAAGCAGAAGAATCGGGGTGATTCATTGCCTGGGCCAAATCTGATAGGGGATTGATATCTTGGGAAAGGGTGGGGTCAAGAGAGAAAACGGTATCCGGAGACAAAGTGGCCTCTCGTGGGAGAACAGGATCTGCTGTCTGAGTGTCATGTGGTAGGAGAGGGGGAAAGGCAAGGGGTTGGGATGGGGAATAGTCCCCTGGGAATTCGGAATCCAAGGAAGGAAAAGGCTCTGGTGCCAGAGAATGACCCAATGGGGAGGGTGAAAAAGAGTCAACTAAGGGGGTCATTGGGCTAGGGGAGAGAACGGAGGGGGGCAGTGGGGAAGGCTCAAGAAGAGAGGCTGGTGTTAGGTCTCTTGGAGGGACTGTTGAGAAGGCAGGGGACAGAGTAAATGACGACTCAGTCACAGGAGCTATGGAAGCCAAGGGGGACACAGAGGAAGCAGAATCTTCCAGGGCCCCTGGGAGTAGCAGCCAATTGATCTCAGCAGTTGCATTATTACACACCTCACAGAAGGGGTCTGGACATAAGAGCCGATGAATGCGGGTGTTGTCATCATGCTGGCCCAGGAGGCTGCAGAAGACAGGAAGTACAAAGATGCAACCAGGACCAGAATAAGGCAAGGGGGGACCTGCTGGCCTGGCAGGGGTGGGGTCATTTGAAGCCTGTGGCCCCTTCACGTTGCTCCACATCCATGAGTTCACAACATGCTCAACAGCCCTCACCTCAAGGCCTTCATCACATACTCATTCCTGTGCTACCCCCTGCCATGACTACAGCAGGTTGCACTGAATCCCTGGAATTGCATAGAACATGCTAAGGAGGGATCAGGAAAGAAGGGGAAAGACTAGTTAGTCACCTTTTCAGAATAGAAATCAGCTTCGTTTTCTCCTCTATTTCTGTCTGGTGACATCTCCAACCTGAGAAACCAGGAGAGTGGGTTATATGTAATGAAGGTAGAAGCATAGGTATAATAAAGGAGTCCCCTTACGGGAAACCCTTGGGGTATTAGACTCTGAAAGACCCAAGAATTAGTAGATGAGGTCAAATGGTCAATGATATTAACATGTGTATGTTGCTTCTTGTAAAGTACTTTCACATGCATTTTATCTCATGTGATGCTCAAAACCACCATGTGAAGCCCAGAGATCAGTGTTGCCTTAGAGAGGGATCTGATCATCCAGGAAGTCAAAGGACTTTTACAAAGTCAGGACACAGAAGTTCTGACTCTTGACATCTCACATGGCCACCTGTTGGGAAACACCCATTGCCCAGGTCCATCACTGGTTCATGCCCAGCGATGAGCAGAGCAGGGAATCTGAGCAGTGTCTCAGGCTCTGACTGCCCTCCCACAAGCCTCTCCTCTGAGAACTCTGGTTTCTGAGAGAAACTGTATCTAGCAGTTGACATCCTCAGAGATCAGGGACCTTGGATGTCATGGAAAAGGCAGGAAGGGTCACCCTTGGAGAGTTCAGCTGGGATAGGCAGAACCTTACCTTTCGGTGTTCCACCTTTCCTTCTCCTCTTGGCTCTGCCCTGACGCTGAGAACAAAAAGAAAAGAATGAAGGGCTGGGGCTCATTTCTCTCACTCCTCTCTAGGAAACTCAGATATTCATTACCCATGAATAATATGACTCTATTTTAATTAATAGAACTTTATGTTCCTTCCTTTTATCAATTTTAAAGGCTTAAAATGCTTTCGATTTTTTTCTTCTTTGACAAACTCAAAGAAGGACTTTTGTCTATGAGATCCACACTTGATATTCCCAGTCAGAAGTCATCTGCCCAAGGAGGGCATAGCATCTGAGGCCAACAGTCACGTCCATGTCCCTCAGATGGGACCCTGTATCCTGGAGCTCAGGCTCCAGCCTCTGCTCAGAGGCTCAGCATTGCTGCTCTGATCAGCCCAGCACAAAGGAAGGCTTTGTCGAGTGATGCCTGACATGAGAATGTACTCCTGATCAAGCAATGGGGAACTCTGTTCTCCTGCAGAGATCCCACACTCTCTAAATAACCCAACCTAGGGCCACAAAATTGCTGTTTGGGATTTTATCCTGGTGTCCTCCAAACACTCAGATGGGACATGGGCTTCAACTGGAAGCCTTAGTCCTCCCTGAACCCCTAGCCCTGCCTGGCTTCTTTCCCTAGGAGGATGATGTTCTATCCTCTCCTTGAACTTCCCATCTTAGGTGTCTCTCTGAGCCAACCAATCTCATTTTAAAATGTGGGAATAGAAATGAAAACAACAACAAAGAGTCTCTGTTGGGGGCTCACCCAGGGCTGCTTACCTTTCGGATGTCTTTGGTTTTACTGAAGGTAGGTGAAAATGGCAAGCTCACCAGGTACCACAGCAACAGAAGAAGCAACACCAACTCGCACAGGACGATGAGGTTTCGGTAAATATCCAAGGATGTTGAGTCACAGCTCAGACATGGGTCGATAACGCTGTTCAAAAATGAGAGAACATTCCATTCTCTGAATCCCATTTCTGAACCGCAAGACTGCCTGAACACACTGAGCACTGAGAGTGCGAGTGCAGTCCCAGGCCTGCATCACAGAGCACTGAAGAGTCACAAAGGGTTTCTGAGTGTGGGGGAGGGGACAACATGGAGAGGGTGTGTCCACAGCCCCTCCCCCACCCACCAGTCCAGCAGACCCTTCCGCCCCTGCTGGGCCTTCCAGGTCCCTCTGCCCTACCCTGCCATCCTATTTTCCAACTCCATCCTTTCATGGTTTCATATATTTACAGTAATGAAATTTTCTGCTTGTCCCATCTGTAACCCAGATACTACCTGGGTCCCCTTTACTGTTTTTTTGTTTTATTCGTTTTTTTTTAACATCTTTATTGGGGTATAATTGCTTTACAATGGTGTGTTAGTTTCTGCCCCACAACAAAGTGAATCAGTCATACATAAACATATGTTCCCATATGTCCTCCCTCTTGCGTCTCCCTCTCTCCCACCGTCCCCATCCCACCCCTCCAGGCTGTCACAAAGCACCGAGCCAATATCCCCGTGCCGTGCAGCTGCTTCCCACTAGCTATCTACCGTACTATGTTTGTTAGTGTGTATGTCATATGCCCATGACTCACTCCCGCCCCGTCACAGCTCACCCCCCCCCCCATAACCTCAAGTCCGTTCTCTAGGAGGTCTGCGTCTTTATTCCTGCATTACCCCTAGGTTCTTCATGACGTTTTTTTTTTCTTAAATTCCATATATATGTGTTAGCATACGGTATTTGTCTTTTTCTTTCTGACTTACTTCACTCTGTATGACAGACTCTAGGTCTATCCACCTCATTACAAATAGCTCAATTTCGTTTCTTTTTATGGCTGAGTAATATTCCATTGTATATATGTGCCACATCTTCTTTATCCATTCATCCGATGATGGGCACTTAGGTTGTTTCCATCTCCGGGCTATTGTAAATAGAGCTGCAATGAACATTTTGGTACATGACTCTTTTTGAATTTTGGTTTTCTCAGGGTATATGCCCAGTAGTGGGATTGCTGGATCATATGGTATTTCTATTTGTAGTTTTTTAAGGAACCTCCATACTGTTCTCCATAGTGGCTGAACCAATTCACATTCCCACCAGCAGTGCAAGAGTGTTCCCTTTTCTCCACACCCTCTCCAGCATTTATTGTTTCTAGATTTTTTGATGATGGCCATTCTGACTGGTGTGAGATGATATCTCATTGTAGGTTTGATTTGCATTTCTCTAATGATTAATGATGTTGAGCATTCTTTCATGTGTTTGTTGGCAGTCTGTATATCTTCTTTGGAGAAATGTCTATTTAGGTCTTCGGCCCATTTTTGGATTGGGTTGTTTGTTTTTTTGTTATTGAGCTGCATGAGCTGCTTGTAAATTTTGGAGATTAATCCTTTTTTGGTTGCTTCATTTGCAAATATTTTCTCCCATTCTGAGGGTTGTCTTTTGGTCTTGTTTATGGTTTCCTTTGCTGTGCAAAAGCTTGGAAGTTTCATTAGGTCCCATTTGTTTATTTTTGTTTTTATTTCCATTACTCTAGGAGGTGGGTCAGAAAGGATCTTGCTGTGATTTATGTCATAGAGTGTTTTGCCTGTGTTTTCCTCTAAGAGTTTGATAGTTTCTGGCCTTACATTTAGGTCTTTAATCCATTTTGAGCTTTCTTTTGTGTATGGTGTTAGGGAATGACCTAATCTCATACTTTTACATGTACCTGTCCAGTTTTCCCAGCACCAATTATTGAAGAGGCTGTCCTTTCTCCACTGTACATTCCTGCCACCTTTATGTCCATATGTGCGTGGGTTTATCTCTGGGCTTTCTATCCTGTTCCATTGATCTATCTTTCTGTTTTTGTGCCAGTACCATACCGTCTTGATGATTGTAGCTTTGTAGTATAGTCTGAAGTCAGGGAGCCTGATTCCTCCAGCTCCTTTATTCGTTCTCAAGATTGCTTTGTCTATTCGGAGTCTTTTGTGTTTCCATACAAATTGTGAAATTTTTTTTTCTAGTTCTGTGAAAAATGCCAGTGGTAGTTTGATAGGGATTGCATTGAATCTATAGATTGCTTTGGGTAGTAGAGTCATTTTCACAATGTTGATTCTTCCAATCCAAGAACATGGTATATCTCTCCACCTATTTGTATCATTTTTAATTTCTTTCATCAGTGTCTTATAATTTTCTGCATACAGAAAATTTTCTGCATACAGAAAATACAGTCTCCTTAGGTAGGTTTATTCCTAGATATTTTATTCTTTTTGTTGCAATGGTAAATGGGAGTGTTTTCTTGATTTCACTTTCAGATTTTTCATCATTAGTATATAGGAATGCCAGAGATTTCTGTGCATTAATTTTGTATCCTGCTACTTTACCAAATTCATTGATGAGCTCTAGTAGTTTTCTGGTAGCATCTTTAGGATTCTCTATGTATAGGATCATGTCATCTGCAAACAGTGATAGCTTTACTTCTTCTTTTCTGATTTGGATTCCTTTTATTTCCTATTCTTCTCTGATTGCTGTGGCTAAAACTTCCAAAACTATGTTGAATAAGAGTATGAGAGTGGACAACCTTGTCTTGTTCCTGATCTTAGTGGAAATGCTTTCAGTTTTTCACCATTGAGGATGATGTTTGCTGTGGGCTTGTCATATATGGCCTTTATTATGTTGAGGAAAGTTCCCTCTATGCCTACTTTCTGCAGGGTTTTTATCATAAATGGGTGTTGAATTATGTTGAAAGCTTTTTCTTCATCTATTGAGATGATCATATAGTTTTTTTCCTTCAATTTTTTAATATGGTGTATCACATTGATAGATTTGCATATATTGAAGAATCCTTGCATTCCTGGAAGAAACCCCACTTGATCATGGTGTATGATCCTTTTAATGTGCTGTTGGATTCTGTTTGCTAGTATTTTGTTGAGGATTTTTGCATCTGTGTTCATCAGTGATATTGGCCTGTAGTTTTCTTTCTTTGTGACATCCTTGTCTGGTTTTGGTATCAAGGTGATGGTGGCCTCGTAGAAGGAATTTGGGAGTGTTCCTCCCTCTGCTATAGTTTGGAAAAGTTTGAGAAGGATAGGTGTTAGCTCTTCTCTAAATGTTTGATAGAATTCGCCTGTGAAGCCATCTGGTCCTGAGCTTTTGTTTGTTGGAAGATTTTTAATCACAGTTTCAATTTCAGTGCTTGTGATTGGTCTGCTCATATTTTCTATTTGTTCCTGATTCAGTCTTGGCAGGTTGTGCATTTCTAAGAATTTGTCCATTTCTTCCAGATTGTCCATTTTATTGGCATACAGTTGCTTGTAGTAATCTCTCATGATCTTTTTTATTTCTGCAGTGTCAGTTGTTACCTCTCCTTTTTCATTTCTAATTCTATTGATTTGAGTCTTCTCCCTTTTTTTCTTGATGAGTCTGGCTAGTGGTTTATCTATTTTGTTTATCTTCTCAAAGAACCAGCTTTAGTTTTATTGATGTTTGCTATTGTTTCCTTCATTTCTTTTTCATTTATTTCTGATCTGATTTTTATGATTTCTTTCCTTCTGCTAATTTGGGGTTTTTTTGTTCTTCTTTCTCTAATTGCTTGAGGTGCAAGGTTAGGTTGTTTATTTGAGATGTTTCCTGCTTCTTAAGGTGGGCTTGTATTGCTATAAACTTCCCCCTTAGAACTGCCTTTGCTGCATCCCATAGGTTTGGGTCGTTGTGTCTCCATTGTCATTTGTTTCTAGGTATTTTTTGATTTCCTCTTTGATTTCTTCAGTGATCACTTCATTATTAAGTAGTGTATTGTTTAGCCTCCATGTGTTTGTATTTTTTACAGATCTTTTCCTGTAATTGATATCTAATCTCATGGCGTTGTGGTCAGAAAAGATACTTGATACAATTTCAATTTTGTTAAATTTACCAAGGCTTGATTTGTGACCCAAGATATGATCTATCCTGGAGAATGTTCCGTGCGCACTTGAGAAAAATGTGTATTCTGTTGTTTTTGGATGGAGTGTCCTATAAATATCAATTAAGTCCATCTTGTTTAATGTATCATTTAAAGCTTGTGTTTCCTTATTTATTTTCATTTTGGATGATCTGTCCATGGGTGAAAGTGGGGTGTTTAAGTCCCCTACTATGAATGTGTTACTGTCGATTTCCCCTTTTATGGCTGTTAGTATTTGGCTTATGTATTGAGGTGCTCCTATGTTGGGTGCATAAATATTTAGAATTGTTATATCTTCTTCTTGGATCGATCCCTTGATCATTATGTAGTGTCCTTCTTTGTCTCTTTTAATAGTCCTTATTTTAAAGTCTATTTTGTCTGATATGAGAATTGCTACTCCAGCTTTCTTTTGGTTTCCATTTACATGGAATACCTTTTTCCATCCCCTTACTTTCAGTCTGTATGTGTCTCTAGGTCTGAAGTGGGTCTCTTGTAGACAGCATATATAAGGGTCTTATTTTTGTATCCATTCAGCCAATCTGTGTCTTTTGGTGGGAGCATTTAGTTCATTTACATTTAAGGTAATTATCGATATGTATGTTCCTATTCCCATTTTCTAAATTGTTTTGGGTTCATTATTATAGGTCTTTTCCTTCTCTTGTGTTTCTTGTCAAGAGAAGTTCCTTTAGCATTTGTTGTAAAGCTGGTTTGGTGGTGCTGAACTCTCTCAGCTTTTGCTTGTCTGTAAAGGTTTTAATTTCTCCATCAAATCTGAATGAGATCCTTGCTGGGTAGAGTAGTCTTGGTTGCAGGTTTTTCTCCTTCATCACCTTCAGTATGTCCTGCCACTCCCTTCTGGCTTGTAGGGTTTCTGCTGAGAGATCAGCTGTTAACCTTATGGGGATTCCCTTGTGTGTTATCTGTTGTTTTTCCCTTGCTGCTTTTACTATGCTTTCTTTGTATTTAATTTTTGACAGTTTGATTAATATGTGTCTTGGCGTATTTCTCCTTGGATTTATCCTGTGTGGGACTCTCTGTGCTTCCTGGACTTGATTAACTATTTCCTTTCCCATATTAGGGAAGTTTTCAACTATAATCTCTTCAAATATTTTCTCAGTCCCTTTCTTTTTCTCTTCTTCTTCTGGAACCCCTATAATTCGAATGTTGGTGCGTTTAATGTTGTCCCAGAGGTCTCTGAGACTGTCCTTAATTCTTTTCATTCTTTTTTCTTTATTCTGCTCTGCAGTAGTTATTTCCACTATTTTATCTTCCAGGTTACTTATCCGTTCTTCTGCCTCAGGTATTCTGCTATTGATCCCTTCTGGAGTATTTTTCATTTCATTTATTGTGCTGTTCATCGTTGCTTGTTTCATCTTTAGTTCTTCTAGGTCCTTGTTAAATGTTTCTTGCATTTTGTCCATTCTATTTCCAAGATTTCGGATCATCCTTACTGTCATTATTCTGAATTCTTTTTCAGGTAGACTGCCTATTTCCTCTTCATTTGTTAGGTCTGGTGCATTTTATCTTGCTCCTTTATCTGCTGTGTGTTTTTCTGTCTTCTCATTTTGCTTATCTTACTGTGTTTGGGGTCTCCTTTTTGCAGACTGCAGGTTTGTAGTTCCCGCTGTTTTTGATGTCTGTCTCCAGTGGCTAAGGTTGGCTCAGTGGGTTGTTAGGCTTCCTGGTGGAGGGGACTAGTGCCTGTGTTGTGGTGGATGAGGCTGGATCTTGTCTCTCTAGTGGGCAGGTTCACGTCTGGTGGTGTGTTTGGGGGTGTCTGTGGCCTTATTATGATTTTAGGCAGCCTCTCTGCTAATGGGTAGGGTTGTGTTCCTGTTTTGCTAGTTGTTTGGCATAGGTTTTCCAGCACTGTGGCTTGCTGGTCGTTGAGTGAAGCTGGGTGCTGGTGTTAAGATGGAGGTCTCTGGGAGATTTTCGCCATTTGATATTATGTGGAGCTGGGAGTTCTCTTGTTGACCAGTGTCCTGAAGTTGGCTCTCCTACCTCAGAGGCAGAGCCCTGACTCCTGGCTGGAGCACCAAGAGCCTTTCATCCACACGGCTCAGAATAAAAGGGAGAAAAAGTAGAGAGAAATAGTAGAAATATGAGGAAAGGAAGAAGGAAAGGAGGGAAGGAAGGAAGGAAGGAAGGAAGAAAGAAAGAAGCAAAGAAGGAAAGAAGGCAAGAAGGAAAGAAAGGGAGGGAGGGAGGGAGGGAGGAAGGAAGGAGCGAAAGAAGGAAAAAAGACAGAAGATACAGTAAAAATAAAATAAAGTATAATAAAGGTATTGAATTAAAAAATTCTTATTTAGAAAAAAAAAAAAAAAGGGACGGATAGAACCTTAGGACAAATGTTGGAAGCAAAGCTATACAGACAAAATCTTACACAGAAGCATACACATACACCCTCACAAAAAGAGGTAAAGGGGGAAAAATCATAAATCTTGCTGTCAGAGACCACCACCTCATTTTGGGATGATTCGTTGTCTAAAGGAGGGAAGGAAGGAAGGAAAGAAAAAGAAAGAAAGAAAGAAAGAAAGAACGAAAATAAAGTATAATAACATTATTAAAATTAATTATTAAGAAAAAAATTAAAAAAAAAACCATGGACGGATAGACCCCTAGGACAAATGGTGGAAGCAAGACTATACAGACAAGATCTCACACAGAAGCATACACATATACATTCACAAAAAGAGGAAAAGGGAAAAAAATCATAGATCTTGCTCCTAAAGTCCACTTCCTTAATTTGGGATGATTGGTTGTCTCTTCATGTATTCCACAGATGCAGGGTACATCAAGTTGATTGTGGAGCTTTAATCCGCTGCTTCTGAGGCTCCTGGGAGAGATTTCCCTTTCTCTTCTTTGTTCTCACAGCTCATCGGGGCTCAGCTTTGGATTTGGCCCTGCGTCTGCGTGTAGGTTGCTGGAGGGCGTCTGTTTTTTGCTCAGACAGGACGGGGTTAAAGGAGCCGCTGATTCGGGGGCTCTGGCGCACTCAGGCCGGCGGGGAGGGAGGGGCACGGAGTGCGGGGCGGTCCTGCGGCGGCAAAGGCCGGCGTGACGTTGCACCAGCCTGAGGCCCGCCGTGCATTCTCCCAGGGAAGTTGTCCCTGGATCCCGGGAACGTGGCAGTGGCGGGCTGCACAGGCTCCACGGAAGAGGGGTGTGGAGAGTGACCTGTGCTCGCACACAGGCCCCTCGGTGGCGGCAGCAGCAGCCTTAGCGTCTCCCGCCCGTCTCTGGGGTCCGCGCTTTTAGCCGCGGCTCGTGCCCGTCTCTGGGGTCCGCGCTTTTAGCCGCGGCTCGCGCCCGTCTCTGCAGTTCCTTTAAGCAGCGTTCTTAAACCCCTCTCCTCACGCACCAGGAAACAAAGAGGGAAGAAGAAGTCTGTTGCCTCTTTGGCAGGTGCAGACTTTTCTCCGGACTCCCTCCGGGGTAGCCGTGGTGCACTAACCCCTTCAGGCTATGTTCAAGCCGCCAACCCCAGTCCTCTCCCTGCGCTCCGTCGGAAACCGAAACCGAGTCTCAGAGCCTCAGCTGGCAGCCCCGCAGCCCCGCCCGCCCCGGCGGGTGAGCAGACAAGCCTCTCGGGCTGGTGAGTGCCAGTCGGCACCGATCCTCTGTGCGGGAATCTCCCCGCTTTGCCCTCCGCACCCGTTGCTGTGCACTCCTCTGCGGCTTCGAAGTTCCCCCCTCCGCCTCCCGCAGTCTCCGCCCGCGAAGGGGCTTCCTAGTGTGTGGAAACTTTTCCTCCTTCACAGCTCCCTCCCACTGGTGCAGGTGCCGTCCCTATTCTTTTGTCTCTGCTTTTTCTTTTTTTTTCTTTTGCCCTACCCAGGTACGTGGGGAGTTTCTTGCCTTTTGGGAGGTCTGAGGTCTTCTGCCAGCCTTCAGTAGGTGTTCTGTAGGAGTTGTTCCACGTGTAGATGTATTTCTGATGTATCTGTGGGGAGGAAGGTGATCTCCGCGTCTTACTCTTCCGCCATCTTTAAGGTCCCCCCCATGACTCTTTTTGAATTATGGTATTGTCAGGGTATATGCCCAGTAGTGGGATTGCTGGGCCATATGGTAGTTCTATTATTAATTTTTAAGGAACCTTCATACTGTTCTCCATCGTGGCTGTATCAATTTACATTCCCACCAACAGTGCAAGAGGGTTCCCTTTTCACCACACCATCTCCAGCATTTATTGTTTGTAGATTTTTTGATGATGGCCATTCTGACCGGTGTGAGGTGATAAGCACATTGTAGTTTTGATTTGCATTTCTCTAATGATTAGTGATGTTGAGCATCCTTTTACGTGTTTGTTGGCAATCTGTATATCTTCTTTGGAGAAATGTCTGTGTAGGTCTTATGCCCATTTTTGGATTGGGTTTCTTTTTTTGATATTGAGCTGAATGAGCTGCTTGTAAATTTTGGAGATTAATCCTTTGTCAGTTGCTTCATTTGCAAATACTTTTTCCCATTCTGAAGGTTGTCTTTTCGTCTTGTTTATGGCTTCCTTCGCTGTGCAAAAGCTTTGAAGTTTCATTAGGTCCCATTCGTATATTTTTGTTTTTATTTCCATTTCTCTAGAAGGTGGGTCAAAAAGGATCTTGCTGTGATTTATGTCATAGAGTGTTCTGCTTATGTTTTCCTCTAAGAGCTTTAGAGTGTCTGGCCTTACATAAGGTCTTTAATCCATTTTGATTTTATTTTTGTGTATGGTGTTAGGGAGTATTCTAATTTTCATTCTTTTACATGTAGCTGTCCAGTTTTCCCAGCACCACTTACTGAAGATGCTGTCTTTTCCCCAGTGTGTATTCTTCCCTCCTTTATCAATGATAAGATGACCATATGTGCGTGGGTTTATCTCTGGGCTTCTATCCTGTTCCATTAATCTATATTTCTGTTTTTGTGCCAGTACCATACTGTCTTGATTACTGTACCTTTGTAGTATAGTCTGACATCAGGGAGACTGATTCCTCCAGCTCCGTTTTTCTTTCTCAAGATTACTTTGGCTATTCGGGGTCTTTTGTGTTTCCATACAAATTGTGAAATTTTTTGTTCTAGTTCTGTGAAAAATGCCAGTGGTAGTTTGATAGGGATTGCAGTGAATCTGTAGATTGCTTTGGGTAGTATAGTCATTTTTACAATGTTGACTCTTCTAATCCAAGAACATGGTATATCTCTCCGTCTGTTTGTATCATCTTTAATTTCTTCATCAGTGTCTTATAGTTTTCTGCATACAGGTCTTTTGTCTCCTTAGGTAGATTTATTCCTAGGTATTTTATCCATTTTGTTGCAGTGGTAAATGGGAGTTTTTCCTTAATTTCTCTTTCAGATTTTTCATCATTAGAGTATAGAAATACAAGAGATTTCTGTGCATAAATTCTGTATCCTGCTACTTTCCCAAATTCATTGATTAGCTCTAGTAGTTTTCTGGTAGCATCTTTAGGAATCTCTGTATATAGTATCATGTCATCTGCAAACAGTGACAGCTTTGCTTCTTCTCTTCTGATTTGGATTCCTTTTATTTCCTATTCTTCTCTGATTGCTGTGGCTAAAACTTCCAAAACTGTGTTGAATAATAGTGGTGAGAGTGGACAACCTTGTTTTGTTCCTGATCTTAGAGGAAATGGTTTCAGTTTTTCACCATTGAGAACGATGTTGGCTGTGGGTTTGTCATATATGGCCTTTATTATGTTGAAGTAAGTTCCCTCTTTGCCTACTTTCTGGAGGGTTTTTATCATAAATGGGTGTTGAATTATGTTGAAAGCTTTTTCTTCATCTATTGAGATGATCATATAATTTTTCTCCTTCAAGTTGTTAATATGGTGTATCACATTGATTGATTTGTGTATATTGAAGAAACCTTGCATTGCTGGGAATAACCCCACTTGATCATGGTGTATGATCCTTTTAATGTGCTGTTGGATTCTGTTTGCTAGTATTTTGTTGAGGATTTTTGCATCTATGTTCATCAGTGATATTCGCCTGTAGTTTTCTTTCTTTGTGACATCTTTGTGTGGTTTTGTTATCAGGGTGATGGTTGCCTTGTAGAATGAGTTTGGGAGTGTTCCTCCCTCTGCTATGTTTTGGAAGAGTTTGAGAAGGATAGGTTTAAGCTTTTCTCTAAATATTTGATAGAATTCGCCTGGGAAGCCACCTGGTCCTGGGCTTTTGTTTGTTGGAAGGTTGTTAATCACAGTCTCAATTTCAGTGCTTGTGATTGGTTTGTTTATATTATCTATTTCTTCCTGGTTCAGTCTCCTGTGGTTGTGCTTTTCTAAGAATTTGTCCATTTCTTCCAGATTGTCCATTTTATTGGCATACAGTTGCTTGTAGTAATCTCTCATGATCCTTTGTATTTCTGCAGTGTCAGTTGTTACTTCTCCTTTTTCATTTCTAGTTGAGTCTTCTCCCTTTTTTCTTGATGAGTCTGGCTAATGGTTTATTAATTTTGTTTATCTTCTCAAAGAACCACCTTTTAGTTTTATTGATCTTTGCTATTGTTTTCTTCATTTCTTTTTCATTTATTTCTGGTCTGATCTTTATGATTTCTTTCCTTCTGCTAACTTCTGGATTTTTTTGTTCTTCTTTCTCTAATAGCTTTACGTGTACGGTTGGGTTGTTTATTTGAGATTTTTCTTGTTTCTTGAGGTAAGCTTGTATTGCTATAAACTTCCCTGTTGGAACTGCTTTTGCTGCATCCCATAGGTTTTGGGTTCTCGTGTTTTCATTGTCATTTGTTTCTAGGTATTTTTTGATTTCTTCTTTGATTTTTTCAGTGATCTCTTGGTTATTTAGTCGTGTATTGTTTTGCCTGCATGTGCTTTTATTTTTTCCAAATATTTTCCTGTAATTGATATCTAGTCTAATAGCATTATGGTCAGAAAAGATACTTGATATGATTTTAATTTTCTTAAATTTACCAAGGCTTGATTTGTGACCCAAGATATGAACTGTCCTGGAGAATGTTCCATGATCATTTGAGAAGAAAGTGTATTCTGTTGTTTTTGAATGGAATGACCTCTAAATATCTATTAAGTCCATTTGTTTATTGTGTCATTTAAAGCTTGTGTTTCCTTCTTTATTTTCATTTTTGTTGATCTGTCCATTGGTGAAAGTGGGCTGTTAAAGTCCCTACTATGATTGTGTTACTGTCGATTTCCCCTTTTATGGCTGTTAGCATTTGCCTTATGTATTGAGGTGCTCGCATGTTGGGTGCATAAATATTTAGAATTGTTATATCTTCTTCTTGGGCTGATTCCTTGATCATTATGTAGTGTCCTTCTTTGTCTCTTGTAATAGTCATTAGATTAGAGTCTATTTTGTCTGATAGAGAATTGCTGCTCCAGCTTTGTTTTGATTTCCATTTGCATGGAGTACCTTTTTCCATCCCCTCACTTTCAGTCTGTATGTGTGCCTAGGTCTGAAGTAGGTCTCTTGTATACAGCATATATACGGGTCTTGTTTTTGTATCCGTTCATCCAGTGTATGTCTTTTGGTTGGAGCGTTTAATCCATTTAAATTTAAGGTAATTACCAAAACGTGTGTTCCTGTTACAATTTTCTTAATTATTTTGGTTTTGTTATTGTAAGTCTTTTCCTTCTCTTGTGTTTCCTGCCTAGAGAAGTTCCTTCAGCACATGTTGTAAAGCTGGTTTGGTGGTGCTGAATTCTCTTAAATTTTGTCTGTCTGTTAAGGTTTTAATTTCTCCATTGATTCTGAATGAGATCCTTGCTGGGTAGAGTAATCTTGGTTGTATGTTTTTCCCTTTCCTCGCTTTAAATTTGTCCTGTGACTCCCTTCTGGACTGCAGAGTTTCTGCTGAAAGATCAGCTGTTAACCTTTTGCGGATTCCCTTGTATTTCATTTGTTGTTTTTCCCTTGCTGCTTTTATTATTTTTTCTTTTATTTAATTTTTGATAGTTTGATTAATATGTGTCTTGGTGTGTTGCTCATTGGATTTATCCTGTATGAGACAATCTATGCTTCCTGGACGTGATTGACTATTTCCTTTAACATGTTAGGGAAGTTTTCAAATATAATGTCTTCAAATATTTTCTTAGTCACTTTCTTTTTCTCCTCTTCTTCAGGGACCCCTATGGTTCGAATGGTGGTGCGTTTAATGTTGTCCCAGAGGTCTCTGAGACTGTCCTCAATTCTTTTCATTATTTTTTCTTTATTTTGCTCTGTGGTAGTTATTTCCACTATTTTATCATCCAGGTCACTTATCCGTTCTTCTGCCTCAGTTATTCTGCTGTTGATTCCTTCTGGAGAATTTTTAATTTCATTTATTGTGTTGTTCATCCTTGTTTGTTTGCTCTTTAGTTCTTTCAGGTCCTTGTTAAATGTTTCTTGTATTTTCTCCATTCTATTTCCAAGATTTTGGATCATCTTTACTATAATTACTCTGAATTCTTTTTCTGGTAGACTGTCTATTTCCTCTTCATTTGGTCTGGTACGTTTTTACCTTGCTGCTTCATCTGCTGTGTGTTTCTCTGTCTTCTCATTTTGCTTAACTTACAGTGTTTGGGGTCTCTTTTGCAGGCTGCAGGTTCATAGTTCCCCTTGTTTTTGTTGTCTGCCCCCATCGGCTAAGGTTGGTTCACTGAGTTGTGTACACTTCCTGGTGTAGGGGACTGTTGCTTGTGTTCTGGTGGATGAGGCTGGATCTTGTCTTTCTGGTGGGCAGGACCATGTCCGGTGGTGTGTTTTGGGGAGTGTGTGAACTTAGTATGATTTTAGGTAGCCTCTCTGCTAATGGGTGGTGTTGTGTTCCTGTCTTGCTAGTTGTTTGGCATAGAGTGTCCAGCACTGTACCTTGCAGGTTGTTGAGTCGAGCTGGGTCTTAGCGTTGAGATGGAGATCTCTGGGAGATCTTTCGCCGTTTGATATTACATGGAGCCGGGAAGTATCTGGTGGACCAATGTCCTGAACTCGGCTCTCCCACCCCAGAGGCACAGGCCTGACACCCGGCCAGAGCATGAAGACCCTGTCCGTCACACGGTCAGGTGCATGGGGAGTTTGTTGCCTTTTGGGAAGTCTAAGGTCTTTTGCCAGCATTCAGTAGGTGTTTTGTAGGAGTTGTTCCACATGTAGATGTACTTCTGCTGTATTTGTGGGGAGGAAGGTGATCTCCACGTCTTAGTGCTCTGCCATTTTGAAGGTCGCTCTCCCATTCATCACTTTAAATATGTCCTGACACTCCCTTCTGGCTTCCAGAGATTCTGCTGAAAGATAAGCTGTTAACCTTATGGGGATTCTCTTGTATGTTATTTCTTGGTTTTCCTTGCTGCTTTTAATATTTTTTCTCTGTATTTAATTTTTTTTAATACAACAGGTTCTTATTAGTCATCAGTTTTATACACATCAGTGTATACATGTCAATCCCAATCGCCTAATTCATCACACCACCACCCCCTACACCCCGCCGCTTTCCCCCTTTGGTGTCCATACGTTTGTTCTCTACACGTGTGTCTCAATTTCTGCCCTGCAAACCGGTTCATCTGTACCATTTTTCTGTGTTCCACATATATGCATTAATATACGATATTTGTTTTTGTCTTTCTGACTTACTTCACTGTATGACAGTCTCTAGGTCCATCCACATCTCAACAAATGACCCAATTTCATTCATTCTTATGGCTGAGTAATATTCCATTGTAGATATGTACCACATCTTCTTTAGCAATTTGTCTGTTGATGGACATTTAGGTTGCTTCCATGACCTGGCTATTGTAAAGAGTGCTGCAGTGAACATTGGGGTGCATGTGTCTTTTTGAATTATGGTTTTTTCTGGGTATATGCCCAGCAGTGGGATTGCTGTGTCATATGGTAATTCTGTTTTTAGTCTTTTAAGAAACCTCCATACTGGTCTCCATAGTGGCTGTATCAATTTACATTCCTACCAACAGTGCAAGAGGGTTCCCTTTTCTCCACACCCTCTCCAGCATTTGTTGTTTGTAGGTTTTCTGATGATGCCCATTCTAACTGGTGTGAGGTGATACCTCATTGTAGTTTTGATTTGCATTTCTCTAACAATTAGTGATGTTGAGCAGGTTTTTATCTGCTTCTTGGCCATCTGTATGTCTTCTTTGGAGAAATGTCTGTTTAGGTGTTCTGCCCATTTTTGGATTGGGTTGTTTGTTTTTTTAATATTGAACTGCATGACCTGTTTATAGATTTTGGAGATTAATCCTTTGTCCATTGATTTGTTTGCAAATATTTTCTTCCATTCTGGGGGTTGCCTTTTCGTCTTGTTTATGGTTTCCCTTGCTGTGCAAAAGGTTTGAAGTTTCATTAGGTCCCATTTGTTTATTTTTGTTTTTATTTCCATTACTGTAGGAGGTGGATTAAAAACGATCTTGCTGTGATTTATGTCAAAGTGTGTTCTTCCTATGTTTTCCTATAAGAGTTTTGTAGTGTCCAGTCTTACATTTAGGTCTCTAATCCATTTTGAGTTTATTTTTGTGTATGGTTTGGGGAGTGTTCTAACTTCATTCTTTTACATGTAGCTGTCCAGTTTTCCCAGCACCACTTGTAGAAGAGACTGTCTTTTCTCCATTGTATATCCTTGCCTCCTTTGTCATAGATCGGTGGACCATAGGTGCGTGGGTTTATCTCTGGGCTTTCTGTCTTGTTCCATTGATCTATGTTTCTCTTTTTGTGCCAGTACCATATTGTCCTGATTACTGTAGCTTTATAGTATAGTCTGAAGTCAGGGAGTCTGATTCCTCCACCTCCGCTTTTTTCCCTCAAGATTGCTTTGGCTATTTGGGGTCGTTTGTGTGTCCATACATTCTAAGATTTTTTGTTCTAGTTCCGTAAAAAATGCCATTGGTAATTTGATAGCGATTGCATTGAATCTGTAGGTTGCTTTGGGTAGTTTAGTCATTTTCACAATATTGATTCTTCCAATCCCAGGGCATGGTATATCTCTCCATCTGTTGGTATCATCTTTAATTTCTTTCATCAGTGTCTTATAGTTTTCTGTATAGAGGTCTTTTATCTCCCTAGGTAGATTTATTCCTAAGTATTTTATTCTTTTTGTTGCAATGGTAAATGGGAGTGTTTCCTTAATTTCTCTTTCAGATTTTTCATCATTAGAGTATGGAAATACAAGAGATTTCTGTGCATAAATTTTGTATCCTGCAACTTTACCAAATTCATTGATTAGCTCCAGTAGTTTTCTGGTGGCATCTTTAGGGTTCTCTATGTATAGTACCATGTCATCTGCAAAGAGTGGCAGTTTACTTCTTTCCAATTTGTATTCATTTTATTTCTTTTTCTTCTCTGATTGCCATGGCTAGGACTTCCAAAACTATGTTGAATGATAGTGGCGAGGGTGGACATCCTTGTCTTGTTCCTAATCTTGGAGGAAATGCTTTCAGTTTTTCACCTTTGAGAATGATGTTTGCTGTGGGTTTGTCGTATATAGCCTTTATTATGTTGAAGTAGGTCCCCTCTATGCCCACTTTCTGGAGAGTTTTTATCATAAATGGGTGTTGAATTTTGTCAAAAGCTTTTTCTGCATCTATTGAGATAATCACATGGTTTTTATTCTTCAATTTGTTAATATGGTGTATCACATTGATTGATTCATGTACATTGAAGAATCCTTGCGTCCCTGAGATAAATCCCACTTGATTGTGCTGTATGATCCTTTTAATGTGTTGTTGGATTCAGTTTGCTAGTATTTTGTTGAGGATTTTTGCATCTATATTCATCAGTGATATTGATCTGTAATTTTCTTTTTTTGTATTTTTGTCTGGTTTTGGTATCAGCATTATTGTGGCCTCACAGAATGAGTTTGGGAGTGTTCCTTCCTCTGCAATTTTTTGGAAGACTTTGAGAAGGATGGGTGTTAGCTCTTCTCTAAACGTTTGATAGAATTCACCTGTGAAGCCATCTGGTCCTGGACATCTCTTTGTTGGAAGATTTTTAATCACAGTTTCTATTTCATTACTTGTGATTGGTCTGTTCATATTTTCCATTTCTTTCTGGTTCAGTCTTGGAAGGTTATACCCTCCTAAGAAATTGTCCATTTCTTCCAGGTTGTTCATTTTATTGGCATAGAGTTGCTTGTAGTAGTCTCTTAGGATGCTTTGTATTTCTGTGGTTTCTGTTGTAACTTCTCCTTTTTCATTTTGAATTTTATTGATTTGAGTCCTCTCCCTCTTTTTCTTGATGAGTCTGGCTAATGGTTCAGCAATATTGTTTAACTTCTGAAAGAACCAGCTTTTAGTTTGTTGATCTTTACTATTGTTTTCTTTGTTTCGACTTCATTTATTTCTGCTGTGATCTTTATGATTTTTGCCAATTTGATTACTATGTGTCTCGGCGTGTTTCTCCTTGGGTTTATCCAGTATGGGACTCTCTGAGCTTCCTGGACTTGGGTGGCTATTTCCTTTCCCATGTTAGGGAAGTTTTCGACTATAATCTCTTCAAATATTTTCTCGGGTCCTTTGTCTCTCTCTTCTCCTTCTGGTACTCCTATAATGCGAATGTTGTTGCGTTTAATGTTGTCCCAGAGTTCTCTTAGGCTGTCTTCATTTCTTTTCATTCTTTTTTCTTTATGCTCTTCTGCAGCAGTGAATTCCACCATTCTGTCTTCCATGTCACTTATCTGTTCTTCTGCCTCAGTTATTCTGCTATGGATTACTTCTAGTGTAGTTTTCATTTCAGTTATTGTATTGTTTACCTGTTTGTTTGTTCTTTAATTCTTCTATATCTTTGTTAAGCATTTCTTGCATCTTCTCGATCTTTGCCTCCATTCTTTTTCCGAGGTCCTGGATTATCTTCACTATCAATATTCTGAATTCCTTTTCTGGAAGGTTGCCTATCTCTACTTCATTTAGTTGTTTTTCTGGGATTTTATCTTTTTCCTTCATTTGGTACATAGCCCTCTGCCTTTTCATCTTGTCTCTCTTTCTGTGAATGTGGTTTTTGTTCCTCAGGCTGCAGGATTGTAGTTCTTCTTGCTTCTGCTGTCTGCCCTTTGGTGGATGAGGCTATCTAAGAGGCTTGTGCAAGTTTCCTGATGGGAGGGACTGGTGGTGGGTGGAGCTGACTGTTGCTGTGGTGGGCAGAGCTCAGTAAAACGTTAATCGCCTTGACTGCTGATGGACAGGGCTGGGTTCCCTCCCTGTTGGTTGTTTACCCTGAGGCAACCCAACACTGGAGCCTACCTGGGCTCTTTGGTGGGGCTAATGGTGGACTCTGGGGGGGCTCACGCCAAGGAGTACTTCCCAGAACTTCTGCTGCCAGTGTCCTTGTCCCCACGGTGAACCACAGCTACCCCCTGCCTCTGCAGGAGATCCCCCAACACTAGCAGGTAGGTCTGGTTCAGTCTCCCCTGGGGTCACTGCACCTTGCCCTGGGTCTGATGGGCACACTACTTTGTGTGTGCCCTCCAAGCGTGGTATCTCTGTTTCCCCCAGATCTTTTGAAGTCCTGCAATCAAATACCAGTTTCCTTCAAAGTCTGATTCTCTAGGAATTCCTCCTCCTATTGCCAGACCCCCAGGTTGCGAAGCCTGATGTGGGCCTCAGAACCTTCACTCCAGTGGGTGGACTTCTGTGGTATAAGTGTTCTCCAGTCTGTGAGTCACCCACCCTGCAGTTATGGGATGTGATTGTACTGTGATTGCACCCCTACTCCATTCTCATTGTGGCTGCTGCTTTGTGTTTGGATGTGGGGTATTTTTTTGGTGAGTTCTAGTGTCTTCCTGTTGATGACTGTCCAGCAGCTAGTTGTTATTCTGGTCTTCTCTCAAGAGTGAGTGAGAGCACATTCTTCTACTCCGCCATCTTTGTTCCAATCTTGTATTTAATTTTTGATCGAGTGTTTAATGCGTTTCTTGGCGTGTTTCTCCTTGGATTTATCCTGTATGGGACTATTGTAGCTTCCTGGACTTGATTGACTATTTCCTTTCCCATATTAGGGAAGTTTTCAACTATAATCTCTTCAAATATTTTCTTAGTCCCTTTCTTTTTCTCTTCTTCTTCTGGGACCCGTATAATTCGAATGTTGTTGCATTTAATGTTGTCCCAGAGGTCTCTGAGACTGTTCACAATTCTTTTCGTTCTTTTTTCTTTAATCTGCTCTGTGGTAGTAATTTCCACCATTTTATCTTCCTTGTCACTTATTCGTTCTTTTCCCTCAGTTATTCTGCTATTGATTCCTTTTAGAGAATTTTTAATTTCACTTATTGTGTTGTTAATTATTGTTTGTTTGCTCTTTAGTTCTTCTAGGTCCTTGTTAAATGCTTCTTGTATTTTCTCCATTCTATTTCCAAGATTTTGGATCATCTTTACTATCATTGCTCTGAATTCTTTTTTGGGTATACTCCCTATTTACTTTTCATTTGTTTGGTCCAGTGGGTTTTTACCTTGCTCCTTTATCTGCGCCGTATTTCTCTGTCTTCTCATTTTGCCTAACTTACTGTGTTTGGGGTCTCCTTTATGCAGGCTTCAGGTTCATAGTTTCTGTTGTTTTTCCTGTTTGCCCCCAGTGGGTAAGGTTGGTTCAGTGGCTTGTGTAGGCTTCCTGGTGGAGGCAACTGGTGCCTGTCTTCTGGTGGATGAGGCTGGTTCTTGTCTTTCTGGTGGGCAGGGCCATGTCTGGTAGTGTGTTTTGGGGTGTGTATGAACTTAGTGTGATTCTAGGTAGCCTCTCTGCTAATGGGTGGGGTTGTGTTCCTGTCTTGCTAGTTGTTTGGCATGGGACGTCCAGCACTGGAGCTTGCTGGCCATTGGGTGCACCTGGGTCTTAGCATTGAGATGGAAGTCTCTGGGAGAACTGTCACCGATTGATATTACATGGGGCAGGAGGTCTCTGGTGGTCTAGTGTCCTGAACTTGGCTCTCCCACCTCAGAGGCTCAGGCCTGACACCCAGCCAGAGCACCAAGACCCTGTCACCCACATGACTGGAGTGCCTTCACAGTTGGAGAAGCAGGCCTGCAGTGGCTGTCCATCTGTGCTGCACATTAGAATCACCTGCTTCTTCCTTGTTTTGCCCCAAAGGCATTGTTCCACAGAGAAAAACAGTAGCCTTGAAAATAGTCACAGCTCTGAGATGGCTTTTTTTTTTCCATTGCGCTTATTTGGGTTTCACTTGCTCACAGGAGGCCACGTGCATAGGCCTTGCACCTGGCTCTTCCGATCAGAGTTCCTAGTGCAGAATGGCTGCCACCAACACCTCAGCTCAGGCGGGCTGTGTGCAGAAGTGGGGCGAACGACACTGCAATCCACGGTGGCAGCCAGGGGCCGTGTGCAGAGAGGCCGCCTTAATTAGCTTAATAAGTACCGGATGATGGAGTAATTATATGAAAAGAAAGCAAATTATTCTCCTTAATTTTGTTCATGTCTCTCATTGCATAAAAGTTGTACATGCCGTAGAGATATGAGTTTGTCTGTTATGGGAGAAACCTAGTTTTTGATATCAGACACAACTAAGTTTTCATCCCTTCTCAGCACTTAAATACCTATGGGGCTTTGGGTGAGTTCTATAATACTCAGAGCTTCAGTTTTGTTGCCTTTGAATGGGAATAATAATTCCTGTTTTATAGAGTAATTAAGATAATTACATGAGCTAATGAGAAACCACTAGAATACTGTATAACATATAGCAGGCATTTCATCTTCCTTCTACTCCACTTTTAAATAATATTTTGTGTGAAAGATGAATTTTAACCTTAGCTCCCACATTTATAAGGTATATAGTTGTGGACAAACAACTCGACTTTAGTTTTCTGTAAAATGAGATCAAGAGTGAGGATCAAACATAATAGTTAATGAGAATGGATTTTTTATACTATAAATCCTTATACAAATGAAAGATATTTAGTACCATCCATATTTTACTGACTGTGATGAGGCCTAAGAAAGGAGATTGTGTTTTTAATTTTCCTGAGTAGAGTAAACTTGCCCAATGAATTTACAGGTTTCCCAGCCTAACTCACTTTTAGGAGACTTGACCTCAAAGTGGAGTATTTATCCTTTACCTCTTGGTTACAGTGTCTAATTACGATGGAGTTCTACTTGTTGTCATACACATTCTTTAATAAAAGTGTTAAATGTAATATTTTCAGTTGTTTGCAGCAAATACCAGCTTTTACTGGCTTCTAGATATGCTTTCAATCCATTGACATGATTCTAGAACCACTTTTTCTCTCCCTCTCTTATCTTCTAAAAATAATTTTGTAGAAAAATGACTTTTGATTGTAGTAATAAACATTATAAGAGCTAATAGACATCAAACATGTTATAAAACACATACATTTGTAAGCTTTAGCTTCAAGAATGGAATGGGCAACACACAGAACAGTCATTCGTAAGGAACATGAAAAGAAGGTGGATACATAATGCACGTTTCCTTCAGGCATTAGAGGGGAGATTTGTATATGCAAATGCAAGGTTAGTATTAGGCTTACCTCTCTTTTTGGACTCAAATGGCAGCATGAATATTTGGCTTCCGTTCATTGAACCTCCAGAACTTCCTTAGCAAGATTTATCTTTTCACTGTGGGGCATTAATCAAGACAAATTCCATCACAACTGTTGCCACACATTTCTTACCATGTGCTGTGTAGTTAGTTTACCCAGAGCCTCCTTCAAAGGACTATAATTTCAGCATTTCATCTGTCATTCTGGCAGTATTTGATGCCTCTTTTATCCTTCAGTTTTTTTCCTTATATAAACTATTAATATATATGAAAATGCATGTGTCTCTCTTAGGCTCTCATTACCATCTTGCCTGCACTGCTAGTTTTGCATTCAGCTTGCCGTAAACTCAGCATGGATGGTCTAAGTAAGTTATGGAAAAGCCAAATGTGAGTGGACAGATTCATAAATTGTAGTCAGGTTGTACACTAGTGAACATATATTTCTTTCTCCTTCCTCTATACCCACACATAAGGCAGTGTGTTTGCATATATACATGCTCTATGAGAGAAGTCTCGGCCACACATAAATAAGTTGATAAAGTCCAGGAGTCACATTACACGTACCAGACATTGAGTTGCAGCTCATGAATCAGCTAGAGCTAACTATAAATAAATGGCCATGTGCTCATTACTGTGCTGGTTATGGGCTTTTTCCAGTGATTGGTTTTTAATCTAAAAATAGGGACCAGTGGGCTGTTTCAAATATTTCATGTCAAGGGAGTAATGTCCATAATCAGCTTCCTCTTTTTTTTTCTTCTCGAATCAGGACTCATTGTTAATACATAATGGCTAGGAAAAATGGCTTCAGGATTTCTGGGTCGTAAATTCACCTTAGATGCCAGAGCACAAAGCCTTATATGACCCTGAATTAATGATTTATCATTCCTGTGTTCCTGTTTACTAACTTTCTGAAATGAATTTGCAATCATGTTACAATGTCATAAAATTAATATCAGCTAGTTGGTTGGTTTACTTTCTGGGCACCCATTCCATTTTTCATGATTCTTAACTTCTGCTTTCTTGTGCAGTGTATTTATCAGATCTCTTTTGGTTGCAAATGACAGAAATGCAATTTGAAGAGGTTTAAACAGGGAACTGATTGACTTACTTGCTTCCTTCATCTGATGGTGCTCCAACCAAGAACAGGGCTTTAGAGAGCAGTCACATGATGCTCTTTTTTTTTTTTTTTTTTTACAAAGGAGAATCTTAGTTATTTCTCTTGAAATTTACCATTTCTGGGTTCTGCCAGGTCTTCCAATTGTTTTCCAGAGCTTAATCCTGGCATACCAAGAGTGTCTAAGCTCTTTATATGAGAACTTTCAGATAGATAAAACACATAGCAGTGGGAGAAAGATTTTCCTTGCTTCCTTTGGTGGGAGGAAAGAAACCATTTTTCCTTGTTCTATCAAAGTCCCTGTTGGACTTGAATCAGTTAAGCTTATTAAGCATGGTCTGTAAGGGACTAAAAGTAGGATTCTTTCTCCCTGTTTTAAAATGATATAACCAAAATTCTACAAGACATTTCAGTTCCACAAGACTATGTGGTTACACATAGTTCATCCCTTCAGGAATGTGTTTACTACTTACTTTGTTTCCGAAAGAGTTCTAAAAACATAATATGATGAAAATAGTAATTTTGGTGACCAATATGCTTTTACATTTTCTGCTGCCTTATTTCCTTTCCCATACCATTTTCAGGTTCTGTCACAATTTTCTCTGGTTTGTGATGACAGATTGACAGATGGAGAAAGGGCCACATGCTTTTCTTCCTAGGGCTCAATATCCTTTGTCAACAAGGAGAAGACCTATGCCTCCTTATAGCTACTGGTGTTACAATGTCCCTAACAAATGTCCTCTCATTGTCTTTTGGTTAGGAGTCACCATTTATATCCCCAGCCAGGGAATCCTTCTAGTATGGATAGCTCTTCATAGAGTTGTTCCATACCCACCCTTCAACCTACAGCTGCTTCACATTTGGACTTAAATCTGAGACCAGATGGTCTCTCATGTGATTTGCTTCATCTTAAGTTTCCTTGTGTAGCTGGGGTCTTTACATTGATCTAAGTAGGGATTCAGGTGTCTAGGGAATGTCTAATGAACTGGTGGGGCAGCCTGCCAGGAGACTATTTGGATGGGCCAATTAGTAGGAAATTTTCCTTTTTGTTTGTTTCTTTTTTTTTTGGCTGGAAGAGGCTGAGGAAGTATGTATTTGAGATGGAAGCCTAGGGAATGAGAGAATGAGGATTACAGCACGAGGTCTTTTATTTTTTTCTGGATTGATCCCTGGGCCTGGCCTCATTGATATTTGTCTAAGCATTTTGGAGAAGAGGCAGAGAGAGAGAAAAAATACAGAAGATAGAGTGGGAGAGGGTTGATTTTAAAGAATGGTTGACCATAGAATGATACCAAATTCAGATTATTTTGATGTTCTTTTATCTCTTTATCTCCTGTTTCTTAGAGATACATGCTTTGCATAATCACAGGTATTTGGGAATATCACTGTATAGTAGACTTGCATTATAGTCAACTTTTGATTTTCTGTATAGGAGATAAGCTATGTGTGCTCCAAGAAATATTCTGTAATTCTTGAGAATGTTTATTGAGGCAAACCACATATCTAAGATCTTCACATAACTGGGGTTTGGGGAAAAAGAGATTATTTTGCTCTTTTCCCACTGACATGAGTTAGGGCTATTGTATTTATCATCTATCTAAATTCTTTTCTTTTGGAGGGAACTATTAATAAAAAACTGATGGCATCAGTACACTCCATAGCTTCATGAACTTTATCCAGTTTAGCGTATTTAATTCCACTCACTAGAAGTGCTTGATTTGTTTCACAAACAAATCTGTACTAACCCATCTCATACCAGCTCTTTTCCAACACATTCTTGGGTTCTGATTTAGTTATCCTATTAAGTCAGTCACATTGGCAGCCTGACCACTGTTTTATAGTCTTAGCAATGTCATCTTCATTATTTATTTACCATGGAAGCTCCAACAGTACATGATTATTTTTTAATAAACTTATTTATTTTATTTATTTATTTTTGGCTGCGTTGGGTCTTTGTTGCTGCGTGTGGGCTATCTCTAGTTGCGGCGAGTGGGGGCTACTCTTTGTTGCGTTGCGTGGGCTTCTCATTGTGGTGGCTTCTCTTGTTGCAGAGCACAGGCTCTAGGCACACAGGCTTCAGTAGTTGTGGCATGTGGGCTTCAGTAGTTGTGGAATGGGGGCTTTAGAGCACAGCCTTAGTAGTTGTGGTGCGTGGGGTTAGTTGCTCCGTGGCATGTGGGATCTTCCCAGACCAGGGATTGAACCCATGTCCCCTGCATCGGCAGGCAGATTCTTAACCACTGTGCCACCAGGGAAGTCCTGAGAACATGCTATTTTTTCTCTGGTTGCCTGGAGTTTGTGTTTGGACACACTGAACTGATTTCTCCTTCATTGGCTGTGACTTCCATTTATGTGAATTGTTTTTGGTCAAATATTCCAAAGATTTATATAAACACAGCCAAGACAAAGCCTTCCTTTCTTGAAGGACATCCTCTAGGAATAGTAATATTTATGCTTTAGTTTATTCCCCTCTCTTCCTTGGTAGTATGCTGGCAGCCATGAGAAATGTGTTTTCTTTAGAGGGATCAGATGTCATTCTTCTCAAGTCATCAGAGCCACCTCCTGCAGAACTTTGACTAGTTTGCTTACCTTGAATTTCCCATTGATATTTCATTTAACTATAACTGGGTCAAGCAAAGCTGATTGGGTCTAGATAGGACTTCATTTTTTCCCTCCCTTGGCATGCCTACTTTAAAAGTTTTTGTTAACAGGTATTTCCAAGTCTTCTCCTTTCTCTTCAAACGTATGATCTCTTTAAGAGGAATGAAAAAACACATATAGTGAAGTTTGGAAGTCATTCAAACACGGAGAGCTTGACACAGGAAACCAAAACCTAGTCTTCCTATATTCAGAGATTTTAGCTCATGATAAAATGTGGCTTCCTGTTTATAAGACTAATCCAAGTGCATGAAAATCAACTTGTTATCAGAGGGCCCTTGCCAAACTGTGTTTCGGGTGATGTAAATTCAAGTGATTAAAAGATGCAGTCATAGAAATACTTAGTTAAATACAGGACTGGAATATTGAAATATTCCTTGGTGAAATATATTTGAACAAATTATTCCTAGAGAAATATTCATCATTCTAGCAGACCTTAATAGATACTAAAATATTAATACATTTAATTTATTCATATATTTTGTTTTTAAACACAATGAACACTAATTTTTTTCAGATTCATTACTTGATGTGTCGAATAATCAAGCTTCTGCAAGAGCAACTTATTGTTCATGACAAATACAGATTTTGGAAGGAGATTCTTTTAAAGTCTGCCCCTATGCAGACTCAAAGCAAATAAAATATGTAAAGTTCAAGACAGTATACATGTATTTAACATTATATATAGAAATTTTGTGTCCAATGTAAAAAAATATTATGTAAATATACCCTTCAAAATGCATGTGATAGTCAATAATCATAAATTAACCAGTTTGGTTTTCATGTGGTGCCTTTATATTTCTTACGGTGGAGTGATCTTGGGGAAACTATACCCACCTGACCTGTGGAAAATAGCATACCTAAGCATTTTACAGAAAATAGATGACATTCTGGGGGCAGGCAAAGGGCTCCTGGGATGTTGGGAGAGGTCACTGTTTCAGGACACAAAGACATAAGTGTGCTGGATAGTCGGGGGTCCACAGAGATAGTCAGTATTCCTTTGTACAATTCTGTTCTTTATAGGTTTGATCAGGCTGAAAGTGGGGCCCAAGAGCAGCCAAGACCACAGTAGCAGTGGGAGTGAGGATGGGTGGGGTCTTGCAGGCTTTTTTTAGGAAGAAAATCCACCTCATGCCCTAACCTTTCCCCAATCTGCCCCATTCACATTTTATTTTTCTCGAACCTGTACTTTCAAAAACTCTAGTAAACAGGTTTATCAATTATACTTTTAAAAGTAGTGATAAAAGTATGACCTTGGGTCAGTATAAATTCTTTTATTTTAAAAGCATATTCACTGAGATATAATTCATATACCATGAAATTTACCCAAAGTGTACAATTCACTGTTTTTTAATATATTCACAATGTTATGCAATACTCACCAGAATCTAATTTTAGAGTATTTTCCTATTCCCTTAAAGAAATCCTGTACTCATTAGCAGTCACTCGCCATTCATTCATACCTTCTCCTACCATCCTTAAGCAACCATTAATATACTCTCTGTTTCCAGAGATTGGCTTTTTCTGGACTTTTCATTTAAATGGAGTTATACAATAAATGGCTTTTTCTGATGTTTTCCAGGTTCATCTATGTTGTAGCATGTATCAGCACTTCATTTCTTTTTGTTGCTGAATAATATTCTATTGTATGGATAATTTTATTTATCCATTCATCAGTTGATGGACATTTGGACATTGTTTCCACTTCTGGCTATTATGAATAGCGCATTCGTGTACAAGTTTGTATTTGAACATCGGGTTTTAATTCCAGTACCACCTGTTTTTGTAAATAAAGTTTTATTGAAAACTACCACGCACTAGGCATGGAGACACACTTTGTCCAAATGAAGTCGGTCCCTTCAAGCAGAGCTCTTTGACCTTATGGCCTGCCTTTCCATCTGGCCAGAACCCCAGAGCTATTGCACTGGAGCTAGGACCAGGGACTTGCTTCTCCAAAGTGACCCCTTCCCTTTACCCCCTCTATAAGTGAGGAGGGGTAGCAACCCTTGGTATTATTGAATGGAATCTCCATCATATGAGTGAACTGGTGTGGGGCAGTTGTTGCCCCAGTATCCTTGGCCTGCCTAGAATAGAGCTTCTACCATAAGAGTGGGGGCTGTTTGGAAGAATGACCTGGTCTTCTTGGCTGTGCCAGCTGGAAAAGAACTGCAACACAGGGCTGAGGGGCATGAGAAACACCAGCAGCCTGCTTGGCATGAAACTGTAGCCTCAGACTAGGAGCTGGGGGAAAGAGTCTCTGTCTTCTTGGTAGCACATGCCTGACCTCATGTAACCTGACCTCAGACTAGGAGCTGGGGGAGAGAGTCTCTGTCTTCTTGGTAGCATATGCCTGACCTCTTGTAACCTGGAGGTGGGGGGGTGGGGTGAGTGCATAATGGAGTGAGTCGTGGCTGAAACCCCATAGACTCTTGCAGTTCTTACGAAGACTTAATATATTTTCTTGAATGAATATTTCTCCATTTGCTTTATGCCCTTAGGACAATTTCCAGAGCCATTATGTAATTGGTTTTTGTAATTTTTACTAGTTAAATTGTTGAAGAGTGGGTCTCCTGAGTGCCTTACCTCACTATTCTGGAATTCCTGCCTGTCTCGTTTACATTTAAGTGCAAATATTCAAGTAATTCTGACAAAATGATAATACTTGTATATTTCACTCATTATAACTTTTTGGGTTCCCAGTGATTTTTCTTTTTATTATTATTTTTTACATGTTTTGACACATGGAGCTTGAAGAGTTTAAATTTGGCTGTCCTGTTATGGGGAAGAGAAGCTTACTTTAGGCATGTGTGTTTGCCAAAATAGCATGCTTAGTATTCCTTTACCTGTACTTAGTCTTTTTGAGAGAAAACATGACAATTCTGCAATTATTCCTTTCTATATGCATCATTTGATCCTGAATAATAACAGATTGTTTCTTTAATGGCAAGTGATAATACTGTGCTTTTCTATGAAAGATAGCTTATATCGTGTTTTTTTCCCTAAAGACTGAAAAGTGAAAATAAAAGGATAGCCTTTTAGTGGAAATTTCTTGTCACTGCTTTAGTATGAAATAAAATAAAAATATGTGGCTAGGGAAAACAAGGTAAATTATGATTGGTAACATTATTTGAAAATTTAAATGGTTTATGGAGGAATAAGTTGTATAACAGAGTTGTATGACAGAGTCTGGTGGTTAGTCCATGATAGACATCTTTGAAAAAACAGACTACTGAGGAATGATTTTCAGAGTGTTTGCTTATTGACTTCATTTTGAGTGTGGAACTTCTATAAGACCCTACAGCACGATCTCTCAAAATCATCTTTACTACTTCTGGTTCTACATAGCAGCCTTGGAAGTGGGCCTTAGAAGTGTCCAAATTATAACACCAGGCTATTATTATGTATGTGGTATTTCTTCCTGGTACTTTAGTGATTCTAAATTTGTGAATTTTTTCCCACATAAAAGGATGAAAATAGTGATTTTTGTAACCACAATTCCCCCAGGGACCCCTGAGGTTCTCTGATTAGGCAGTCAACCACCATTCCAAATAGGCTGGGCAAGTAGTGTTTTATCTGCTCTTGCATATGGGATTATTGCCCATTTCTTTTACTATACTAGAATTAAAGTGGATTTCTACCCATGAACTGTTTTTTTTAGGGTGAATGTTATGTCTCTGAGTACTTTTAACCATTCCAAGAATAATTTAAAAAATATTTTGGAAAAAAGTCATCCTTTTTCATCTCTGTGCATGAACTTTGTTGCAGAGATAAAGCTGTCCGTGAATCATCTTTGGAGAGGATTTGCAGATGCCAGTGTCTATTGGTGCTGGTGACTACAGCAAGAAGAATTCCAGAATCTCCCTCAGTTCCTGACTTAAAAGGGCTTAGGATCACAGAAGGTAAGGGAAAGGGTAGTAGCTGGAGTTTCAACAATTTTTGTTCTGTTTGTGTTACTGCACCCTCTTCATTGTTCTTCCCCAATCGGAATGACTATATATTGAATAATCACTGTGTGCAAGGTAATGCTTCTCTCTATATATTTATTCCAAATATACTGTTTTATTTAATTCTGAAAGATAGCCAGTGAGGAAGGCATTGCTCTTCCATTAGAAGAAGTAGCCTGCCCATAGCCACATAGAGCAGAAGTAGCAGAACTGAAACTTAATTCAGACATCTTATTCCAAGTTGATACTCTTTTCACTATAGCATAGAGGAAGAGCTGGGGGTGAGGATAAAGGCATCCATGGGATGTAGGAGGGGCCAATGTGAGGAGAGAGATCACACAGGTTCCAGGAAATGAGGGGGAGGTAATACAAGTATGAGGTAGAGGAGAAGATATTCCCCTTTTTAATTTTTTTGGCATGAAATGCACTCCACTTAGGATCCAAAATTTTAACTTTCTGAATTCTTAGTAAGCAAAGACTTAAGTTGTTTACTAATACTGGTATTTCTTAAGTTGATTTCATGAAGTTTTCATACTTTTGGGTTTTTATTGTAAAAGTTTACCAAATTTCGTTTTTAAAAAACATTTTTTTTCGCCTAAAATTGGGAAGTACAGATGGTTTGGGGAATCTTCTTTGTACCTTGCTGTTATGAAAAAGAAAAATTATCAAAACTATGTGTACATAGTTAAGAACACTAATAGGATAGAATAATTTTTGTTGTTCCACATTTTCCAGTCCCAGTATCCTGCAGAAGCAACCTATGTTTTTCATTTTACATTTCTTAGTAGATATGCGTTGACCATAAATTCTTGAGTTTTCATCATTTAATCGGTATTCTTCTTGCTATGACAGATAATAGATGATGTATGATGACTGAGTTCCCTTACTCCATCTCCCACCTTTATTTTTCCACATTTTCTTAATTTTTAGTAACTATATCATTATTTAGCTTTTCATTTTGTTACCTGTGTAAAGTCACACATTTTCATATAACCTCTATTTATTTATTTTTGTTTTAGTTCTTTGTTTTGTTAATTTTAGACAGTATCTCTTGACTCCTTGCTTTATATGATGAATATATTAACCCCCTACCTGTCCTTCCACCTGTTCTTTCCTCTTTCTATCTCCCAGCTTCTGATAGCTCCATTTTCATAAGACCACTAACATTTTCATTCCATTCTATAGCTATTATTAAATCATGTATACTTTGTGGGTAATTCTAGATGTTGAAAATTAATACACACCATTAAAATTAAAAAAAACTATAATAACTAATATTAATTGAGTGCTTACAATGGGCACCATTCTAAATTGCTTTACATATAGTAACTCAAATTTCTTTACATGTATATTTACATATATTAATTCTCAAACAACATTATGAGGTAGATAATGTATTTTACTCATATTTTACAGATATGGAAACTGAGGCATTGGGAAGTTAACTAACTTGCTCAAAGTCACATAGCTAAAAGTGGTGGAGCCAGGATTTGCATCAATGTACTCTTGAGTTGGAGTACATTTCTCTCTTTGAATTAGCTTTTGCCATGTACCAAACCACACCAAAATTTCAGTGACTTAAGACAGCAGCCATTTCTTTACCTTATGATTCTGTGGGCCAGTTCTTTGGCGTTTGGCTGGTTCACTCCAGTATCTGTGGGCAGTAAGGTAGCCCTGCTTCTGGAAGTTTGATGGATGTAGGTTGGGGCCAGGGGGACTAGGCCATGTGTGTTTCATCACCCAGCAGGCTAGTCTGGTCTTGTTCACATGACAGCCAGTGGAGTTCTGAGAGAGAGCAAGAGTGAGAGAGAGAGAGAGAGAAGGAGAGAGAGAGGGAAGAAGAGAGAGAGACAGAGGAAGGCAAGGCCTAAGCTTGGAAATGGCACACTGTCACTTCTGCTGCATTCTTTTGGCAAAAGGAGTTACACGATCAGACCAAATTCAAGGGGGAAGGAAATAGACTCCATCTATTGTTGGGAGTTGCTGTACAGTTAATTACAGTGGTGTGCTTACAGAGAAACGTGGATAATTGTGGCCATTTTCACATTCTATCACAATTCTCTTGACAATTACACATATTGCTCTCTATTATATAAATATTATTCACTAGAGAGCCAATATGTGCTATGATTACATTTCATTCTCTATAATTCCATTGTCATCACTCAACATGAAAAATAAAATTGATAAAAAAGAGACCTCTTTCTTAGACTCCATCATTTGCTCAATTATTATATTATGTTTTATTTTTTTTTAATACTAGGCCTTTTCTTTTTTGTATGTTTTTTTCTGGGGCTTATTATTGCCATCTCCCCCTTAAGAAACACATGCTTACTTTACTATGTCTATAATAGTTTGCAGATTTTTATTTACTTTTTCGAATGCTTATAATCCATTCCATTTTTTTTTCTTGAAGATATTCCTGAATCCAGAGTATTCTGGTTATAATTTGCACAGATTGCTTTGTAAGGTGTCACCCTGGGATTTCTTTTCATGTATTTTTGGTTTTTGTTTGCTCTTTATATCTTATATCTTCTTCCTTAGTTTTCACTATTGTTTTGCTAGGGGATATCTTCAAGCAGCTTCTGCAGAATACAGGTAAATTTTCTGAGGCCTTCAATGTCAGAAAATGGATTTATTTTCCTTTTACATTTACCTGAAAATTTGTCAGGATGTAGTTTTCCAGGATCAAAATATTTTCCTTCAGTATTTTGAAAATCTTGCACAACTGTCTTCTAGCTTCTGTTACTTCTAATGAGAAATCTGGTGGCAGCATGACTCTCTTGTTCCTTTGTAGGTTCTGTATTTTGTTTTTTCTCTCTTTCCTTTTCCTTCTCAATTAGATTTTTCTATTCTTTTTGTTCTGAAATTTCACAAAAATGTGTTTAAGCATGGATCTTCTGTTAATATCCATGAGATCCCTTTAAATTTTAAATATAAATTTTATATCTCCAGCACTGGGAAGTTTTCATTTATTACTATTTTGACAATAACCTTCCCTTTGTTTTTTTCTGTTCTCTTTGGAATTCCTATTAGTCAAATGTTTGACCTCTTAAATTGAATCTCTCTGATTCTCTCAGAGAGATCTGTTAAATCTCTCTCTCTTTTGTTCCACATTCTGAAAGATTTCCTCAGCTTTATCTTTTAAATATCTGATTGAATTTTTAATATTTTTAATAATACTTTTAATTTTTAAGAGTGTTTTTTCTGATTTTTCTTTTTTTCTTTGCATTGTGTTCTTTCATAGATCATGTCTTCTTGAACATTTCTGAATATATCTATGACAGATTAAGAATTTTTTAAAAATCACTTCAGTTTTTTTTTAAAAAATTATGTATTTATTTATTTATTTGGCTGAACTGGGTCTTAGTTGCGGTATGCAGGATCTTCATTGCCATGTGCGGGATCTTCATTGCAGCATGTGGGATCTTTAGTTGCAGCATGCGGGATCTTTTAGTTGCGGCATGTGGGATCTTTAGTTGCGGCATGTGAACTCTTAGTTGTGGCTTGTGGGATCTAGTTCCCTGAGTGGGGATCGAACCTGGGCCCCCTGCATTGGGAGTGTCGGGGTCTTAGCCACTGGACCACCAGGGAAGTCTCCAGATTCAGTTTTTCTGTTTTACTTTGGCCTTTCTTTTTCACGTAGTTTCTCCAAGGGACGTCTGATTTCAGTTCATGTATTAGAATGAGGAAATAGGTGGGTCCGCTACAGGAAATACTTGTCAGCCAGCAGGCTTAGGTCTCATATGAGTAGGTGGGAAGCTTATTGCCCTGTATGAAGCTGTAAGAGAAGAGTGAGGGGTTGACCATTCATATGTAAAACCTTTTATTAACCAGACGTTTTCAGTCCACTTTCAAGTTACATTCACTCATCTACTGATTTGTTATTTCACAATAACTCCAGGATTCAACTGCTTGAACTCCACCATTGAAGGTCCCTCCACAAATATTTCTAGTCTGCAGCTTTCTCCTTTCTATTTCACTTAGTGACAGTCTTTTATTTCTCTATCTTAGAAATTAGTTGAAATTCACTCCCCTGAACATGTTATTTTCTCTATTATAGATTTATACCTCTGTTATTCCTTCAACATAATTTTGATATGTTCTCGAGAGCGAGGAGGAGGAAACGTGTAATCTCAGTTGGATATTTCACCCAGAAGTTTTCTCCATACTTTACTTTTCAAAACAGAAAAATCTTAGCTTTATATACTCTGCTCAGGAGGAATACCCATTCTTCTTTAATTGAGGAAGGAATCCTCTTTGTGTGGTAACATCTGTACTTGCCATACTTTCAGGACTTTTCAACTACAAGCTCTTAAGAGCAAAGATGTTGTTTATGGTTTAGCATCTACTGAGATAGGAATGAAATACTCATATTGGTGTACTAATATACTATCCAGATGTCACTATATTATGGAATATGGCAGGCCCGTTATATTTCCCTCTTCTGGCTGTCCTGGGATTATCTGATATATGGGACAGGAACTCTTACCATACATGTATATAAATATGCTTAATTAACATAGACAGATTTCTAGTCAGTGGTTGGTATATTAATCTGGCAAATCCTTCTTCTCCCATCCTGCCAAATTTTTGATTCCTTGAAAGTCTGCCAATCTAGTTCTTAATGGCTCTAAATATGGGGAACCCTTCATTTAGACTTCCTTGAAGCAGTGGCCTGTCTTCTCGTTCTCAGTGTAATTCTTTTGGAATGTTCTATTTCTTGTTCTTCCCTGTTCAAAACCCTAGAAAGTCACTCCTTTCCTCAGTGGGTAGATTTGCCTGGTTTACTCTCAAACCCAGCTCATATTTTATTGGATTGTCTTTGAATTCTCCAGGGGATATGATTTGCATGTCCTCACTTTCTTTTCCTTTCTCTCCTGTAAATACATCTAGCTCTGTCTTTAGCATTAGCCGAAGCGTCCCTTAGATTCCTCCTGAGAGTTTTCACGTACACTTTCCCTGTGTCACTTTTCCAAGTGCAAGGTGAGGAGATGTTTTCTTTGTTTTTGGTAGCCTTTTAGAAATACAGATTAGATAAACAGGAAGGGACCTTAGAAACCATTTGGACTTTAATTTTCAGCAATATTAGAACATTTTTGGTGGGGATCAAGATGCAGGATTAATAATGTTTTTGTAAGTCTGAAGTATTTCATTCTATTAATTTTACATATATTCTTTTAAGAGTATACATTGAATCCTTCTATTGAATCTTTATATGCTAGGGGTATTGTGGTGGTCAAAGAACATATATGGATTCTATTTGGGTATTAATAAAATAATCACATAAATAAATTTAAAATTGCATAGGAACTATTAGGTATAGACAGTGCCATGAGTATTTATCATGGTCTTGGAGGTTGGGGAAGAGTCTATTAGGAAGTGATATTTGACTATGGGAGGAATGACATGATTGTATTTACATTTAAAAAGATTTTTCAGATTAGCTGTATTGGATAGGGGCCAGAAAGGATGTGAGCAGAATAGTCCAGATGAGTTATGATAGTTTGGACTGGGGTGGCAACACTGGAAATGAAGAGAAGGGGATGAATGTGATAGTTATTTAGAAGGTAAAATCAACAAGACCTGATGATTTGTTAAATGGTGTCAAAGTGGGAGAGAGAGAAAGGTGTCAAGGATAATTTCAAGGCTTGAGCAGATAGATGGATGATGGTGCCATTTCACTTGGGTGGGTAACACTGGATGAGGACCAAGTTTGGCAGGGAGGAAGAAGATCATGTGTTGCATTCTGCACATGCCACATTTGAAGAACTGTTTCAACATCTGAGTGGAAATATCATGTAGACATTTAGTTATAAATAGACAACTAAAGCTGTGGTTCTGGTCAGGCCCCTAATCAGCTATTTAGAAAAGTTGCCTAAAGGTTGAGGGACTTTTCCTAGGTCACACCACCTAGTGAGTGACAGAGCTTAGAACCCAGTTATGCTAATTTACAGCAGCAAGCTTTCTGGTATAACCCCTGTAATTCACTATTCAAAGGTATTGCTTTACACACCTTTTCTAACTTGTAGTCTCTCATGGTCTGTACCTTTATTCACACTGTATCCTCAGAACCCAAGGTTCATTGTTTTAAATAAAAAATAGAGTTAACCTTTTTAGAGCAGTTTTGGATTCACAGAAAAACTGAGCAGAAACTACATAGAGTTTTCATATACTCCCTGCCCCCACGCATTTACAGCATCCTCCACTATCAACATCCTGCACCACAGTGGTACCTTTTACAATTGAAGAACCTGCATTGACACAACATTATCACCCAAGGTAAATACTTCACATTAGGGTTCACACTTTGCATTGTACATTCTGTTGGTTTGGACGTATGTCTAATGACATGTGTCCCCCATTATAGTACCATAAAAAAGCGTTTCACTGCCCTGAAAGTCCTCTGTGTTTCACCTATTCATCTATCTTTTCCTCCTAATCCCTGCCAACCACTGGTGTTTTTACTATAGTTTTGTTTTTTTCCAGAATGTCATATAGTTCAAATCATACAGTATGTAGCCTTTTGAGATTGGCTTCTTTCATTTAGTAATATGCGTTTAAGGTTCTTCCATGTCTTTTCATGACTTGATAACCTGTTTCTTTTCAGCACTGAATAATATTCCATAGTTTTGGATGTACCATAGTTGATTTATCCATTCACCTGCTGAAGGTCACCTTGGTTGCTTCCAGGTTTTGGAAGTTAGAATAAGGTGCTGTAATCATCCAAGTGAAGATTTTTGTGTGGACATAAATTTTCAGCTCCTTTGGGTAAATACCAAAGAGTATGATTGCTGGATGGTATGGTAAGAATATGTTTATTTTTATAAGAAACTGCCAAACTATCTTCCGTAGTGGCTGTAAATTTTGCATTTCCACTAAGAGTTTCTGTTTCTCCACATGCTTCCCACTTGGTATTTTCAGTGTGCTGGGTTTTGGCCATTCTAATAGGTGTGTAGTGTATCTCACTGTTGTTTTAGTTAGCATTTGTCTAATGACATATGATGTTGGGCATCTTTTCATATGCCTATTTGCCATCTGTATATCTTCTCTGGTGAGGTGACTGTAAGGTCTTTGGTTCATTTTTTAATCAGGTTGTTTGTTTTCTTATTGTTGAGTTTTTAGAGTTGTTTGCATACTTTGGATAACGGTCCTTTATCAGATATCACTTTTGTAAATATTTCTCCCAGTCTGTAGCTTGTCTCCTCATTCTTTTGACATTGTCTTTCACATCAAGGTTTATTTTTGATATAAAGTTTTATGTTTCTGTGTGCTGAAAAATACTTCTGGAATTTGGAAATTCATGTTGAGAGGTAAAGTAGCTTTTGTGAATTCTGATGCACTCTCTAGAGTGACATTCCAAACTTGATGTTTTAGCTCACATTATGTGTCAGTACTCACATCCTCAAAGGGAGTTAGTTCTATGCTCTTGATATTGGGCAGGTGTGGAGTTTGGGCCATGAAGTGAGAGTTAAATATTGTGTGAATTCTGAGTCTCTTATTGGAGGGAATACAAATCTTACTCCCACAGAATTGAAACCTACTGCAATAATGTTAGAGGCAATGTGATTATTGGAATGTGCATGTGATGAAGAGTAAAGAGATCTGGTTTCTAGTGTGAGCATTAACATGGTAGCTGATAATTGTGGCTAAATAAGTCTTACAAAAGCTTATTTCCTTATCTGTAAAATTGGAATAATAAAACTTAATAATAATATTAATTAGTAATGTTCTTTCATGTCTTTTCTTTTTAACATTGAATAATAGTGAATAATATTGTGATGGTTAATTTTATATGTCAACTTGGTTAGGCCATGGTACCCAGTTTTTGGTGAAACACCATTCTAGATGTTGCTGTGAAGGTCTATTTTAGATGTGATTAGTGTTTAAAATCAGTAGACTGAGTAAAGCAGATTACTCTCCATAGTATGGATGGGCTCCATCCAGTCAGTTGAAAGCCTTAAGAGAAAAGATTGAGGTCCCCCAAAGAAGAATGAATTGTGACTCCAGATTGCCTTTAGACCTGAGACTGCAAAATCAACTCTTTTCTGGCTCTCCAGCCTACTGGCCTCCCTTGTAGATTTTGGACTTGCCAGTCTCCATAATTGGGTGAGCCAGTTCCTTAAAATCAATCAATCAATCAATCAAGCAATCAATCAGTCTCTCTCATACACAGGCACACATTGTATTAGTTCTATTTCTCTGGAGAACTCTGACTAATAAAGGTATGCAACTATCTAGTTACTATGAAGGTAGGATAAAATTAATTAAGGACTGTAACTGTGCTATATAAACTTCAGGGCACCACACTGAAGTATAATTGACATAAGGAATGATCATTTCTTTGTTCTTTATATTTGTTTGCCACATTCCACTAATAAAAATGGTTACAAGGTTAAAAACCAGATCTGGAAGCAAAAAAATGAGCTCTGGAGGGTCAGTGAAGAGTTAGAATAAGGGTCAGTGAATGAGGGTCAGTTAGAATGTGCTGGATCTCAGAAATTTAAAGAAGAGAAGGAGTTGGTTATGAGCACAAGGATGCGGATGAAATAAGTGTTTCTGGATTTTGTCATTTAGAGGTAACAGATGGTTTCCTTTGCTGTGCAAAAGCTTTTAAGTTTAATTAGGTCCCATTTGTTTATTTTTGTTTTTATTTCCATTACTCTAGGAGGTGGGTCAAAAAAGATCTTGCTGTGATTTATGTCAAAGAGTGTTTTTCCTATGTTTTCCTCTAAGAGTTTTATAGTGTCCAGCCTTACATTTAGGTCTCTAATCCGTTTTGAGTTTATTTTTGTGTGTGGTGTTAGGTAGTATTCTAATTTCATTCTTTTACAAGTAGCTGTCCAGTTTTCCCAGCACCACTTATTGAAGAGACTGTCTTTTCTCTATTGTATATTCTTGCCTCCTTTGTCATAGATTAGGTGACCATAGGTGCATGGGTTTATCTCTGGGCTTTCTATCCTGTTCCATTGATCTATATTTCTGTTTTTGTGCTGGTACCATACTGTCTTGATTACTGTACCTTTGTAGTATAGTCTGAAGTCAGGGAGCCTGATTATTCCAGCTCTGTTTTTCTTTCTCAAGATTGCTTTGGCTATTCAGGGTTTTTTGTGTTTCCATACAAATTATAAAATTTTTTATTCTAATTCTGTGAAAAATGCCATTGGTAATTTGATAGGGATTGCATTGACTCTGTAGATTGCTTTGGGTAGTGTAGTCATTTTCACAATATTGATTCTTCCAATCCAAGAACATGGTATATCTCTCCATCTGTTGGTATCATCTTTAATTTACTTCATCAGTGTCTTACAGTTTTCTGCATACAGGTCTTTTGCCTCCTTATGTAGGTTTATTCCTAGGTATTTTATTCTTTTTATTGTGATTGTAAATGGGATTGTTTCCTTAATTTCTCTTTCTGATCTTTCGTTGTTAAGTGTATAGGAATACAAGAGATTTCTGTGCATTAATTTTGTATCCTGAAACTTTACGAGATTTATTGATTAGCTCTAGTAGTTTTCTGGTGACGTCTTGAGGATTTTCTATGTATAATATCATGTCATCTGCAAACAGTGACAGTTTTACTTCTACTTTTCCAATTTGTATTCATTTTATATCTTTTTCTTCTCTGATTGCCATGGCTAGGCCTTCCAAAACTATGTAAAATTTTCGCACAGCAAAGGAAACCATAAACAAGACGAAAAGACAACCCTCAGAATGGGTGAAAATATTTGCAAATGAAGCAGCTGACAAAGGATTAATCTCCAAAATTTACAAGCAGATTAGGCAGCTCAGTATAAAAAAACAAACAACGCAATCAATAAATGGGCAGAAGACCTAAACAGACATTTCTCCAAAGATGACATATAGATGGCCAAGAGGCACGTGCAAAGATGCTCAACATCACTAATTATTAGAGAAATGTAAATCAAAACCACAATGAGATATCACCTCACACCGGTCAGAATGGCCATCATCAAAAAATCTACAGACAATAAATGCTGGAGAGGGTGTGGAGAAAAGGGAACCCTCTTGTACTATTGGTGGGAATGTAAATTGATGCAGCCACTATGGAGAACAGTATGGAGGTTCCTTAAAAAACTAAAAATAGAACTACCATGTGACCCAGGAATCCCACTACTGGGCATATACCCTGAGAAAACCATAATTCAAAAAGACATGTACCCCAATGTTCATTGCAGCACTATTTACAATCGCCAGGACATGGAAACAACCTAAATGTCCATTTAGGTTGGACCTAAATGTCCAACAGATGAATGGATAAAGATGTGGTACATATCTACAATGGAATATTGCTCAGCCATAAAAAGGAACGAAATTGGGTCATTTGCAGAGATGTGGATGGACCTACAGTCTGTCATAGAGAGTGAAATAAGTCAGAAAGAGAAAAACAAATATAAACGCATATATGTGGAATCTAGAAAAATGGTACAGATGAACTTATTTTCAGGGTAGGAATAGAAATGCAGGTGTGGAGAATGGACGTGTAGACATGGCGGGGGTAAGGGTAGGGTGGGATGAATTGGGAGATTAGGTTTGACCTAAATATACTACCACGTGTAGAAATAGATTGCTAGTGGGAACCTGCGGTATAGCACAGGGAGCTCAGCTTGGTGCTCTGTGATGACCTAAATGGGATGGTGGGGGTGTGGGAGGGAGTTCCAAGAGGGAGGGGATATATGTATACATATAGGTGATTCACTGTTGTACAGCAGAAACTAACACAGCATTGTAAAGCAGTTATACTCCAATAAAAAACAGGAAGCGTTTACAGATGAGCTTTCATGGAATGGGTTCCATAGATTGATGGTAGTAGATCTCCACTTATATGGGCAAATCCAAGGTCATACAATGTTTTCAAGAAGTACACTCTAGAAAAAGAGTAAGCTCTAGGACTAACACCCTGTAGTTATTTTCGAAACATTTACTTTCAGAGGATGTCATGCAGGGTAGGAGGTCTGTTTGTGAGTTTAAGAGTGGAGAAGGCAATATCTTACTTCTTTGTTCAGATCTCTCTTCAGATTGTGTGGGAAAGTTCTTAATAAAGAAGTTAAATACAGAGAGATAAGAACTTTCCTTAAAATACTATGCACATTTGTTTGCTATCAAGATTGGCAAATTTCCCAGATCAAAAGCTGCTATTAGCTCACTGTTTCTTTAGCCAACATATTTTTGCTCAAATTATCTACTGTGCACTGACATGCAAGAGAAACATCAATTCCTAATAAAATATGCCCCCAAATTTTCTAATGTTTTATATCTAAGGGTCATCTTGAGAATACAAAATTTAATGGAACTCAAGTACTGTACTACGTAAATATTCCCGTTTTGCAGTAATCTCATGACCATATTTATTTTTAATTGCTGGAATAAATGATTTCTGTTCAGATGGTTTTAGGTAGACCTACCCAGAGTTGATTCCTTGATGCAAGTGCTGATGTACAAACAGCAAGAGGCTGAATGCATGCATAATCAATAATACATCTAGAGGCTCTCAACTGAGTTCAGAGTATCTATTATTTTCTCTCAGTATCTCATCTCTCTAGCTAATTATTCAAACATTCTAGGGAAACTTGGCTGCAGTACCCCACCTTCCTTTGAGCAATAAAGAGAAAGAAATTATCCCCAGGGGGTTGAAGGATATTTTTCTGCAATGGCTCCATACATACTTGAACCCATGCCTCAACAATTTTGCACAACCAGCACGTAGTTCAGAGTCCTTTATTTATTCAACATTCATTCAAAAACATTTATTAAGCGCTTTCTAGATGTCAAGTATTGTTGGAGATAGAAGACAAGCTTTCTGCTGTTTATATACTGTTTAGTGGGAGAAGATAGAAAATAAACAAGTAAACCAGTAAATAAAGATACTTTATAGCTAGTATATGCAAGTCCTAAAAAAATGAACTGGGTATTATAATGTGGGGACTGAGATTGGCAGGGCTAATTACATAAGAGTATTCAGGGAAAGCCTTTTCAAGGAAGTGACCTTAAGCTGAAGATTTGGAAGAAGAGATTTCCAAGGCAAAGGGAACCATAATCCAAAGACACTGAAGTAGGATTTAATATGTTGAAGAAAAAGGAAGGAAGCCTGCCTGGCCAGAGTGCAGAGATTAGTAGTAAGAGTGGTGTGAGGGAAGACCCTGCACAGTCTTGCAGATTGTGATTGGGAGTTTGGATTTTATTCTAACTATATTTGGAAGCTACTGGAGTATTTTGAGTTGGAGATTAACATGCTCTGCTTTCCCTTCCTTCTGCAGTTTTCTTCTTGTACTTTTTTTTTTTAAACTTTGGATATGCTTTATTATGCCACAACTTAAGGCACCAAACAGCCAGCTTTTCCATGGGTTTTCTGAGTCAATATTTCAAGTAATATGTTCTGTGGATAGTTCCTGTCTGTTCAAGAAGCCCCATTCTGTGAAGTAGTAGTAATAGTATTGTTACTGTTTTTGTAATTGCATAACTTCCTCAACATTTTTGATTTAATGTCACATGAATTGTGATACTATAATATCTCATGAAGTGAAATTGAATTGGTTCCATTATATTAGAGTTTGCACACTCATAGCCTGTGAGGCACATTCAGCCCATAGACATGTTTTATTTGTTTCATTTGGAATTTTTACAAGTTAGGAAACTTAACATAAACATCTGGAGTAATGAGATGAGCTTATTTGTATATACCCAATGGCTCATATTTGGAAAATAATGTTAGAGAAAGAACTTACAAAAAGGGACTTAGGTCAAACTAAAAGACAAAGAAGGTGGGGAAAAAGACAAAGAAGGTGGGGAAGCAGAGTTTACAAAGCCAAAGATGAAAACCTGGAGACCAGCATTCAGTGTATATGGCTTTCAGTATTTGGGAAACTGTCATGTTACATAGAGCTAAATGGATCTAATAGTTACATATGACGAACCCATGTTGTAGGTGTTCAAATGCCGGATCTAGTACTTTTTAGGTGTATGACCTTGGGCAAGTTACTTAATTTTTCTCTGTTTCCATTTTCTTCTCTGTAAAATGGGAATAATAACTACTTTTTTCATAGGCATGCTATGAAGATTTTTTAAAATAAAATTTTATATTAATTTTATTTATAGTTGATTCACAGTGTTGTGTTAGTTTCTGCTGTACAGCAAACTGAATCAGTTATACGTATACGTATACCCACTTTTTTTTAGATTCTATTCCCATATAGGTCATAACAGAGTATTGAGTCGAGTTCCTTGTGCTATACAGTAGGTTCTTAACTAGTTATCTGCTTTTTATATAGTAGTGTGTATATGTCAATACCAATCTCCCAATTTATCCCTCCTCCCCTTTCCTCCTTGGTAACCAAAAGTTTGTTTTCTACATCCATGATTCTATTTCCGTTTTGTAAATAGGTTCATTTGTACCATTTTTTTAGATTCTGCATATAAGCGATATCATATGATATTTGTCTTTCTCTGTCTGACTTACTTCATTCAGTCTGACAATTTCTAGGTCCATTCATGTCACCCCAGCAGCATTGTTTCATTTTTTTTTATGGCTGAGTAATATTCCATTGTATATATGTACCACATCTATATCCATTCCTCTGTAGATGGACATTTTGGTTGCCTCCATGTCCTGGCTAATAGTGCTGCAGTGAACATTGGGGTACATGTATCTTTTCGAATTATGGTTTTCTCTGGGAGATATGCCCAGGAGTGGGATTGCTGGATCATATGGTAGCTCTATTTTTAGTTTTTTAAGGAACCCCCATACTTTTCTCCATAGTGGCTGCATCAATTTACATTCCCACCAACAGTATGGGGGGTGTTCCCTTGCTATGATGATTGAGTTATTAATTAATATGAAGCACTTCGAACAATATCTGTTACTTAGTAACGTTCAGTAAGTATTAGCTATTGTTATTATCATCCTTACTTTGCAGATGAAAAAACTTGACGCAAACAACTAACTGATATCATAGAAGTTACCAAGCAAGTTAATGGAGGAGTCAGATCCTGAGACCAAGTCTTTTAAGAAGCTCTGTTGGGGATAAGTGTTTCAAGAATAATTTGCATAGTTCGTCTTGGGTAAATTTTAAAGAATTATTAAAAAAAATAATTTACCTCTGTTTAGCCCAAAGTTTTATCTAAACCAGCAGTTCTCATTAAAAAAAAAATTTCAAGATGCTTTAACATTCTTAAAAATTATTGAGGACCCCAAAAGAGCTTTTGTTTATGTGGGTTATATCTATCAGTATTTACCATATTAGAAATTAGATATTAAAGTAAGAGAGTTTATTCATTAATTCATTTTAAAAAACCAAAAATAAACCTATTACAAACTATCATAAATAACATATTTTTATGAAAAATAACTATTTTCAAAACCAAAAATATTTAGTGAGAAAGTGAAATTAGTTTACACTTTTACAAACCTCTGATGTCTGGCACAATGACAGCTGGATTCTCATATCTGCTTCTGCATTCAATCTGTTGCGATATTACTCTGGAAAACTCCAATGTACACACATTTCCTTATTTATATGAAAGTGGTTTTGACTTGACCAACTCTCTCATAGTCTCAGGGACCTCCAGAGGTCCTGAGAACCACTGATCTAGGTGAAATTGGAGATTTTAGATGGGAAAGATAACAAATCCTGCCCAAGTCCCAAAACTTATTTTAGGGGTGGAAATTCAATGGCCAAGAGCAAACCTTTTTCCAGGGAACAAACAGTAAAATCAAACATTTGTTGCCTTGCATAAGATTAATGACTCCAGTTATATATCTTTACAACAAGTGCCCATGGCCACTCCAAAATATTCATTGTTTTATCTAATTATGAAATATTGTCTCTCTAACCCCTCTCTCCCAAGTTGTGTGTCTGAAAGAAAGAGCTTAAGTGAAATAGATATGATGCTCAGTTGCTCAGAAGTAAATTAATGAGTAAAAGCATGTTCTTTGAATTCATAGGAAAATGAGAAATAGTCCATGTACTCACCTGTCTTCCTTCTTGTCTTTCCAAGTTCCTTGGCCCTCCTAAATATTGTATTAGTTTGCTTTGTGATAGGAGTTGGGTAACTCCAGTGGCTCCTTTCTGCAGTTGATGGGGATAGATGGGGTATTTAAAGGATAATTTCTACTTGATAACAGACCCAATTATCTGTAAAGAATTCATTTATCTTCTTATCCATTAGATACTCACAGTTCTGAAGACTGGTTATTACACAGACTGAATTTAGAGAAAGAAAATTATTTATAATCAACCCAGCAAAGCACTGATATTTTAGGCTGATACATAGAAACATTTTGAATGAATCATTTCTTGTAATGGGGTTTGTTCTGATGAAGTCTGAGTATCTGTGGACTCTTTAACAGGCCAAGTATTTCATTTCTTCAGGCAGAGCTTGAAGTCCCACTTCGTCTGTAAGAGCCATCTGTAATGCATTCATTTACTCGTTTGACACTTGTTGTCTAGCTCCTATGCCAGACATAGTGGTAGATACTAGTGACTTAAAGATGAATGGTCAAAATTTATATATTTGAGAAGTTCAGGAGATAGGTATATAAGTAAATTATTCAAATACATGTGAAAAACACCATAATAGAGACATGAACAGTGATTTGGGAGATGAGCAAGGGGAGACTGATTCTACCTGGGATGATTTGTGAAAAGGTACCCACTGGAACTGGGTCCTGATGGGGGTACAGGGGTTCAAGGCAAGTGAGGGAAGGGCATTATTAACAAAGGGAACAGAAGGGGTAGAGGCTTGGAGTTGTGAAGAAGGATTAGATGTGCAGGGAATGATGAAAAGTTCCATGAGACTGGAATGTAGGGTACACTTGAATGGAGGCGAGGCAAGGCTGGAAAGGAAGGCTCTGGTCACACTATGACAGGTCCTAGGGGCTGAAAAAGGAGATTTACATTTTCTCCCTTAAATTGCAAGGAACCCTCAGTGGGCCATTTTCTGTTGAGATGTATATTTTAGAGAGATTTCTCTGGTAGTGAATGGGCGGGAAGGTGAGTGAGTTAGGGAATGGAAGCAATGGTCCCAAGTGAGATGAGAGGTTTCTGTCACTAAGATAATCATCGTGGGAACAGAAGGGAGGCAATGGGGACAGAATTGAGACGTATTTAGAAAAAGGAATCAATCATCCCTGAGATTGGATGTAGAGAATGAGAGTGACAGCCTTAAGGACAACTTCTAGGAAACTGAATTGGTGAATTAAAATTAGAATGATTACTAACAAGATATAGAAAACTAGAACAACGATAGGAGGTGATAGAAATGAGATTACTGATTTTAAGCATGCTGAATTTAACTGACCTATGGTTTATGTAGGTGGTGTTTGGAAATATGGATCTCAGAAGAGTGGTTGGGAAGAAGTTTGTGTTTTCCTTCTAGGAATTTCTGTAACATGTGTTCAATCTGTACTACATATGAAGTTGATGACAAACCTTTTGCTGTCATTTCTTGGGTGTCTTGTGCCTTCAACTAGAAATAAAATTTTCAAAGGCTTCCAAATATTTTGAGTTGCCAGTAGTAAGCTTTTAAAAGATAGGGATGATGGATTCTACCTCTTTTATTAGCCTGCCCTGCCTAATATAGAGCTAGGCACGAATTAGGAAAAAAAAAAAACCACCTAAAGGCTTTAAGGTCAAAAGACAGAATCAGAGACTGAAGGCAATAAAGAATATTTTAGAAAGTTGAGCAATGAAGATATTCAGGGAATTTATAAAAAGAAAGAAAATCCCTCATAAGGATTCTTACTAAGAAGTGGGAAGAAATATCGAATCCAGAAGATACCAGGAAAGATGAAGAATATGGCCAGTGATGGTGTTTTATTTTTGGTACTAACACTGATTAGAAGACCAGTAGTTGCTAAGAGGGAATTTTTTTAGAAGAGACTTTTAAAAATATAAAATATTTGTAATGCTACATAGAGAAAACCTAAACAAAAATGTCATTGAGGGTTAATAAGATTATTGAACTTGATGATTCCAGTAAAAAAATCTTGGTCTTTAAACACACTAAATCAACAAAGGTGTTTTACACTCCATAAGGGGAAGATATCAACTATTGATTGACTGAAGGGTAAATTCTCACTGTACAGAGATAGATGTACGCTCAGTGGAATATACTGTTTTTGCTATAACTGTGATGATGACTTTGTCAAGTAAATTTTTATTTTGTTTTATTTTCAGGCTGTATGTTGTTTTCTCTCTATCTCCTGTCCATATATCATAACCACAACTATAGCTATTTCGTAAAATCACTTTCTTTGCTTTGTTACAGATTCTGGTTTACTTCAGAAACTGTTAAAAATCTAAGCTCTGATCAGCTTTGGGGAACACAGTCGTTGGGTGGTTCATATCTATCTGATCCATATCATTTCTTCAACTTTGTTTAGAAACTATTACTATTCAAGCAGAAATAGCTTAAGAAAACCTGCCAGATGAATGAGATGGTGTCATATCTCTTTTAAATAAAAATCTTGCTAAGCCTTGCACCTGGGGAAAGGCTAGTGAAATTAAAATCACTGACTCTTTCACCTCCCTTTGCTCTGACAAGCATAAGAGGAGGAGGGGCTGGAAAGCTTTGACAAGGAGAGCAGGGACTTTAACTGAAGGCAAGGAGAGCTCAGGTCCTGTTTCCTAATTATAGATGTTCCTTCCAACATCAGAGGTGCAAATTCAAATACGTTGCAGTTTACTAGAGGGTAAAACCCACTTAAATAAAGGACCATTTAATTCAAAGAAATTTAAAAGACTTTTTCTATAATCAGACACCTACACATTATATTTTTGTATCCCTGGAGAATCTAAGATTCTGAATGTGGAGCTGCACCTTGCCATTTTTTCCTTACTTTAATCTTTTTTTGGTGTGTATGTGAGACAGTGTGTGTATGTGTGTGTGTGTGTGTGTGTGTGTGTGTGTGTCTGTATATGAATGCACAGTTTCAGCGTAGAGCAGAGGTTCCTCATGACCAGCACTCTTCACTTCTAGTTACTATCACATATATTACTTTTATAGCTTCTGTCCTGCTATTTCAATGAATAAGAAATATGATCACAGGGCAACTGGAGTTAATAACCAACTTTAGGAGGATATTGCTTAAATGGTTTCTCAATTATGTTGCAGTAGGTTCCTTGTGTTGATAAAATGAAAGCCTCCTTAACAGTATAGTTCATGTTGTAAAGTTGAGTTGAAGTTTGAGGATTCTTGCTATCATTTAATGTTTAATGGTGCTCAATTTTCCCTACTCGTATTTTTGACATAGTGCTCCACATTTCATCTGTTATAGATAGATATATTCCTATTTGGGCCTCTGGGCCAAATGAATTCCACCTACTAAATTTTGTGGTGTACTGTTAAATTGTTCTTTCATTTAGTAGGTCATTATTAATTTAACGACTCTGTTCCTATTCCAGTTCACATATGGTGCCGTAGGTATAGGAAGAATTTCTACAGTATTGATGAAGACTTTTTTGTCATGTGAGTGCCACATAAGCAGTTCTGCAGCCAGAATTCTTGGTGGCCAAATATAAAGCCTTCTAATTAGAAGTATGTGATGCTATAATGAAAACATTATCGAACCAGCTGTACTGTGTGTACAGATTTTCTGTTTTTATTCATGTGTGTGCATCTATTACAAACATAGCACAAATAGAATATAAAAATAAGTTAACACTCACAGCCAAACCTGTTAAATTTAGTTCAACAAATTGTATGAAACCCTCCATCTGTTTGCTACATTATCCTCACAATGATAATAGGCAAGGCAGATTTGCTAGCTGAGTTTTATAGAGAGAATGGCTTGTTTGAAAAATATATAATAAGCTCCCCTGAATGAAACCAAACCAAACAGCATTATTTTCTTTTCTGTGCCTTTGAGTGTTTATGTTGTGACATTACATTTACACAGATGTTATTGTTGATCTTTTGTGCCAAAGGATGACTTTGAAGCTCTTTATCAATAGTTATTGCTTTGGCCAGTATGAATGTTCCAAAAGAGCAAGCAAATATGAGGCACAGATCTTTTGATTTCTTTAGCAATGGTCATGAGCTGTTTTCTGCCTTGTGTATCGTTTGTCTATGTTTGCTCATGGCATTGCAAATACAACATTTATGTTTTCAAATACAGGAAGACCACAAAAGTCTTTATCATGTAATAATTTGTAAATGGAGTAATATTCATATTATAGGATTATTGAGGATTGCATGAGACGAAGAAGTGCATAGCACAAATGCTAATTTCTTAGCTGATGAAGAACTTTGCTTATCTCCCAGCACCCACATCTCTTGTAGTGGTAATTGGGAATTGTTGGGGATATCTCAGAAATCCCATGATTCGTCTTTCTAGAAAAGTCAAAATTCTTCTGACTATTGTTTTGTGAACAACTAACTTAGTTCTAAGATATCTGCCACATGATAATTTAAAAAACCTTTTTCGGGCTTCCCTGGTGGCGCAGCGGTTGAGAGTCCGCCTGCCGATGCAGGGAACCGGGTTCGTGCCCCAGTCCGGGAAGATCCCACATGCCGTGGAGTACCTGGGCCCGTGAGCCATGGCCGCTGAGTCTGCGCGTCCGGAGCCTGTGCTCCGCAACGGGAGAGGCCACAACAGTGAGAGGCCCGCATACCGAAAAAAAAAAAAAAAAAACCTTTTTCATTTTAAATGCACAATTAGCTAGCTCTTGTTACGTATGAAGCATCTGTGTTCTGGATATATAGGGGCCAAACATAAACGAATCATACAACCTGTACAAGTTCAAATGTTTACTTGGAGATCTAGGCACACTTTTATTCCATAAACAGATTTCCCTTTCAATTTTTGAGTATTTTGTTTATGTGCCTGGAAAAACCTTAACAACTGTCAAGAAAGCACAGCTACATGTCACACATCTAACACTATTCATTATTTTAATCATTTTAAAATTTATTATTATTAGCTTTTTTCTAAACATAAACAGGATTGGAGGCATTCCATAGAAATAAGAACTATGTGGAACCGAACAGGTTTCACTGTATACTCTCTTCATTATTAAATCAGTGTTCCCAAGTTCTCCAGACGTCAGGGCCACATTTCCCTTTTGCATTGAAATTCTAGTAGTATACCTCCTCACCATCACACCCATCATAATCACAGGAATGCTTGTTTTCAGGCTTTCATCCCCCACAGATCTGGGAATTCCAGAGGAACATGTGCATATTCTTCAAATCCCATTCTGGGAGATGCTTGCTGTCTTAAACTCTGTTCTGATTTTCTCAGGTCACATTTGGGGAGTTTGTGGCAAGCTTCTCCAAGCTGCTGTCACCCTCCCTTCACCTCTGTTCCACATGTGAACACAAACCTTTCATCTAACTATTTGTAGTACAATTATAATTAGACTTCCTTTAAGAAAGCCTTTTGCGTTATTAGGTAGAAATGTTTAGCATCTGGTTTTCTCAACCCACCTATTCTTGAGAAGCAGGATTTACAAACTCAGGATCTTTGGAATCTGTTAAATATAAATGGGTGAAGTGGGCTAGATATAAAGAAAAAGTATGCTGTCCTCAATTTTTCTTGAAATATATGGGTGTACCTCTCAGTGTATCTCTTATTATTCAACCTTTGATAGAATAAGGTATAAGAAGTATTCATCTTAATGTGATGACAGTTGTCATCTGACACATAAATAGAGAAAGATAGGACTGTGGTGAATGGAGAGCACATACTTCATCTATGGAGGGCTTGGTGACCCAACTTCATTTGATTATACCAAGAGAGAGCCTGGTTGCCAGTGTTCCCAACTCTTCCAGCATTTTTGAGAGACACCAGAAATATACATTTCTGTGTGATAATTACTTATTAAAGTGCCATTGCTTTTTAATTTGTTAAATTCCAGAATCTTAAAAGCAGTAGGAGGGTCAGTGGTGTATATTTCAGTTAAACATGTTTGCAGGCCAAATCGGACTTAAGGCTGCCATCTTGCAGCCTCTGTTGAAAAGAATTTGGGGCTTCACCTTTGCAAAACCAAAATGCCAAAAGGTCAGTGAAAGTTTTTGTTTTTTGCCAAGTTATCTACTCATAAATAGTGTTTCCATTCTCCTTTGGAGCAACAGGAACAAAGAGCTGTGACATTAATTATAATAGCATTATGTCCCTGCTACATAGACAAGATGAAGATTTGGGGAAGAATCGTTGTTTACCTGAAAATGTTTAGTTTGGTTATAGGGATCGTTGTGGAATAGTGGAAAGGACACGAAGAGGAGGTTGGAATCAGACAGATCTAGGCTTAAACCCAGCTCTGACATTGAGGTGTAACTTGGTGTAAAAGGCAAACTCTGTAACTCACCTTTCTCATTTGTAAAATGGGGGTAACAAAGCTTACCTCACAAGTTATAATAAGGCCAGATAATTTGTAAAAATGACTGGTCCATAGTAAGCAATTAAAAAATATCACTTCCTTCCTTTCCACCCCCTACTTACTTTTTTTTTTTTTTATTAATGTTCTCATTTGCCTTAGTCCCAGTGCCAGAACTCTTAAGTTTGCTTTGTTTCTGTATAGGTTTTGCAAATGTGTAGAAGCGGGATGGCTATCTCGACAAGTTCCAGTGAATTATTAGTTTTATCAAATGGCAGACTTTCTGGTCTCTTGCCCAGGAACAGTTACGGCACTTCCCCAGTACATTTTGTCATATTCTGAGTACCGAGTTAATCCATCTTGCTGTGCTCACTTGTTGCCTAATGGCTGGTCCTGCTGACATAACCGTATCAACCTTATCTGCATCCAGAGCAGCCAAGTAGCTCCTTCACCAGTTGTACATTTAATTGTTTTCCTAGTTGATGCATTTCTCTGTTACATTGCCATTTGTATCATTCTTAGTGGAATTTTGGGCAGAAAAGCTACCATCTTTTTTTCTCTTTGCTTGTCATTATTGGTTTGTATGAGTCTGTACAAAGCACTCTGGAGAAAATACAGGTTGGGTCTCAGGAACTCTTGTGTTCTGGTAGCAGAAGGTCTGACATGAGTTGTATGCTATTAGGCAAGTCACCTGATTCTTGGGTGGTTATCTCTTTTGTAAATCAGAGTTAATAGCTTTTGCCCTGCTTATCTCTCTGAGCTGTCATGAGATAATAGACATGAGGAAGTTCACTGTACAAATGTAATGTGATTGAAAAATAAAAGTCATCATTTTAGTCTTTTAAGGAATAGAGCAGAGGTTCTCAAACTTTGCTGTGCATTATAATCACCTGGGGAGCTTTAAAAACGCCCCATACTCAAACACAGCTGTTAAGTAGCCATTAAATCAGACTCTCTGGATGGCACCAGGTATTGATATATTTTTTAAACTCCCCAGGTAATCCAATGTGCAGCTAAATTGGAGAATTAGTGCTTTAGCATCTTGTGCTTAGAGTGTGGTCCCTGCACTAACAGTTACCAACATCATCTGAGAACTTGTTAAGATTGCAGAATGTCAGGTCCACTATAAACCTAATGACTTAGAATATGCATTTTTAACAAGATCTTCAAGTTATTCATGTGCATTTTAAAATTTGAGAAGCAGTACTTTAGAGGTTATTTCATGTTTTATTTTGCAGTTGAGGTAATCTGGAGATGTTAAAAGATTTACAGAGGCTCACAATTCTAGCTAGTGAAGCCAGGACTAGAATTCAGGTTTCTTGAATTCTAAGCATGTACATAGTATCCCACACTCCGGATGCGGATGAACGTTTTTCTCCATATAGAAGAAAAAGGTGTGGATAAATTGTCACTAGTGTGTACACTCTGACTCTACTTTGAGTGTTTTTCAGATGTGGTTAATGGATTTGCTCTACGCCATCTTATCTTCCCAGACCCATCACCTTTGAGAACAATGTTCATGAGATGGAGAAAATGACTGAAAATTATACTTAGATTGCTTTGATATTTTGGGAGAGAGTTGGAGCAGTTGGCAATTTGATTGTGCTTATTATTGAGTTCCTTACTAAAATCTCCCACCCCCAAAGCACAGATTCTAATAAAAATATTTATAAAATAAGGCTTTTCTGTTCTTCATTAGCTGATGGATTAGTATCAGAAGACCATGGCATGGGATAAGAATACTAATATGCAGCATGTTTAATAAAAATATATTTTTTTAGTTACCAACTTGAAGCTTTTGGGAAGGAGGAAAACCTGGGGTTTTGAGGATGTGGATATTTCTGTAAGCAGCTGACTGAAGATTGTGAAGGCAGAGTTTTTGCTGGGCTCTGTGGTCTAACTGATCTAGCCAGAGTATAAAGGAAGCTGGAGAGAAAATGCAGGCTGGGTTGTTGATCTGTCCAGTCAGACACCACATGGGCATAGCAGACATATGCCATGCACGTTGAGATGGGCCATTTTCAGTTTCCTGGGGTAGTACTTGTTGGAGACATGCAGTATGTTGGACTCATCAGGCTTCTTAGTAACAGGTACCTAGCTCTCTCCCCCTCTCTGCACCTGCTGTGCCGCTGATTATACTGTAAGTAATGGCAGCTTTGCCTTGGGAGGTTATGGATATGCTACAGATAGGGGCAACCCATCTGTGAAGGTGTGTAAATTTCAAATTGCTAGTTGCAATTTCTTGCAAGAGGGCCATGGGGAGCAGGAGGGAGAGAACCCCAATGGGAGTGACACCCAAAGCCACAATAATTTCTGACGATTAACCTCCCGTTTTTCACATCAGGTATTATGTGTGTTTCCAGGATCATAGACAAAATGATTGCTTTGCTGTATGGAAAATATGGCACTGTAAAACTATCTAATTTTCCTCACATGATATCATAATACCTCTGGTATCACTATTTGTAGCTAAAACTTCCCTCTCTTCCTCTACCTTCCTATTTTCCCCTCTATTTGATGTCCCTTCCTTTCATTCATTAATTGCCAAGGGAATCAGCCTAAAGTGAGCATGGTGAGTAGTATGATAGCAGCAGTAGGCCTCAGAGCTTCTTGTTCCCATGGTAAGAGATGGTCATGTGTGTGTGTGTGTGTGTGTGTGTGTGTGTGTGTGTGTGTGTATCTGGTTGGGAGAGGATTCCTAGAGACCTAGAATGGTGTTATAAGAGCTAACATGCATTTACAAAACTCTAATCAAATGAATGTAAGGACTGAGGCAAGTAATTTAAATGAGTGACTGGGCCAAGAGTAAGCAGTAAGTAATAGGGACTGTGGTGTCCTGGACAGCTCCTAGCCTGTTTTAGCAAGCCACCAGCCAGTTCCACCAATTGTTGCTCTAGAGAGTGACAGCCCAGTGCTGTGAGATCTTCTCATTTTTAAAGAGAAGCTGAAAATTCTAATTTCATGCGATACTTTCTGATATCTAAATGTTCATAATTAATTGAAGTTTCTTCTTAACACTATAGATGCCAAAACTATGCAGGCTAAAAGCCATGTCTGGGGACTAGATTGGGCCTGTGGGGCAGCAGTTGACAAACTTGATTTAGTCTGATATTCCTATTTCATAGAAAAAACGGGATTTGTCCAAGATCATGGCACTGGTGAGGTACAAAGCTGAGAACAGAGTGCAGGTCAGGAAGCTTCCCATTCTGCTCAAGATACCTACAGTAGGATTTATGTGCGAGGCACAGCTAGGTCAGGGTTGGGTTACAGACATAGCTGCAGACCTCAGTGAGCTCACAGTCTGACGGGGTGACAGACAAGCAAATAACTATAATTCCCTGTGTTATGTGCAACGAAGAAGTGGCCACAAGATGCAGAGGCAACGCCAGTAGGGACAAGTATGTTTTGTCAGAAGGAGGAATGACATGGCGTGGAGAGTCAGGGATGGATCTCCAGACAAGGTCATGCTTGATTAGGGTATTGACACTTAAATATTTTAATAATAGTTACAGTGTTTTGTTTGTTTGCTTGCTTTCTTTTACTTTGGTTAAGCAGCTGGTTTATTACTGTGATTCTGATGGATTTGGGGAGGCAAAAATCAATAATAAATTTTCTTATATTGGGCTTTTGACTTAAAGCTCACAAATACCATCCCACTTGAACTTCAGAAACTTGGGGGGATAAAGGAATAGGGCAGGGATTAATTCCATTCTATAGATGAGGAAATTTCAGCCCAGGATCACCTCATAGTATGTGCAGAGGCAGAACTGGGTAGAATGGATGTCTTTCTTGCTTATAGTTGGTGCTGTTCAGATTCTGGGTCCTGATTTACTGTGGGCCACGTGGTCTGGGCATGCACTATCCATCCTATGCCATAAGCCCCCAGGAGTCTTTGCCTCAGCTTTCCTGGGAAACTGTTAAGTCTGAGAGCATAATTCCTATGCCACTGGTCAAAACTTCCAGTTTTAGAAGGTGAGGTCCAGTTCTTTCCCCTTCTTGTGCCCAAAAGCTGAGGAGATATTTTCTGAGTTCTTGTTAAGGGTAACAGTGATGCTTAAACAATTCTTTCTTGGAGGTAGGATTTGAAGAACCACCTTACTATTCAGGGGAGATAAGTTTACAAAGGTTTGGGAAGGCTTAGATTTGGAGCATAGAAACACTCAGGCTTCCCTTGTATGATAATGCAGGTTGTGCTTTGCACAAAGGAACCTGGCAAGGGGTTGTCGACTGGAAGATGAAATCCAGGCCTTACTCAACTCCACGAGTTGTTGGCTAATAGGGCTATGTGCAGTGGGGATGGGGGTCAGGGTAGAAGGCTGAGGGATGGTGGAGGTCCTAATTTTCACAAAGGTTCAGCAGAGGCTAGCAGGGACTTTGGGAATGCTGTGGGTTAGGATTGAGCTCACACAAACAATCTCAGATTTACAGCAGTTTATCTTAGAAATTCACTGGGTTGTGGCCCAACTTTTCAGAAGAAAATTTAATCAGTAAATAAGGGGCACTTATGTTGAATGTTCACTGTGTGTTTGCAACTGTATTGGGTATTTCTATGTCTTTATCTATATGTGTCATCCAGCTCAACCCTCCCAGGAAGTCTGAGAGATGAGCATCCTTAGTTCCATTTTCCAGAAGAATAATTGCATCTCAGAGAGGTTGTGTGACTTGCCAAAGGTCACACACATGGTTGCTAAACGGTGGAGCTGAGATAGAATGGTCTGGCTAAGTTCAAAGAATATATCATAAGAAACCTAAGAGGTGGAAATGAATTTTCTGTGTAATAGAGATGAATTTATTTCATGTAGTGGTTTCATCTGGGAGGGGTTGTGTGTGTGTGTGTGTGTATGTGTGTGTATGTTTATGCTATACTGAGGTGGCAACAGAGTAAGAAGGGGGGGGGGAATAACCAGATGGATGATTTTACTTCTAGGCCAATTTACTATGTTGGCTATTCACCTTAAGTTTCCCTGCATTAATGGAGGTAAAGAGTCTGGTGGCAAATCTCAAAAGTGGATAAATGAAATTGTTTGTATTGGCATTGGGTATGAGTGTGTGTAATGGTTTAGAAAATTATAAAACAAATAAAGAGACCATTTAGTCAATATTCAACATGGGAGGAATAGGAAAGCTGTGCATTTCATCAGCTCTGCTAAATAACCTCTTTCTACTTCCTTCTCCCACATAGCAGTGTCTCTTAGGCAGGCACAAGCTGTCCTTACAAAGGGAACTGGTTTATCTCTCGCAATTTGCTTTTTGACTTTTTCAAACCTTCTTGGAAGAGTTAAGGTAATTAAATAGCTTGGTGTAATGGAGGAAATTTCCAGCCTTCTCTTCCAATTTCTGTTAGGCTGTAGCCTACAGTTGGGAGTAAGAAAGACTACCAGTTCATTCCATCTTACATTTGTATTTAACACCTAACATGTACAAAGCATTGTGCTTAACTTCTGGGGAATGCACGTCTAAAAATGACAGGCAGATATGCAGCTAATTACATTGTGGTTGGACTGTAACAAAACAGGCCCAGACTATGCCAGTTGGAAAATTTTGGGAAATCTAATAATTTGATGTCCTTAAAACCCATATTTAAAAAATATTTTTTAAAACATTTTTGAGCAGAGAGAGGATTATAACCAGCCAGGATTTCTTCTTTTCTGTTCAAGTGTACCGTCAGCTTTGATGAGCAATATCAATTTATGTTTTACTGTGGTGCCATTTTATTCCATTGAAAGCCCCTTTTATAGATTATTGTTTTGGGCCACCACCCAACTGGCCCAGCCCTTTATTCTGCTTTCCAGAGAAGGATGGGGCTTGTAGATACAGGGGAGGGAGACAGAGGAAGGAAAGACTAATTCTGACTGGGGACTGAGCCAGGCCTCAAACAGTGAATAAAGTTTCTAAAAGCTGGGAAACTCAGGGCCAGGGCAGGATGGGCCTGTCAGAAAGAGAGGGCAGCAGGGGCAAAGTCAGGCCCAATCAAGCTAAGGTGCTGGGACTACAAACTGAAAGCAAGATTCAGGTAGTCTCTTGCTGACTGCAGAGATAGCCGTGATGAACTGTTTCTGGCAGATTCAAAGGTTTTATTTCCACTGTGATACAATTCTACTCATGAAGGGAAAAAGGCTGAAGTTGAGATGAAGTAGGTGAGGGCCAGGCTGGAGTGCTTCTCTAATTGGTGGTGATGGTCATTCCCTTTAGGATATGCCTGTTCTTAAGCATAAGCGTTCTGGGCAAGCTTCCAGGTTATCCCAGCTGCCCTTCACCTTGCTTTTCTTAAAAGCTTCTCTTGAAAGGATGTGGCATTTGGTGGCCTTCTGTTACTTTTTGTTTCATATTGCTGATCTAGGAAGTGGCACATCTTGAGATTATTGAGTTTGTATCTTTTATGACAACTATACTAATTGGACCAATTTAGAAAGTTAATCAAAGGGTAGGGAAAGTATCAGGCTGAGGCCCTGGAAAAAGTGAGATGTCTGTTGGTTCCTCTTGAAGCAGAGGCTTTCCATGTGAGAAACCCCTAGGGACATGAGGGAAGTTCAGCCTCTAGGCTGAAAAAATGCCTGGAGCTTTGGAAATGCAGACTAAAGGAAAGGCTCTGCCAGACTAGTATGCAAGGTGGTAGACATTACTTACATAATTATAACCCCATTTTAGCTTCTTGGCCTTCACCTTTAGGAGCAAACACATATTTGTAATGTTTCTTGGTTAAGCATTAGTGGAACCACAGTTTTAGCCTTATACCCTGCCCACAGGTACAACACAGACACAGTAACTGAGGATATTTAGAGAAGAGGGCATTTAAAGAGGAGAATATTTAAATACTAGTGTTACATGGGGAGTTCTATCCCAAGTATTTGGGGGTTGAGAAGTTTGTTCAGTCACCTAATTTTCTATCATTTTTTATATTTTCAGGACATTTTCTTTTTTTTTTTTAGATGTTGGGGGTAGGAGTTTTTATTAATTAATTAATTTATTTTGCTGTGTTGGGTCTTCGTTTCTGTGCGAGGGCTTTCTCTAGTTGTGGCAAGCGGGGGCCACTCTTCATCGAGGTGCGCGGGCCTCTCACTGTCGCGGCCTCTCTTGTTGCAGAGCACAGACGCTCAGGCTCAGTAGTTGTGGCTCACGGGCCCAGTTGCTCTGCGGCATGTGGGATCCTCCCAGACCAGGGCTCGAACCCCTGTTCCCTGCATTAGCAGGCAGATTCTCAACCACTGAGCCACCAGGGAAGCCCCAGGACATTTTCTTAGCTCAATATTTTTTTTCAAAGTGTATTTGGTAGAAAAATAAATGGTATTTAAAAAAAAACAACTCTATGGCTACATAAGTTTGGGAAATGTTTGGGTTAAAAAAGTTAAACAGATTTTTTTTTAAAAGTACAGGACTTATCTAAACTTTAAATATGGTCGTGCTATTTGAGTTTACAAGAAGCATATATGGTATTCGTTGTTTCCTATTTTATAGTAAACCAAGATCCACTGGACACAGCATGCAGAGTATTGCTCTAGATCATAATGTACACATGTTTTCTTAGAGAAGCTACTTCGCTGCTAAACTGTAGTTTTGTAATATGAAAATTGACACTGAGAGCACTTGGGATCATATGAAGACCAAGTGATATTTTGCGAACTATAAAGTGCTAAGCAAATATTAGTTATTATTAGTTTACAAAATTTATGTCCCCAAAGTAGAACATTTTAGAATTATTATTCAATGCAATAAAATTTTAATGGTATTTCCACTGTGTTTTATTGATTACAAGAAACAAAAAGTTGAGAATAGAGTTTAGAGAATATGAATGGAAGTTTGAGCACCAAGCCATAGTGTTCTATTTCTTCCATAAAGTTGATAAAAGGGATATTCTTAAGTGTTTCAAGATGGTTTATTTAATATAGGAGAATAATAATGCTTTTTGGGGGCTGGAAATAATTTATAGTTATTAAATCATAGTAGGTTTTAACAACAGAATTTTAGGGAACCAGAAATACTAAGAAGTTCAGGTATTATTATACAGTCAAACTCACTTACCATTCCAGAGATTTCACAAGATGCATGAGTATGAACTGAAGGAATGTAGCATCACTGGACAATGGAAAAGAGAAATAAAAGAGAGCCCTTTATCTCCCTGATTATTAGTGTGAAATATGGTGTGTTTAAGCTATTTTAGATTGGGGACTGGGTCACGCATCATCTTGTAGTGTTCTTCCAGCACCTGGAACAGTGCTAAGCAAATTCTATTAATATAAGTTACAGATTTGGTTCTGTGTCTTAATTCCTGAAAAAACACGGTTTAAATTAGGTTACCTTTAAGTGGGTTCATATCTAGTTGGCAATGAGATTTTCAATGATTCAGTGTCAACATAAGAGTATTTATTAGCTGAATGAAACTCCACGGTGGTCAGTCTTTGGGCAGCTCAGTGGGGATCCGTTCAGACTAACTCACTTAAAGAATGAAAAAGAATCTCGATATCAAGAAGGTAAATTCTTTACTATTTTGAGTAGGTATTGTAAGAAAAAGGAGCTAAGTATCAAACATCCCATACTGATGCTGGGCAACAAAGCTGATTGTTAACCAAATCAAGACATTTAAGATACAATTAATGGAGGTCTTTGCCTGTAAAGGTGAACTTCTGAGGCCTTTGGCTATATTATTTTCCAAGAACATAGATAACTTTTTCTGGCGCTGCGCTCATTTATCCAGGCCTTTTTATATTAGGCTAGGGTAATGCTTATATTTTATTCATCTTTGTCTGTAAAGCTAATATGCTTCCATGTCATTGCTCCCATTGGCACCATGGTGCTATGTGTAAAATCAAATAACCCAGCTTTTGGAATCAATTAGGTCTTTATTGGGCTATTTTCTGCATTTGGGGGTTACTATAATGAAATTATATGATTAGAAATGAATGCTGTCCAGAGCTGCATCAGCCAGTATGCTAGCCACTGGCCCTATTGTTTATTTAAATTTGAATATAAATTAATTAAAATTTAAAAATTCAGTTCCTCAGTCTTACTGGCTAAATTTTAAGTAATCAGTTGTCACATGTGGCTAGTTGCTACTATATTGGACAACAGAGATATAGAACATTTCCATCATTGCAGAAAGTCTATTTGACAGTGCTGTTCTAGAGAATAGCAGTGTAAATGTTGAGATATAACTCTATCTGGGAATATTTGAGTTATTTAGCCTCAAGAAGGGGTACCTGGAAAAGAAGTTAATTGTCATTGGCTATATGAAGAGCTATAGTAATCATCTTGTAACTTCAGAAAGGAACAGTAAATTAAGCTAAGGTAGAACTGTAGCAGGAAGGATTTAGATTAGACTCTTTGAGGTTCTTCCAGCCTATGAGGATTAAGAAGCACTGGAATCAACTGAATATGTAGAATGTGCAAATGTTTTCTGGATTGTTGATAAAAATGTGTAGAACAGTAATTTCTAATGTTTTAATGTCAAAAGTATTCACATGTATGGATGTTATTCTTTTACAAAAAGTTAATTTAAAAAAATATTCACATATCATTGTCCCCAGCCCCCAACCCTGAGTGTAATGTTGCCTTTAGTGTCTGTTGTTTGAGAAACCACCTGAGCAGGGAGAACTGCTATGAAATCAATAATGCTTTGAAATCAGTATCTAAATACAGTTTTAAAATGGTATTTTGTATTTGTGTGAGACATACTGTTTAGTCAGCCTCAGCTAACGTTTGCTGCTCATGTGGATTCTTTGACCTCTCTTAATAACTCTGAGCCCTGCTACCCAGAGGTTTGTGGTTCATGCCTAGGAACCACTGGCATACACATTTACCTCAGAGGGGGTTAAAGGGAGTTGGACTGGAGGCTATAGGCAGAGGCAAATGACTTTGCACTATTCTTTCTGGACCTCAACTTCATGATTAATTACTTCTGCTCATATATTTGAGTTTTGCTACATTTTTTATTCTGGCCTGTATCCAGATTTTTACTGATTTGATCTGAAATGAAATTTTTCATTTGATTTAAAATCAGGCCATTGTAGGCTTTTGAAAGCTCAATGATAGCTTCTCATGTCTTATCTCTAGTACCCTGAAAGATCATTTTATTAAATATAAAGCCAGATGATCTCCTTTACCTAAGATGTCCATTGGAATAAGCGACGTGCACACATTCTACATCCAGCAGGACCTTCAGTTATGAACATTTAAGCATGAAAATCTTGAGTTCCCTTTTCAGTCATGCAACCTTGAGTTCCTTGAGAATTAATTCCCCTTCCTTACTCCCTCCCTCCCTCCCTCCTCTCTCTCTCTCTCTCTCCCCCCCTCCCTTTCTCCCTCCCTCCCTCTCCCTCTCCCTCTCCTCCCTCTCCCTCTCCTCCCTCTCCCTCTCCCTCCCTCCCACATTAATAATGTAGGTCTGTGAACATCTCATTGAAAAGGATTAGCTCTTAGGAGAAAAGGTATTTGGATTCTTTATTTGTGCTCATCAACCTAGGATGGGGAGTTCGGGACCATTGATTACAGCTGTGGGAAACCTGTGTGTAATCCCATGTGGACAACAAAATCTGTTGGGGAAGCAATTATGAGTTAATTTTCTTTTAATCTTGCTTTATTCTGGAGGCGGAACTCTGGTGGCAGGCAAACATTCAACAGTCTAGCCGAGGAAGCCTGCATCATGGTTCAGTGAAACCCTAAATCCCTTCAGTCGCTTTAAGAACAATGTTTCTTTCAGAAGTGCCAGAGGCACAGTGTGTAGAAATCAACATTCAGGTCATTTTAGCTATAGAAATAGCCCTCTCTATAACTGAAGGTGAACATTTCTTTCCCCATAGCTCTAGCTTAGTCTAGGAAAAGAGAAATTCTTTTACAAACTAGACTACAAAGACATGCTATTGTTGAACATCATCTTTAAATTTTTAGGGTCCATAAATTCTTAAGAATGGGAAAGAAAAAAATATTTTAAATACAGTGCAGTTTAAGGAGCACTTACTGAGTGTCAGCTCTCTGCCAGACACTGGGGATATGATGCTCTTTAACGGGAAAGCCAAATAAGTCAACATGCATTTACAACATAGCGTAGTAAGTGTGGTGTTATAGTGGTACAACTATTTCCATGGTAGCACAGAGGAGAGGCATCCAACCTGCCTGTGTCAATGAGTGTGGGCTAGGATTAGGTAAGTTTTTCTAGAAGATGTAGTATCTAAGCTGAATGGTGAATGATTTTTTTTCAATGGTAAGGAGATAGAGTTGGGGAAAATTGAGGTCATAAGGAGGATATAGTATGTGTGCAGAGTGCTACAAGAGTTCTGTTTTGGTAGAACATAAATAGCAAATTATTGAGTATCAGGAGATTGAGAAACAAAGAATGGCAGCAGACTTTCCTGGACTGTCACATGATCATCTCTTCCTCTTAGCTCAGTATCCTGAAGGAAAATAACTGAAGTAAAATACATACATATGCAAACATACACACAATTTTCAAGTGTAAGGAAAATGGGTGCTCTGAAAACAATAAAGACAGTATTTGAAAGAGGCTTAGCTGAGGTCAAAATAAAAGCCATCAGCCAAGAAAGCAGAGCTCCAATCTTGTCAGAGCCAAAGGGAGCAAAGAAAGAAGTTTCAAGTTCTGATCAACTCTTGAAAACCAGAATTTTTTCCCCAGTAGTTCCTCCAGTGGCCTAACAAGTATTGGTGGAGTTATTGAGTGTTCATTTTGATGGTTGTGATGCAGAAACAAGTTTGGAACCAGCAGAAAGAAGAATTTTTCCCTCAATTCGTAGGGGACACCTCTGTTCTTTTGATGATGGGGTCTCTATAGCAGATAGCTAACCACATCCATGCTTAGCCTCATTTAGAGCTTGCTGCTCGCTGGGCTCAATCTCCAACAGAGTCTTGGCCTGAAACACTCCCTTCCCTACCCTCCCTGAAAAGATAAAACTAAAAGGTATTCTCTAGGTAAATAAAATGCCATTCTGTTACTTAGAGGATTTGGGCATTTTAGTCCTTCATTAGCCCTTCTTTGATGTATGGGTCACAGTACATCTGTAAAGGGTCCTAGGTTTTTCTAAGACTATTTTTGGATTTTGAACAAATTTAACAATTTCTACTGCAAGAATGTCTTGTTGTTTTAAAAACCTTAGGATTAGAAAAACATATCACTTTAATTTTCCTCGGTTTTAGTCAGAGACTAGATTTTCATACTGGTCAGAAAAGAACATTTCCCAAAAGCAACAGATTTTTACAAAGCCAGGGATAATTTTTATTTTCTTTCTTAGCACAGTATGAGGAGAATTGCAAAACTCATATGAGAACTGATAAAGAGTACAGAGCATGTTCTTTGTTTCTTGGCAAAAGAAGCTTCATCTGTCCCAAATGCTGTAGTTGAAAGAAACATAAACCCACCCCCAAAAGAGCCAAAATCATATTTGGATTCAAGTGAGAAGCCATTTTCCTGGTTACGCTTGGGTGGCATCCTTTGGCTGGTTCGTGTAACGCTTCCCACAGTGGAAGGCTTATGAGTTCCTTTAAGTGGGTTGAATATGCTATGCCTTTTCATTCAAAGAAACTCAATCCACATATTTTACAGAAGGAGGAGGTTGTCCTTTGAGGCTGCTTGGGAAAGAATGTCTTGTGGCGAATATCAAGCCACCTGAACAAACATGAGCACAGTATGGGTCTCCCCACGAGGGCTTTCTCAGGATGGAAGGTGGAGAAGCCACTGTTTTCATCTCTAGAAAAGCTGAGAGGAGTTTACTTTCTTAAGAGAGATATGACTCCATCCGGGCCGGAGTTCTGCCCTGTTTAAATCTTTGGAATGAAAGAGGTGGCAGGCATGTACATCAGATCTGCTATTGTGAGTCATAGAGCCTTACGTTAGGAGGGACGGCAATGGCAGATTTAGGAATGAGCCCGTAGACTCCGTTAATTTCTCACCAGCCCCCTTTTGGATTCCAGAGAGGAAAAGGGGAATGGGGAAAAGTATAATGGATTATTGCAATGAGGAAAAGAATACATACTACTATTTATTTGAACATCTGTGAAAAACCACACAAAGGAGAAGCAGGCATGAAATACGACACACCTTTATAATTGGGAGACTTCTTAGGTTAATATATTTTTCTGCCCGAGATCATTGTGGCATTTAGCTGTAGGCATTCAAATAGAATAACACTCTAACTTGCTAGGGAACAGTTCTTTTGGTTTGGGGTTTGGGCTGCTCATGGAACCACATTACATGAGAAAGTTCTTATAATAGGCTAAAAAAATGCCTCCCTCTCCCCAAAAGATAGCCACCTCCTAATCTCTGTGTACTGTAAATGTTTATTTGGAAAAAGAATCTTTGCAGATGTGATAAAGTTAAGGATCTTGATAAGGATCTTGATATGAGATTATCCTGAATATTTGTGTGGGCCCTAAATGCCATCACATGTGTCTTTATGAGAGAGAGGCAGAGGGAGACTATACAGACGGAAGAGGAGGAGGCAGTGTGACCACAGAGGCAGAGATTGGAGTGATATACTCACAAGCCAAGGAATGCTAGCAGCCACTAGAAGCTAGAAGAGGCAAGAAGTGGATCTTGCTCTAGAACAACCAGAGGGAGTGCGGCCCCACCAACATCTTGATTTTGGGCAAGTGATACTGATTTTACACTTCTGGCCTCCAGAACTGTAAGGAAATACATTTCTGGCATTTCAGGCCACCATGTTTATGCTTTTTTTTTTTTTTTTAAATATAACAACCATAGGAAACTAATACGGTTCTGGAATCAGACCATTAACAAATTACTGGGAGCTCAGGGCCATCAATATGGAAATGTAAACTAGGGAGAAAAGACAATTGTTCAGGAGCTGGTCACCCTGGTCCACTGGAGCCCAGGATCGGGAACAGTAAGTTAGCAGAGAAGACTGGAAAAACTGAGCAAGAAGAGAAGGGGTGAGGTGCAGCTGAGGGATAGGACAGGGTCGTGAGAACACTGGATTCTGGCACCTTGCATGACTAGTTTGGCCTGTCCCTGCAGGATTGGGGGAAGGTCCTGAAGTCACATCCCATCATCTCAAGAGACTGGATTCGTAGGCCCTCATGGAATACGAAATAATGCCTCCTTTTCTGGATTGCCTTTTTATCTTTTATCTTCTATTGTCCCAACCCTGTCTTCACTATCTTCCTCCATCTCCACTGCTAGAGAAGAGTAAAGGGAGAAACTTTGATGCCTGAAGACAATTTGGACAGAAACAACTTCTTCCATAAAGTGAGCCCGTGACTCTTTGGTTGCTTCTATGTTTTCCTCTGCTGCTTTCCTTTATTTTCTGTTTTCCTCACTTCATGTGGTTTATTGCTACATTAGAGGAGTTGATACTGAATTTTAAAATATATTATAAAGCACTCTGAGTTGTTTTAAAGAAGGCATAATATTTATATCTATCATCTCTCCACTGATTATCTATGTATCTATCTAAAATGAAGTCCTAAAAAAATGAAATCCTTTAGACAAGCTAATTTAGGGATTATTATAAGTTTGGAGAAGTCTCAGAGATACAGTTTTGAGAACAAAGAAACTCAGATGAGTGAGGTTTACCCATACTGTGAAGGTACAATCTAAAGTGTCTGTTTCAGCTCTCACACTTTGGTTTATTCATTTACTCACTTCTTTGTTCTTTCACCTAGTCATTGATTCAAGCACCTACTAAGTGCAGGTAGTGTGCCAAGTGTGTGAACTACAAAGCCTGAGAAGCAGCCATTTTGTCCTTAAGGGCTGCAGAAGCTGCGATTTGGTGGCCTGCCCAGCTTTCTTTTTTTTAAAATTGGAATTTGTATGCTTTCTCTGTTTTACCATAGACCTCATCTCTGCCTACTGTATTACGCATAAATGGCTTTATACATTTACTTTACCTGTCTGATCCCTGAAGACAACAGAGTTTTAGACACCTGACTTGAATTTTATTTGGGAAGAATAGTCTTTGAGGGCTGTCCTCATTTCAGACTTTAATTCTTGAATCATTATCAACCTTTCATGGCAACTGGAGACATGGAGTCTGGGAACCAAGACTAGAATGAATGAGTTGACGGAAAAGGCCTGTACACTGACTAAATGGGGATACAGCAGCAGCATTGAATGTCCTGGTTGGAGACTGGAGCCTTGTAACAAAAACTCAGAGTGCTGAAAAGTCTGATTTTGGGTCCTGAGAGAAAAGCATGACTCCTTAGGGTAGAACTGGGAGCCACATTTACTCTCCTAGGAATATAAGAATTCCGTGGACAGAAAACTAATCCAGATCCCAGATGGATGGCACTGGCATGGTCACCTGGTAGCTACAAGGACATTAAAGAGCCAGTTCCTGAGGATTATTTATGACCTGAGCCAAGTCGGCAAAGACTTGGTGTGTCAGATGACAATCCCCAGGATATTCTGGGTGTGAAGAAAGATGACTGGCAGGTATGAGAACTTAGGTTTGAACCAATACTTGTTCTTCTTGTAATCAGTGCCTAGAACAGTGCCTGGCAGAGAGTAGGTACTCAATAAATATTTGTTGAATTGAGTCATTTTGTGCACTTGGGCTGGGTGAGTTCGAGGTGGAGTGAGGCAGGGCTGTGGTTTGGAGCTCATGAAAGTTTCTAATTTTTTTTTAAACAAAGGTTTATTTCTAAAAGATGGAAGGGCCAAGAGGGTAGGGTAACTTAGTCTGTTGTCCCAGAGCTTTTGGGTGCAAAGAGTTCTTTGACCTTCAGTTCCTCTATGTGTCATGATGGATAAGAGGAAGTTCCTGAAGAAGGCTGCAGCAAATTGTGACTTTCAAAGAAAAGATAGGGAGCTGGGGGGTGGGCAAAATGGGTGGAGGTGGTCAAAAGGCACAAATTTTCAGTTATCAAATAAATGAGTCCTGGATATATGATGTGCAGCATGGTGTCTTATAGTCAATAATACTGTACTGTATATTTGAAAGTTGCTAAGAGAGTAGATCTTAAAAGTTCTCATCACAAGAAAAAAAACCAGTTTGTAACTATGTGTGGTGATGGATGTTAACTAGACTTACTTTACTTTGCAATATATACTTTGCAATACATACATATATTAAATCATTATATTGTATACCTGAAACTAATGTCAATTATATCTCAATAAAATAAATAAAAATCAGTTCTCCAGGAATGTACAGCATACTTTTTCTTGCAAGAGATTTCAGCATTTATTATTCACTTGGAATTATTAATTATTAAGTAATCAACCCCCTCTTTTGTTTATATATTTATTTATTAATTGGACTATAGTTGCTTTACAGTGTTTTGTTAAACATTGTAAATGTTGTGTTAGTTTCTGCTGTGCAATGAAGTGAATCAACTATATGTATACATATATCCCCTTTCTCTTGGGCCTTTCTCCCACCTGCAACCCTCACCCCACACATCTAGGTCATCACAGAGCACCGAGCTGAGTTCCCTGTGCTATATAGCAGGTTCCCACTAGTTCTCTATTTCACACATGGTAGTGTATGTATGTCAATCCTAATCTTCCAATTCATCCCACTCTCGCCTTCCCCCACCGTGTCCACACGTCCATTCTCTATGTCTGTATCTCTATTCCTGCCCTGCAAATAGGTTCATCTGTACCGTTTCTCTAGAGTCCACATATATGCATTAATATACGATATTTGTTTTTCTCTTTCCTACTTACTTCACTCTGTATGACAGACTCTAGGTGCATCCACATCTCTACAAAAGACCCAATTTCATTCCTTTTTATGGCTGAGTAATATTCCATTGTATATATGTACCACATCTTCTTTAGCCATTCATCTGTCGATGGACATTTAGGTTGTTTCCATGTCCTGGCTATTGTAAATAGAGCTGCAATGAACATTGTGGTACATGTCTCAGTTTGAATTATGGTTTTCTCAGGGTATATGCCCAATAGATGGATTGCTGGGTCATATGGTAGTTCTACTTTTAGTTTTTTAAGGAACCTCCATACTGTCCTCCATAGTGGCTGTATCAGTTTGCATTCCCACCAACAGTGCAAGAGGGTTCCCTTTTCTCCACACCCTCTCTAGCATTTTTTGTTTCTAGATTTTTTGATGATGGTCATTCTGACCAGTGTGAGGTGATACCTCATTGCAGTTTTGATTTACATTTCTCTAATAATTAGAGATGTTGAGCATCTTTTCATGTGCCTCTTGGCCATCTATATGTCTTCTTTGGAAAAATGTCTGTTTAGCTCCTCTGCCCATTTTTTGTATGGGTAGTTTGGTTTTTTGATATTGAACTGCATGAGCTGTTTGTATATTTGGAGATTAATCCTTTGTCCGTTGCTTCGTTTGCAAATATTTTTTCCCATTCTGAGCTTTGTCTTTTCATCTTGTTTAAGGTTTCCGTTGCTGTGCAAAAGCTTTTAAGTTTAATTAGGTCCCATTTGTTTATTTTTGTTTTTATTTCCATTACTGTAGGAGGTGGGTCAAAGAAGATCTTGCTGTGATTTATGTCAAAGAGTGTTTTTCCTATGTTTTCCTCTAAGAGTTTTATAATGTCCAGGCTTACATTTAGGTCTCTAATCCCTTTTTTTTTTTTTACATCTTTATTGGAGTATAATTGCTTTACAATGGTGTGTTAGTTTCTGCTTTATTACAAAGTGAATCAGTTATACATATACATATGTTCCCATATCTCTTCCCTCTTGCGTCTCCCTCCCTCTCACCCTCCCTATCCCACCCCTCTAGGTGGTAACAAAGCACCGAGCTGATCTCCCTGTGCTATGCGGCTGCTTCGCACTAGCTATCTATTTTACATTTGGTAGTGTATATATGTCCATGCCACTCTCTCACTTTGTCACAGCTTACCCTTCCCCCTCCCCATATCCTCAAGTCCATTCTCTAGTAGGTCTGTGTCTTTATTCCTGACTTACCCCTAGGTTCTTCATGATATTTTTTTTCCCCTTAGATTCCATATATATGTGTTAGCATCCGGTATTTGTCTTTCTCTTTCTGACTTACTTCACTCTGTATTACAGACTCTAATCCGTTTTGAGTTTATTTCTGTGTATGGTGTTAGGGAGTGTTCTAATTTCATTCTTTTACATGTAGCTGTCCAGTTTTCCCACACCACTTACTGAGGAGACTGTCTTTTCTCCATTGTATATTCTTGCCTCCTTTGTCATAGATTAGGTAACCATAGGTGCATGGGTTTACCTCTCGGCTTTCTATCCTGTACCATGGATCTATATTTCTGGTTTTTTTTGAGGTACGCGGGCCTCTCACTGTTTTGGCCTCTCCTGTTGTGGAGCACAGGCTCTGGACGTGCAGGCTCAGCGGCCATGGCTCATGGGCCTAGCCGCTCCGCAGCATATGGGATCTTCCCGGACCAGGGCATGAACCCGTGTCCCCTGCATCGGCAGGTGGACTCTCAACCACTGCGCCACCAGGGAAGCCCCCTATATTTCTGTTTTTTGTGCCAGTACCATACTGTCATGATAACTGTAGCTTTGTAGTATAGTCTGAAGTCAGGGAGCCTGATTACTCCAGCTCTGTTTTTCTTTCTCAAGATTGCTTTGGCTATTCAGAGTCTTTTGTGTTTCTATACAAATTGTAAAATTTTTTGTTCTAATTCTGTGAAAAATGCCATTGGTAATTTGATAGGAATTGCATTGAATCTGCAGATTGCTTTGGGTAGTATAGTCATTTTCACAATGTTGATTTTTGCAATCTAAGAACATGGTATATTTCTCCATCTGTTTGTGTCATCTTTGATTTCTTTCATCAGTGTTTTATAGTTTTCTGAGTACAGGTCTTTTGCCTCCTTAGGTAGGTTTATTCCTAGGTATTTTATTCTTTTTGTTGTGATGGTAAATGGGATTGTCCCCTTAATTTCTCTTTCTGGTCTTTCATTGTTAGTGTAGTGGAATGCAAGAGATTTCTGTGCATTAATTTTGTACTTTTAAAAAACATACCTCTCTTAGCTATAGTGTTAGAGGTTTATGAGTGTTAGAAGCTTGTTCTTAGGAAGTAGTGTTTTTGGTATCTAATTTTCTAACTCCTAACAACTAAAAAATTGAAGAAAGCAACTCTGTGTGTTATCCAGATTCAATTTAACTCACAGTAATTTATTGAGCAATAATGGTGGAGGCCAGTACAAAACTGGATGCATTAAGAATCCACCTGCCAATGCAGGGGACATCAGTTCGAGCCCTGGGTCGGAGGATCCCACATGCCACAGAGCAGCTAAGCCCATGCACCACAGCTGCTGAGGCTGCTCTCTAGTGCCTTCAAGCCACAAGTACTGAGCCCACATGCCACAGCTGCTGAAGCCCGCACACCTGGAGTCCATGCTCTGCAACGAGAGAAGCCACTGCAATGAGAAGCCCCCGCTCGCCACAACTAGAGAAAATCCACACGCAACAACAAAGACCCAACACAGCCATAAATAAATAAATTTATTAAAAAAAAAAAAAACTGGATGCAAAACTACCCTCAGGTAGCTCAGAATCTCTACTTCTAAACTGTGTTCATCTGGGAATTCCCTGGTGGTCCAGTGGTTAGGACTGGGTGCTTTCATTGCTGGGGCCTGGGTTTGGTCCCTGGTCAGAGAACTAAGATCCCGCAAGCCGCGTGGTGCAGAAAACAAAACAAAAATAAAACCTCTAGGTTTTGATAGATCAGGCCCATCAAGCAGTAACCACCATTTATATAATGATGGCAATAATAATAAAAATAAGAAGTAGTAGTAGTAACAACAACCACTAATATGGAGGGCCTACTCGAAGCCAGTTGCTGTGCTCTAAGCTCTATGCTTACATTCATCCCTGTGTTTAAACCTTATAGCAACCTTGAAAGGTAGGAGTCATTATTCATCTTCAATAAATATGGAAACCGGGACTCAGAGCAATTAAAGAACATGTCAAAGTCTACACAGCTAGTAAAATATAACCAGGTCATAAGTACAGGTCAGTTTTGTTCCAGATAGATGGTTCTTACCCTTCATCACGTTCCTTCCTCATCCCATACTCATACATAGGAGAGAAGAAGATGAGCATCGTTTTTTTGCATCGCATAATTTATATAGGGTTATATAGGATTGTCTAATCTAAGCCTCAAACCATCTTTGCACAATCGATAGTATAGTGGAAATAGATAGTATTTGCACTTAACAGAGAAGGAAGCTGTGTCTCAGAGAGGCAGTGTAATTTCCATAGAGTCACAACAGGTTTGGGACTGGAGCTCACATCAGCTTGAGTTCAAAGTCACCCTCTTTCCATTATGCTAATAGATTTTCTACTTATGGAGTATCTTCTCTCTGCTAGGCACAATACTACATGATCTTTTGAAAGTAATCACTAATTCTCCCAAATACCCCATAGGGTAGATATTTCAAGACCCATTTTGTTGAAGAGGAAGCTGTTCAGAGAGTTTAAGTAAGTGGCCTGTCATCAAAAGTTAGTAGACACAGACAATCCCTGAAGCCTCCTGTGTAGCCATATTAAGTGATTATACGACATGATTTGAAAAATACTGAGGAGTCATTTATAGAATTTCCACTTCCCCCTAAGTTTGCTGCAAGGATCATAATTCCACCATTAGAAATTTATTTATTTGAGCTAATTAATTTCTCCATGGTATCAGAAAAGGAGATAGGGATTCTTATGGAGAGACAGAAAAATGGATCTTTTTGCAATATGGGGTCCTGCTTTCAGAGGACTAGCCTGAATGGGGTGCCCCAAAGGGGAGCTCTGGGAAACCAGAGGCCAGTGGAAGGCATGGCAGTGTTGTGAGAAAGTGGGAAAGTATCCGACTCTGCCAGTTGGGCATATTAGAGGGCATGTTGGTTAGAGCAGTGATTCTCAAACAGGAGAATCATCTGGAGGGCTTCTTAAGACACAGAAAGCTGAGCTCCACAGACTTCTGATTCAGCAGGTCTAAGTTGGGGTCTAAGAATTTGCCTATCTAACAAATTCCCAGGTGATGCTGAGGTTGCTAGATTAGCAACCACACTCTGAGAACCATGATTCTATAGCCTGGTATGGAGAATCATGAGGTAAAGTGGTGTCTGGAGGGGGAGAAATGCCTGGCATTATAGTGTTTGGTCATCTTCTGCTTGGTATTGTATACAAGGGGTAGTAGGGGAAGAGACATAGATGGGGGAGGGAGAAACCAATAGGAATTTAAGACTTTCTTTGTATTAGCACCAGATATTTTACATTATCTCTCATTTATTAGTTTGTAAAGAGCAAGCTAAAAAAATATGTAAGGAAGACACAGTTAATAAGGCTTCTATGAGCATATATATTCAAACAACACAAAAACAGATAGAAGTGGCATTTAATGGGTGTATTAGAAGTAACTCAGAATCAACATACACACTCCTGGGAAGAACTGAAACAGTCACTTATCAGTTGAAAAAAACCCCAATTTCTTCATTTTGTGTGTGGTCTACATGGTTGACTAAAAAGTCAGAAAATGGACCTTAATGATAACGCATTTGTGTGAAAACACAGATTAGTTTTCCCTTTAATTAGATCACTTACATTTAGCAGACTTTAATATGTCCTAAATTTGAGACATTTTGCTTGACATGGGAATTTAAGGTACAAACAGGTGGCTCAGAATTCTTGGCTGTTTATTTCGTGACTCCCAGAGAGTCCGTGTGCTTAATAACTGATGATGTGTAATGAATTTTCAGTGAATGCCTCTGGGTGGACTGTTCTGACTTGCAGCTCAGAGAGAAGCTGGAAAGAAAGCAAAGGAGAAGGTTGCAAATCCCTTAATGAAATTTTTAATAAAAGGAGCTTTGAATGCATGCCTTTTCAAGTCATTGCATCCGACCATTTTTGAGAGTCGACCTAACTGATCAAGAGAGTGAGTAGTAAGAATACAAAAAGACAGCACAATTAAAGAGAGAGGCACATCTGGGAGCAAATGAAGGCCAGAAAGTAACTTTGAACCTGGATCAGGAAATTTTCATGGTGGCCAGTTCTCATGGAGATTTTCGGGATGCCTGTCTTTCAGTTCCTTAACCTTGAAGAGTAAAAAGTGTGTGGTAGAACTTTGTTTTACCACTGCCATGCCACCACACCAGTCTATTCCTAGAGTTTTCATAGTGAGAGGAAGAAAACTTTGTACAGAAATATTACAGGGCCAGCTGTTTGCCAGGATCACAATGTGAATTGAGAGATCAATGAGGATATAAGCTGTGTGTAGGTACTTCTTGAGAGTTCAGTGGTCAACGTCACTTCCCCCCCAGGCTGTCTTAGCTGTCCACTCCACTGAGAGCCTCTTTCACAGATGGCACTGAGGTCACCTGATGGACTTCATTATTGCTAGTCGAATGTCAGAATCTCCCAGTCAAAAGGGATGATGAGAAGTGGCAGGGGTCTAATGGACAGACATTTGTGATACCTGGACACCTAAACTGTTTTCACCCCTCACAGTGAAAAAGGCAATGGTCTTGTCTGAAATAAATGTTAACAGACACTTCTTTCCTTCCCTTTCTTTAAAAAAATAAGTATTGTTTTTAAAGCTTCCTCACAGCCAGGACTCAGGTGTGCATTGACCTCCGAGATCCTCATGGTATTCCCTAACAAATGTAAATTAAATAAAAAATCAGTTTGGCAAGCCCACTGAATGGGAAGGGCAATGAGGACAGGCACAGTTGTCTTCTCAACAATTACTTGCAGACACCATTAATAAATTCCCCTCTGAAGCATCAATCAAGCCAGTTCTTCCCTTTGGCAAGATGTTTAACTGCTACACAGAAATAGCTGTAATCAGACCAAGATTAGAACAGAGGGAGGCTTACTTTATGTATTTCCTTCCTTCTGTAGTTTTTGAACAAGCGTATGTGGTACTAGGCAAGTAGGTTTCCCAATGGTCCCGTGTATATGCCCCTTGGGAGTCCTCATTCATTGACATATTTATTATATGTGCAATGGAAAGTTTCCCCTTGCCCAATTTTTGAATCTTTTGTGTTTTATCAAAAACAGAATGAAGTACCCTCTCTGTATGTTTACACTGAAAGTGTGTGTAGGGGGTGTATCTCAGAAGACCCCACTGAAGTATAAATTCATCGCAGGTTTTATGGGGGAGGGAAAAGAAAGGAGATGAGAAGAAAAGATTTTTTTTTCAAAAAAGGATTTTGTGGCTTTTGGCACTGTTAATAATTTGTGTGGAAAATGTTTTCTTGTGTGTTTAATCCTGTGCCAAGGCAGCTGCTGGTGCAGTAGCATTCTGCAACAAATTAGAGGGCAGTTAAAGCGAGATTTTCCACCATCAAGAACAAAGCAAGGCCAGTTAGCATGAGGACAGCTTGTTCTAGTTGCTAATGTGCTTAAAAACTTGCTGCACATAATTTGAAACAGCTTTTATGTGAGGTTGCTGTGGCTCCGGTTTCTGAGGTCTAGTTCTAATTCCAAATCTAATGGAAGCAGCTGAATTAGAAAATGACAAGTTATGCACTGACATTGCCTGCCCAGGCTACCAAGATAATTTTTTCATCATTGCTATTGATATGAAAGTTAATTCCCCTCAATATTAAAATATTTAATGGATGACAGCTGTCTGAAATATGAAGCCTGCAGCCCCTTATTTACCGAAGGAGCGTTCTCAATAACTGTGTGGCAGCCTTAACACACTTACAAATTATTTAAAGATGTATTACCTTTGCTGGTAAGGAAGCAGATGTTAAAAAGATTCAGGGCCTCCTTAAAAGTTGATCTGAATCTCAAGAGTTTTAATCAATGTAGCTTTTTATTTCACTGCCTTGGAATTAAATGGGATTCCTTGGTTGAAATGCATTGGAAAGAGCATGCTGTAGTCCAAATGCCTTTCAGTGCCTAAAATTTAGAACTTTCATTTGTAACTCCGATAGGCTGTAGAGAATTAAATGTAGGTGGGAGAGAAATAGGAGAAGGCATATTTTCAGTTGGAGTTTTTGCCTACTTAAACACGGGCTGGGCACAGCTGTAGTGGTGAGGTTTCAGACCCTGTGTGAACAAGGAATGAGGATTCAGCTCCTAAATTCACATTCATCAGGCTGAATACTAGGTTCTTAAAGGCCAAGTGCACTGCTGATACCCTCACTAATAGGATTTCAAATGCTATAGCTGTAGCTATCCTAAAAAATACTAATGAAGGACATTAAGGTCCAAAGAAGGCCTTGAAGAAATCTCAGAGGTCAAAAGTTCTTGGGAGAGTGTATATACTTGAAGAAAAATGAGAGGATTTTGGCTAAAGTAAATTAAATAGAATTTTATTCAAAAGAAGCTTGGGAACCCTATCTTTCATCTACATCGTACCATTACCACCTGGGGATGGAAAATTATATACTTTTTTTGCCTGCATAAAGTCAAATATGGGCTTTGCTGGGTTCATTTTCTTTTAGGGAAGATGTAAATTGACCACATATTTAGTATTTATAAACATTTATTTATCTCTAGTTGAACTGCAGTGAACCAGAAAGTAGGAATTAGAGTAGAAAAAGTGTGGGTTGGACCTCTCAACACACAGGAAAAATGAGCAGCTGTTTATTTGGTAAAGAGCTGTGTGTCGTTGTGTAGGTTGTACACTGCATAGCTGTTGGGGGTACTGACTGTTCAGATTGCAGTCTGTGTGAATAGTATCAAAGAGTTACGTAGTGTATAGTTTGTATGGCTAGCTATGGTTATACCCGAATTGGTGTGATTTTAAGGCATATGGGCAAACTCATCTGTCTAAATCTTCCCCTGTGGATAATCACAGTATTACCTGATTATCTTGTACAAGTAACTTTATAAGGGATAAGATTTAAATAGTTTATATCAGGGATAGTAGAAGTGAAGAATCGTACTTTAGTAAGCTAACACATTAACTTCCCCATACATTTTCGGTAAAAGAGACATTGTCATTGTCTCTGTTAGGAATCAGAATGCTAAAAGAAAGGAATACAGGAAAGATCAGTTTTAATGGTGAAATAGGAAAGTATTAGAAGCACAAGGAGCTATTTGGTTTAGGAAGAAGCATAATATGGTATCTTTGGCAGCAAAGAAACAGTTTGAGAGCATTGAGGACCTGGGTTGAAAAGGTACAGAAAGAAGGAATAAAAGTTTGGCGTATTTCAGAATTTTTCAAAAATTTTTCAAATTTTTCAGTTTTCCTAATTGAAGGAACAAGTATTTATTTAAAATTTTCAATTATTTCTACTTCCAGATTAGTAGGAAAAGTCTTGAAGAAATATTTTTAAATAATTTCTCTTTTTATCCATTTTCTACAGAGGCTAATTGGTCTTCCGAAGATTCAGCATTTCAACAAATACTTATTGGGCACCTCTTATTGCAGAGAGGTGATGGAACATGCAATGGTACATGTTGTAGTTCCTGACCTCAGCTTGCTAACATTTAAGTAAGAGACATAATGTAAGCTAAGCACATTAACATCAGCATAAAGAGTTCTGAGGATTTAAAGAAGGTAGAGATCATGTATGGTCAGAAAGAAGATCAAGAAGAATTTTCTGGTGAAGGTGTTGTATTAGATGGGCCTCAGTGGACAGCACAGCTAGTCACTGGGACTAGAGCTGAATTCCAGGGCCCTAAAAGTCCTGAGAATTGTAAGAATGTAGGTGGGCTGAAAATTGTTCTTACATCTTAAAATTAAGTTTGATTAGAATTCCATTTAATTTGCTCATGTTTTTATGCTAGCTATTTCTGTTACCTTTAGGAGAGAAGTAGGTTAAAAAATAAGATATTTGTAATGACAAGGGGTAAGGGTAATATTGGCATAAGAGATATTTTGTTATACAACCTGAATTGCCCATGTCCTCTCAGGAAAATACAGTTATATCTTTAACAACCACTTTCACGTTGAATGTTTAGCCACCTAAATTTCATCAGCAGCATCATTCTGAACAAACAGCACACAAGCTATCTTTAGTCCCTTTTGCTTTATTTTGTTTTGCTCAATCCTGTTGAGACCCTTTGAGATACTGCATGGTACATAGCTCAGAATTATCCTACCGAAGGGTGAAGGAGTTGGAGTAGCTATTTACCAACTCCTGTCTCTTTTGGGTTACTCCAGAGAGTAACTTCCTGGGACTTCCTGAACTGATGGGTCATGCTTCAGTGGCCAGATAATGCCTTCAGGCAGAGAGATGTAGGAAGCAAGTGGCTTGTAAGGGAAGAATCCACAGGTGATTTCTAGGAGGGCTCCTGGTATATAGGAGAGGCAATAAATGTGTCTGCTATGGTATAATCCTTATAAAAAAAGAAAAAGGAAGAAATGAAGAGTAGGACTCTGTGGTCAATGAGGAGTTGAATGGAATGAAATAAATTTCTTTACCATTAGACTTCTCAGTAATTTTAATATTCATTATGAATATTCTAAAAGGGGTTATGTTGGTTTTAATCAAGTATGCTTGAACATTTTTTTGAGAAGCAACTTGCAAGGCTAATGCATGGAAGATATTTTCTAAATATTTGTAAATATTTTGTAAGTATCTTATGCCTACGTTTACATAGTATCTAGTATCTCTATGTTCAAGTTACCCTCCAAGACCCTAGATGGGAATAGGAAGATGTAGAAGTAAATCTGATTTAAATCTTGCCTTTAGGTTGCTTATGATCCATTAGGGAAGATATAATATGTATCACAATTATAATGTAAATTAATACAGGTTGGATGGGATATCAGAGATTAAAGGAAAGAAGGATTATTTCTAGCTGGGACACAAGGAGCCTTCCTGAATGAAGCAGCATTGACCTGAACCTTAAAATTAGGTTGGGCTTGGGGAATTTTAAGAGAGAGGATGGCACCAAATTATCCTAGGCTAAGGAAGCAGCATAAGCAAAGATCATGGAGGGTGGGATTATTGGAGAATAGTGTTGAAAAAGCTCTTTTATAGATGCTATTAAAGTCTACAAAAATTTGACTAGAAGTCATGAACAAAACATTATCTAAAAGTTCTCTCAGTAATAAACTATGAGTGTGTATGTATGTGTATACACTGTACACACACAACAGTTATTAAGTTTCTGAAGAACCTTTCCATATTGACATACAACCTTATCCTCTTGGCTGGTGAATCTAGAAAATAGTTCAAAATGTCATGAAACTGCCTGGCATTCTCTAGGCATCTCCCATGGGATCTCTTACCATTCTCATTACGTCTGGATCTGTTATAGCTGCTGTCTCAACCCTGCAGAGGGCTTCCTTCCACAGAAAACTACCAATTCCAGGAGCTACTACACTCTAGAATCTATCCATTTAACCCTAAAACTCAAAAACATTGCTTCTACCCCTTTAACTTAAAACAAGTTCTTACAAGTGCTTAGGTGACTACTTGTAATGAAAGACCAAGGTGATTAGTTCAGCTCTCGTGCCAGCCAAGTATGAATGATTGATTGCAGTGAAGATCTGCTCCTGGTAAAACAATTCAAAACACATATAATTATATTGTTAAAAAGACACCAAAAGTTTCAAGGAAAAACTTCAATAAGACTACTTTTCATTTTTTAAATGTTGCCTTCTAATCCTTATCCAGATGTGTACATATTTTTCTTATTACCATAGTGATTCCAATTTTATATTCTTATTATTAAACTGCCTTATTCTTACATTTCTCCATATTCTTTTTAACTTTAGTTGAAGCGTCTATTTTTAAAGAATAATTTGATTGAGTTTGCAAAAATTATAAGTGCTCATTATAAAAATGTCAATCAAAACTCAAAACTACAAAAAGAAAGTTAAAAAAAACCCTCTTAAAATTCCACATACAAAAATAACTATCATTAACATTTATTATACATCATTCTAGACATACTGGCATTATGTTTCAGCAAGAAAGGCTAAAACTGAGGTAATTGCTGATCTTTAGATAAACCTCTTTTTAACACAAATATGGGGCTTCCTAAAGTGTCCCTTTAAAGTTTCTCATCAAAGCAGTATTGATAGACTATAAAAGATTGGAGTCTTTTTCTTTTTTTTGTTTGTTTTTTTTGTTTTTAGCTATGTGTTTCAACTTTGACTCTGCCTTTAAAGATGAAAAAATTAGGGACTTCCCTGGTGGTACAGTGGTTAAGAATCCATCTGCCAATGCAGGGAACATGGGTTTGAGCCCTGGTCCGGGAAGATCCCACCTGCTGTGGAGCAAATAAATAGTCAAAAATAAATAAATTTTTTAAAAAATGAGAAAATTAGACTTTCCATTTCCTCCTCCCATTTGTATCTTTGTGTTATTGTATTATTTTTTAATATCATCAAGTTATATTTGTATTTTGTTCTGTAACCATAATTTTCATAGTCCTGAGTTATTTCTTTTGATTGACCTTTTTGTTAATCAGATAAAAGGCTCTTGAGTTTTATATTACCTGAGTTCTTTCATACTGTCCTATACGGTAACTACTAGCCATATGTGGCTGTGGCTAGTGTGACTAAGGAACTGAATTTTAAATTTTATTTAATCTTAAGTAAATTAATTTAAATTTGAATAGCTACATGTGACTAATGGCTACCACATTGGATAACAACTCTGTCTTTAATGCTTTAGCATATTTTCACATCTTTTATGTCTTTATATCAAATGTGTAAAATCTGGGAACACAGTGTTCTTTAGAATTTTTGTAGGCATCGAGTGTCACTATGAAAAATTCTGAGGCTATTCTGAGTTTTTCTTATTTATTTGATAATATTTTACATTTTGAGAGAGCCCAGGGGCAGGCGGAGGAGGCTGCCTAGAGCTATTATAGTGGGCAGGATCCATGATATTTTGAACTATTGTCCATATTTACCAACCATTACTAATAAAAAGGTTGCATGTCCTCATGGATATGTCAACATAGAAAGGTTACTATATTGCAAGTTATTGGTTATTATCCCAGTTTCACAAAAGAGAAGTTAAATAATTTTTCTAATGTTACACAGACAGTAAGTGGCAGAAATAGGATATGAATCCAAGTCTGTTACTGTTTTTTCCACCTCTGTAGTGATTTAATTTTTTTAGCAGCAAAAATTCTTTCCTAAAAATGAAATTTTGTGTAGAATTCTAAAATACAATTATTTAAAATTGCTTATAATTCTATATTTTAAATTCCAAATTTAAAACTTTAACTATTAAAAAGCCAATCTATGAGAATAATGAGGCTGTATTAATCAACACCAAAATTTGAAATTCGAGCTCATGACTAACATTTATAGCCTTACATTACTCAGTATCCAACTTATTTCTATCTGGTTTGGTTTACCCTGTCATGGAATTCATGACTCATGGAGAGACATAGTTGTAATGGTCATTCTTTTCTTAGTGGCGTGCATTCAGCTCAGGGCATTCCTCAATTAAACTGATCCAGAAACTTAGAAGCAATACAAAAAGTTTGGTTTTAAAATTGAGTGTAACCACATCTAATAAGTGCTTGCTTTTCTGAACATCAATAGAAAGGTCAGCCCCAAACTTACAGCAAACATCAAAGCTATCTGTAGAATGCTACGTGTCACTGGTTTAATTATAATTGAACAAGTGACTACTGAGTTATGTCAAGGTCTTGAGCCAAATAGACATGTGTGAGTCTTTCCTGGTACATGACTGAGCAGACATCCCATGATGTAGTGAGTATTCACTTGGGTGCTTTTATATGAGTAAATTTTTAGCAAAAGATGGGTATTGACGTATAACTTTTCTGATTAATGGTATATTTATAAGTTTACAAAATGCATAAAGGTAGTCAGGGAGGCTCTCTTCTGATATATGTAAAAAAATAAAAAATAGATTAACCTGGCAGCATGAGTAAATTTTTGTAATCTTCAGTGTCATATAACTTGATGATTACATATTAAATTCTGTATCTTATTTTTCTAAACACAGTTTAAATTATTAAAATGTGATTGAAAAATCTGTTTGAACCAAATAACCCATAGCGCACTGTTGAATACATTTGACATAGTTTTGTAGCCTCACTATCAAGACTCATAGGACTTCACAGTTGCACATATTTATGTCTGGGTAGCATCTGTCAAAAACATGACACAAGCTTTCATGATTTTCTTCCTAAACTCATTATTCATGTTCTTTCTTTTGCGGCCAAGGTAAAAAAGGTAGTCCACTTGGACCTGCTTGCTCTGACTTGGCAAAGAGTTAAAAAGGATCACTTTTCCTAGTGTAGAGCTTGTAGACCTTGAAGCAAGGGGTGTGTGTGTGTGTGTGTGTGTGTGTGTTATGAAAAGCTGGTATAAATTACTGGGGCCAGTTGCCCAGAAAATGGTCTAGGCTGATTATATTGCATATTAACAAAAATATTGTGTGGAGATCCTTAGCTGGTCAGCTCTTGCTGCGAGGGGTCCCCCCCCCTTTTTTTTTCTATCATGAATCAACTTTTGGCAGCTCTAGAAAAGAATCCCAGAAGTGGACATCCCTCTCCTCTGGTTTTTTCTTTAGTTGAAATTCCAGGCTTGTGAGGTTCCTTATCTGATTTCTAGTCTGTGGCCATTTCTTCTCTCCTTTACTAAAGTAAGACAGGTCTATGCAACTGGAGGGAACAGGGATCAGATGTGTGCAGACAATAAAGTTTGAAGGATACAGAAGACGAATCACACACCTTAACTTTATGTGTGTATGTGTGGGGGGGGGCAGGCTTGCTCTTCTAAATTTAAAACAGCCCAAGTATTGGTCCAGATTATGAAGTCCTTTTTCAAAATATGGGAAGAGTAAGTAATTGAGGTGGGGTACCCAAAGAGAGTTAATATCCCTTAAAGATGTCTCCCATGTGAAATATGAGATATGGGTTGGATTCATTCATTGAATGAATGAAGGTAGGGACCTTGGAGGAACTGTAGTTCACCACCTTCATGGGTAGATGGGGAGAGTGACACCCAGGGAGGTGCGATGGACTCTCTAAGGCCAAAGGCCAAGTGAGTGCCAGCTCAACTTTCACTTACGTACTTACTATTCAGGCAGACATTATCCTTGACTCTGCAAAGTAGATATGGTCCGTATCCCCAAGATGCTGATTATATAGTGTGGGAGCAGACACTTGAAGAGAAATTTTAGTACAGAGTGCTAAGGGTGGAATAGATTTACCTAAAGTTATTTTTTTTCACTTTGTTTAATCTCCTAAGGACCTACTTCTGTAAATGACTCTGCATCTGTAATTTTCAGCCAACATTTATATGTATGATTATCTTATTACTCAGAAAGCCCCTTTAAGGTAGATACTGTTATTTGACTCATTTAATGGATAAGTAAACTAAGACTATAGAAAACAAGCTGTTTGTCTGCAACTGTTTTGCTGTACAGCATCCTAAAATAAAAGCATGTGACTGCTTCAAAGCCAAAACAAAAGAACCCCCAAAACCAAAAAACTGTAAAGAGGATGCAAAGACAAGCCACAAACTTGGAGAAAATATTTGCAAAACACACATCTGACAATAGACTATTAATCTAAATATACAAATAACTCTTCAAATAAGAGTTCAGCAATAAGAAAATGAACAACCCAGTAAAAAAATAGACAAAAGACCTGAACAGACACCTCACCAAAGAAGATGGCAGATGAGCATGTGAAGACGTGCTCAATATCATATGTCATTAGAGAATTACAAATTAGAACAATGACATACCACTACAGAGCTATTAGAATGGCCCAAATACAAAAGCACTGACAACCCCAAGTGCTGGGAAGCATGTGGAACAGCAAGAACTCTCATTCATTGCTACTGGGAATGCAATGGTACAGCCACTGTGGAAGACAGGTTGGCAGTTTCTTATGAAATTATGATCTAGAAATCACACTTCTTGGTAGTTACCTAAAGACATCGAAAACGTGTATCCACGGAAAAACCTTCCCATGGATGTTTAAAGCAGCTTTATTCATGATTGCCCAAATTTGGAAGCAACCAAGATGTCCTTCAGTAGGTGAATTGAATAAATAAACTATGGTACATACAGATAATGGAATATTACTCAGCACTAAAAAAACCACACCAATCTTCCATGAAGAGATGTGGAAAAAACTATTCCATATGATACTAAAACGGTGGATGAATGCCATTGTACATTTGCCAAAACCCATAGAATGTACAAGAGCAAGAGTGAACCCTAATGGAAACTATGGACTATGGGTGATAATGATGTCCCAATGTAGGTTCATCGACTATAACAAACGTACCACTGTGGTGGGAGATGCTGGTAGTGGGGAGGCTGTGCACGTGTGTGGGTAGGGTGTACGTGGGAAGTCGGTACATTTCACTCAGTTTTGCTGTGAACCTAAAACTGCCCTGAAAAATAGTCTATTAGAAAAATACTATTAAGCTCCTTTGCCCAGATTCAAGATTAATTGAGAAGGTTGGCTTAGCAAGTGACTGGCCCCAGATCCAGTGTTTTATCTTGATCCACGTTGGTGCGTAATGTTTTATTTATTAGAGCTCTAGGTAACCTTGAACCTTCTTTTTATCAGGAGAAGAAACTAAGGAAAAAAACCCTCAACCAAGAAGAAAAAGCTTATGTACCTTACACATTTTTTTTTTTTTTTACTTCATAAACTCTTACTGTAGTAAACTTCCTCATTTGAAATGTATTGTTAATGGCCTTTTCCCTCCCACAGTTGAGGGTAGGCAGGTTATTACTAGGTCACACTGACTTTGAATGGGGCATACATTATGGGAAGACCCCACTGAGTTTATTATTAATCCCTATATATAATAGGAAACCAAAACCAAAACAAAACAAAATCCTCTACACAACACTGACCCTTTGTTTCCTGTTTGCATTATTGTTTGTTGTGGTGTGCCACCGCCTGACCTGATGTAAATGCCAAGTTCACAGCCCATTCTTTGAATTTAACACTGCAACCATAAATTGTTTGTCCATTTATAAATAAAATAAAATGTGGGAGATGATGGAGCGTGAGAGAGCATGTTGTCTGAAATTCTTGGATCTCATTCTCACACAGATGTGCCAAGTCTGTTTGGCAAATTATAAGCTGAATTGGATGTTAGGGCTGTTCACAGCCTTCTGGGGGCAGGTGGGCTGGGTACTTGGCTGTGATTGCCTCAGAGCATTACAAAATGGCAGTTGCCTGAGACTTTTCATGTTTTCTACTGAAACATTTCTCTCTTCCCAGTTCTCTAGTATAACCACTAGGTTTGATTAGGAATAGCTAGGAGTATTACTGATTGAAAAAAAAACTTAGAAGTTTTCATATTCAAACAGTGCATAAAGGGGTGACTTCTGTCTTCTCTGCAGGGACAGATATAAAGAGAAAGCAAATTTTATTTCTCATTAAAGTTTACTCTTCCAGTTTTATTCAGTTTTGAAATGCTAAGAGGCTTTTGAAGATTTAGTATCACATTGGATGTGCTACTTCTTTCTATGCTAGTGGTTTTCCCATGGAATTAGAGCAGGACGTGCAACTTTATGAGTGAGTGCTAATTGGTCATTGAACAAGAATGGTGTGGAAGTGACTTGAGAGATAATCTTGTGTCATGGAAAGTGTGGTAGTGTCTGAAGACCTGGGTGCCGCCTCCAGTTCTGCTACTAATTAGTTTTCTGAACTGAGTGGGACACAAATTCATAGCCTCTGATGCCTCTTCTGTGAAATCTAGGCAGAGAGGAAGATTGAGTAGTGTTAGCGTATGGTTACCAAGGTTCCTCCTCGTTCTAACTTTTTATAGCTTTGTGAATATGAGCATGATGGGGTCAGCTTTGGACGTTCTTTGAACGATTTTCCCTACAATTTTCTGTCCACTTCATGGAGGAGGTCTACAAGAGATATTGACCTTCCTCTCTCTGCCCTCTACTACAGAACAAACAGACCACACAGGAATTCTGACTGTCCAGCCCTGCATTGATGTTCTGTAGTTTAAAAAGCACTTGTGCATATATGATCCTCTCAAATATTCTCTGAGATGGGTACTGTTATTATCCAGAGCTTACAAGTGAGGAAACTATCTTGGAGACAATGTGTACTTACCCAAACGGTACAAAATCATCCCAGGCTGTCATGAACTGGTAGTTAAGTCTAGCCTTAGGAATAGAAAAGACTGGTTTTGAATCCTGACTCTGCCACTTATTCTTTCTGTAATCCTGGGCAAATTACTTTATCAGTTTCTGCATTTATACAAAGGCAATCTTAATACTCAAAAGAATGTTTTTATGTAATGTGTGTGGGGGTGGGCAAAGGAATGTTTTTATGTATGAAAAATGCTTTGCACAAAACCATCCATGGAGTAAATTCTTAAAAATGATAGCTCTGATTATTATTTTATTATTAAGTAGTATTATTAGGAAGGCTTTAGGCCTTCTGATTCATGATCTTTCTACTAAACCCAGCATCAGTTGGGAGCAGAGACATTTTTATGATCTTGACCACATTAATGTCTGGAGGTCAGTTTCTCTAAAGAATGTCAGTTTATGGCCAAAAAGGTCCTGTGTGAATCGGGACCTGCTGGGAGGGCTGTATTTGCCTGCTACTTAATGGAGTGAAAATGGGCCGTAGGTCAGCCTAAAAGAACTGGAACCATCTTTTCTACACTTCTCAAGGAAAACAAAAGCAAAAAATATCAACACCCAGTTTTTTAAAAGTTATTCTTGTAAAAATAATATAGCTTATTTTAAATATTTTTGGAACAACAGTGTAAATAGGGACGAAATAAAAACATATTGCATATGCTTCTATCTCTTATAAACAAATACTTCTCACCTAATGGTATAATTTATTTGTTTTCTTTGCAGGGTATTATTGTTACTATCATTCTTATTGGTTACAGTTACTATCAGCTGTAGGTATAATAAGTATCCTAAAAATATGGTCTTTAGTTCCTGCTAATCCTAATTATTAGTGACATTTTCATAGGCTTGAGGGTATGGAGGAAAGTGGGAAACAGTACTGGATGGCTATCTTGGCAGGTTTTTTTTGTGTGTGTGTGGTATGCGGGCCTCTCACTGTCGTGGCCTCTCCCATTGCGGAGCACAGGCTCCGGACGCGCAGGCTCAGCGGCCATGGCTCATGGGCTCAGCCGCTCCGCGGCATGTGGGATCTTCCCAGACTGGGACACAAACCCGTGTCCCCTGCATCGGCAGGCGGACTCTCAACCACTGCGCTACCAGGGAAGCCCTTGGCAATTTTTTTAAAAGGTTTAAATTTTCTTTCAAAAGGAAAAACCGTAAAGTCTGAAAACAAAGCTCAGGTCTTAGAAGCCTGGTTCCAACCTGTTATTGATACTCCTACCATATTTTCTTTGAGCCTCAGTTTTTCAATCTAAAATATCAGAATTGGGTCTAGGACCTCCTTAAGATTGATTCTTAATTCCTGAAGTCTCCTGAGGTGTGACTCCAAGAAGTAGTGCTCAGCAACCTCACAGGTCTGTTCAGATTTCACTTCCGTATGGCTGTAGATGCCTCTTGCTGTTCTCCAAGTCCTAGTCACCAAAGGCAACCTCAGGGACACTACATCAGTTTGAAGTTGTCACAAAATATGCTGCATGAAAACCAAGTAAAACTCAGTGGCTAGTACTGCAAGTATTTATTCATACAGATCTGTCATCGGTCAATTGAAGGTTGACTGAAGAAGCTGATCTTAGCCGGGTGGCTCTGTTGCTCTCGGCTGAACTCACTCAGATGTCAGTTGGCTTATGTAAGCTGGGCTCAGCTGGGCAGTTAGACCTTGCTCCCGAAGTCTCTCACCCTCTTGCTGGAGCCAGCCAGCTAGCAGGGGCATGTAACAAGAGCCACAAGAGAGAAGGCCAGCCAGGCAAGGGCTTTACAAGCCTTTGGTCACAACACACCTGCTAACATTTCATTGGCTAAAGCAAGTCACACCGTCAAACCCAAAGCCAAAGGGTATGGAAATATACTTTGCCTCTCTAGTAGGATGAATTGAAAAATCGTATGGTATGAAGGAGGTAGATACGGGGAGGGCTGCCGAATTGGGCCACTGATGCAATCTACTAGATATCTTTTTTTTGGAAACATGAAGCTACACTATTGCCTTTCAGACACACTTGCAGTGGTTGGTCGCAGGAAGAGATTTTCTGTACCTGATACCTGTCTCTTGGGAGATGGAAAAATCTGGGTCTACCTTCCTTGAGACTCATTTTTCCTGCTAATTAGGTATCTAGCTAGGATTGCATAGATCAGTGCTGCTCAAAGTGTGGTTTGAGGGCTGGCAGAATCAGCAACACGTGAGATTTTATTGGAGCAAATTCTTGAGCCCCATCTCAGACCTACTGAATCAGAAACTCTTGGGGTGGGGCCCAGGAATCTACATTGTGACATGCTCCCTGAGCAATTCTTACGCTTACTAAAGTTCGAGAACCTCTAGAATAGATCAGACCAAATCTTTGCTGTGGTTTTCCTGGTAGCCTCATCCCTTGTAACCATGCCTTCTCTTCTTGCTTTATAGAACTGCCATCGTTCATTACCTGACCCTGCTATTGGGGACTTCAGGATAACAGTTAATATCTCAAATTGGTATCAGCCTTCTTTACTGGGCCTGAGGCCAAAACAGGCTTCCCGATACTTCTATCCCACCCTGAGACTGGACTTCTACACCAGTATGTGTTGAAAAATACAGACCAGACCACACTGAGGCTTCATGTCAAGCATAGAAAACACAGGAATAGGCGGTCATAGGCATATGCAAATCTTAACTTTTAACTGTGCCCAGCTGATACATACGTGCCAGTAGACATCACATCTGTGCTATCTCATTAATTACATGAATCGTTCAACTTTAGAGGTGAAGAAGATAAAAGACTGCTTCTTAATACTTATAAGGGAGTGAAAGTCATATTTTATGTGGTTGCAGAATTATTGGAGAGGTAGAAAAGTGTTGTTCCCTTTTGTCAGAGAAGCTTCTGACTGGGACTTCATCAGTCTTCTTAGCAGTTTATGACCCTTCTAAGATGAAATGTTTCACATCTTGTTTCCATTTAGCAATTAATATAATTATATTATCTATTGAAAATGTAATATAAAATGATGTATGTGATAATATAATACCTAAAGAAAGATACTGCTTTCTCTTTCTCATCTCACTTTGAGATAGCATAACTGAGTTTGCAAGGTTTAATATCAGCACTTAACATCCCTAAGATGAACATATCTAGTCATTGCTAACAGTGAATAACATTATTGGGATGACAGCAGTTTAAGTGCAAAAGAAATTTGAGTTAACAGACTAGGCATACACACACAACATGAAAAATGTGTAATGCATCACCATGGCCGGTTGTGTCTGTGATGGTTAAGATACTGATACTGAGAGGCTCATCTGTTCATTTGATTGTGTCTCATAGTTTAAATCTCTCTAAAGAGTGGAGGGTGGTGGAAAGAGCTAATTTGCTCTGATTGATAGTGCAAAGAGGGGGGTTCTGTCTGCTTCTCATATATATGTAAGGAATAAGCTCCTCTGAGTTTTCACTGACTTTATTATCAGAGATAATAAATGGATGGATTCTAAAAAATAAGAGGGAATGTAAAAGCCTTGAAAGCTTTGAAAGTTGCTGTGTTAACACATAGCCAGTTACCGATACTTTTGCCAGTGTTGCTGTCACTGTTTATTTGATAATTTGTTTTCTTCCATAAAGATATGGAAGAAAACATGGAGCCATAATTGATTCTTCACTTTTCTCTCACACCCAAATTCATGGGACCTGCCATCTTTTCATTCTCAGTATTTCTAGAATACTTCCTTTTCTCTTTATTCTTGCTGTCACTGACTTGTTCATCCTTAGTCTAATCCTTGCTCCCTTTGTCCTTTGTCAGAGCTATCTAGTTGGTTTCCCACCTCCAGTATCGGATGTCCTTCTTTGCAGTTGCCATCAGTGATCTTTTCACTCTTTGAATCATGAACTCTTCCATGGTGTACCATCCATCACTACAGCAGTGTTCTTCAGAGTGCTCAAGGTGACTGGATGGGTTATAGGAATAAATGTTAGGATATACACACATGCACACACACGCACGCACACATACACACACACAGAGTTCGAAAGAATTAAGAAATAAAGAGGTATTACCATTTAATATAGAGTGACACTGGCACCCATACTCTGTCTCTGTATTGTGTTTGGAGTTGAGGTAACCAAAGGAAAGAGAGGGAATTCCACAACAGAGTGGTAGAAAGCAATGCCCTTGTGAATCTGCTTAACTGGATTTATAGGTTATGCCATCCAATCTTAACCAAATGAACTCCCCCTAGAATGGGCAAGTGACTTACAAAGAAATAATAAGACAATTGCAGAACTGGAAGTTTGCTTTTTCTTAGTACAAGCTCTTTATCAGCTACATTATGGGCAAGTGCAATCATAACCTAATTAGATCTGATAAGTAGCCAAAAAGAAACAGAAGTTATCAAGAAGGCTATTTGAATTAACAAAGAATCTCTCCCACAGTGTAATCTATGCCTTGGGATATTAGCTAGTGAGAGTGATAGGTATATGTAGTAAGTACAACTTAAGTTTATATATGTAATTTTTTTTTTTTTTTTTTTTGCAGTACGCGGGCCTCTCACTGTTGTGGCCTCTCCCGTTGCGGAGCACAGGCTCCGGACGCGCAGGCTTATCGGCCATGGCTCACGGGCCTAGCCGCTCCACGGCATGTGGGATCTTCCCAGACTGGGACACGAACCCGTGTCCCCTGCATCGACAGGCAGACTCTCAACCACTGCGTCACCAGGGAAGCCCCTATATATGTAATTTTTTAAAGCCAGCTCACAGGGTAGATTTCAGGCTTCTCAATGTAGCATGCCGAACGAACTATCACACCCCAGCCTCTAGCTCCAGTCTAATTTATCTTCTGTCCACTCCTTCATCTCACTGGACTCCCCAGATGCCCTGAATTACCTGTAGTTTCCTAGACACTCCATGATGTCTCATGTCTCCACGTCTGGGCTTTCTGCCTGCCTGAATGACCCTTTCCTCATTCATCTCTTGTCCAAATACATTGTGTCTCTTAAGACCCACAGCCCAGAGGGCTGTTCTGGTAGGACATTTTGCATGTTGTAGTGGTTCTCAAAGCTTGGCCTGAAGAGTTTTAAAAAATACCCACTGCTCAGGCACCACCCCTAAAGATTCTGATTATTTCAAAAGGTCCCCTAGTGATTCTAGTGTGCTTAACTTGATTCTAGCATCTATCATATTGATTGACGATTATCGGTTCATATGCTTATCTGCTAGGTGTAAGCATCCAGAGGGCAAGCGCTATGTTATTCTTTCCTCTATCCCCAATGCTTAAGACATTACATGGCTCTTAGTAGATGCACCATAAATTATTATTGATCAGTGGTTCTCAGTCTTGGCTACACATCAGAATCACTTGGGGAGCTTTAAAAATATTAAAGTCTGGTGTGGCTTAAACATCAGGATTTTTGAAAGCTCCCCATGATTTCAAAGTTGAGATCCAAACTGATCTTAACCAGTTGATCAAACAGTAAGCATTTTCAGTAACAATTCAAAGCTCAAGTCCCAGCTCTGGTACTAATTAACTAAGTGACTCTGGACAAGTCAACCTTTCTGAGTCTTTGCTTCCTTACCTTCAAAATATAGGAGTGGGGGCCAGAGGATTTTTAAAGACATTGCAAACCTATAATTTGATTGTTACTCTGTGTACCACCATCTAAAAAATAAGACTTTTTTATATATAAGTGGAGCTTATTCCTTTAATTACCATAAATTTTAGAAATTTCTCTGTTTTTGATAGGAAATTTTATTTAAAATAATTTCACACTTCCTTCACTTCTTAAACAGAAAACTGAACATAATTTGACTTTCACTTGATGTTTTAGGATCATTAATATACAGTTCCCTATTGCACTGTATTTTATTTTCTATTTTTTAATGTATTTTGTTTTATTTTATTTTTTAAAATACATTTATTTAGCTATTTTTATTTTTGGCTGTGTTGGTTCTTCGTTGCTGCACACAGGCTATCTCTAGTTGCCACGAGCAGGGGCTACTCTTCATTGCAGTGCGTGGGCTTCTCAACGTGGTGACTTCTCTTGTTGTGGAGCACAGGCTCTAGGTGCGCGGACTTCAGTAGTTGTGGCATGCGGGCTTTAGAGCACAGGCTCAGCAGTTGTGGCGCACGGGCTTACTTGCTCCATGGCATGTGGGACCTTCCCGGACCAGGGCTTGAACCCGTGTCCCCTGCATTGGCAGGCAGATTCCTAACCACTGTCCCACGAGGGCAGTCCCAGTATTTTATTTTTATTTTTTATTTATTTTTTTAGTGGTATCATTGGCATTGCTATATATATTTGTTTAACATCTTTATTGGAATATAATTGCTTTACAATGTTGTGTTAGTTTCTGCACTATAACAAAGTGAATCAGCTCTATGTATACATACATCACCATATCCCCTCCTTCTTGCGCTCCCTTCCACCCTCCCTATCCCACCTCTCTAGGTGGTCAAGAAGCACCGAGCTGATCGCCCTGTACTATCCGGCTGCTTCCCACTAGCTATCTATTTTACATTTGGTAGTGTATGTATGTCCATGCCACTCTCTCACTTCGTCCCAGCTTACCCTCTGTGTGTCCTCAAGTTCATTCTCTATGTCTGCATCTTTATTCCTGTCCTGGCACTAGGTTCATCAGAACTATTTTTTTTTTTTTTTTAGATTCCATATTTATGTGTTAGCATATGTTATTTGTTTTTCCCTTTCTGACTTACTTCACTCTTTATGACAGACTCTAGGTCCATCCACCTCACTACAAATAACTCAGCTTCATTTCTTTTTATGGCTGAGTAATATTCCAGGGTATATATGTGCCACATCTTCTTTATCCATTCATCTGTCAGTGGAAACTTAGGTTGCTTCCATGTCCTGGCTATTGTAAATAGAGCTGCAATGAACATTGTGGTATATGACCCTTTTTGAATTATGGTGTTCTCAGGACATATGCCCAGTAGTGGGATCGCTGAGTTGTATGGTAGTTCTATTTTTAGTTTTTTAAGGAACCTCCATACTGTTCTCCATAGTGGCTGTATCAATTTACATACGCACCAACAGTGCAAGAGGGTTCCCTTTTAACTACACCTTCTTCAGGATTTATTGTTTGCAGATTTTTTGATGAAGGCCATACTGACTGGTGTGAGTTGATACCTCACAGTAGTTTTGATTTGCATTTCTCTAATGATTAGTGATGTTGAGCATCCTTTCATGTGTTTGTTGGCAATCTGTATATCTTCTTTGGAGAAATGTCTGTTTAGGGCTTCTGCCCATTTCTGGATTAGGTTTTTTGTTTTCTTGATATTGAGCTGCATGAGCTGCCTGTATATTTTGGAGATTAATCCTTTGTTGATTCGTTTGCCAATATTTTCTCCCATTCTGAGGGTTGTCTTTTCGTCTTGTTTATGGTTTCCTTTGCTGTGCAAAAGCTTTGAAGTTTCATTAGGTCCCATTTGTTTATTTTTGGTTTTATTTCCATTACTCTAGGAGGTGGGTCAAAAAGGATCTTGCTGTGATGTATGTCACAGAGTGTCGTGCCTGTGCTTTCCTATAAGAGTTGTATAGTGTCTGGCCTTACATTTAGATCTTTAATCCATTTTTAGTTTACTTTCATGTATGGTGCTAAGGAGTATTCTAATTTCATTCTTTTACATGTAGCTGTCCAGTTTTCCTGGCACCATTTATTGAAGAGGCTGTCTTTTCTCCATTGTATATTCTTGCCTCCTTTGTCAAAGATAAGGCAACCATATGTGCATGGGTTTATCTCTGGGCTTTCTATCCTGTTCCATTGATCTATATTTCTGTTTTTGTGCCAGTACCATACTGTCCTGATTACTGTAGTTTTATAGTATAGTCTGAAATCAGGGAGCCTGATTCCTCCAGCTCCATTTTTCTTTCTCAGGATTGCTTTGGCTATTGGGGGTCTTTTGTGTTTCCATACAAATTGTGAAATGTTTTGTTCTAGTTCTGTGAAAAATGCCATTGGTAGTTTGATAAGGATTGCATTGAATCTGTAGTTTGCTTTGGGTAGTAGAGTCATTTTCACAATGTTGATTCTTCCAATCCAAGAACAAGGTATGGCTCTTCATCCGTTTGTATCATCTTTAGTTTCTTTCATCATTGTCTTATAGTTTTCTGCATACAGGTCTTTTGTCTCCTTAGGTAGGTTTATTCCTAGGTATTTTATTCTTTTTGTTGCAGTGGTAAATGGGAGTGTTTCCTTAATTTCTCTTTCAGATTTTTCAGCATTAGTGTATAGGAATGCAAGAGATTTCTGTGCATTAATTTTGTATCCTGCTACTTTACCAAATTCATTGATTAGCTCTAGTATTTTTCTGGTAGCATCTTTGGGATTCTCTGTGTATTATCATGTCATCTGCAAACAGTGACAGCTTTACTTCTTCTTTGCCAGTTTGGATTCCTTTTATTTCTTTTTCTTCTCTGATGGCTGTGGCTAAAACTTCCAAAACTATATTGAATAATAGTAGTGAGAGTGGACACCCTTGTCTTGTTCCTGATCTTAGTGGAAGTGGTTTCAGTTTTTCACCATTGAGAACAGTGTTGGTTGTGGGTTTGTCATATATGCCCTTTATTATATATAGAAAAGTTCCCTCCGTGCCTACTCTCTGGAGATTTTTAATCATAAATTGGTGTTGAATTTTGTTAAAAGCTTTTTCTGCATCTATTGAGATGATCATATAGTTTTTCTCCTTCAGTTTCTTAATATGGTTTATCACATTGATTGATTTGTGTATACTGAAGAATCCTTGCATTCCTGGGAAAAACCCCACTTGATCATGGTGTTTGATCCTTTTAATGTGCTGTTGGATTCTGTTTGCTAGTATTTTGTTGAGGATTTTTACATCTATGTTCATCAGTGATATTGGTGTGTAGTGTTCTTTTTTTTGTGACATCTTTGTCTGGTTTTGGTAACAGCGTGTTGGTGGCCTCGTAGAATGAGTTTGGGAGTGTTCCTTCCTCTGCTATATTTTGGAAGAGTTTGAGAAGGATGGGTGTTAGCTCTTCTCTAAATGTTTGGTAGAATTCACCTGTGAAGCCGTCTGGTCCCGGGCTTTTGTTTGTTGGAAGATTTTTAATCACAGTTTCAATTTCAGTGCTTGTGATTGGTCTGCTTATATTTTTTATTTCTTCCTGGTTCAGTTGGGAGGTTGTGCTTTTCAAAGAATTGTCCATTTCTTCCAGGTTGTCCATTTTATTGGCATATAGTTGCTGTAGTAATCTCTCATTCTTCTTTGTATTTCTGCAGTGTCCATTGTTACTTCTCATTTTTCAATTCTTATTCTGTTGAATTGAGTCTTCTCCCTTGTTTTCTTGATGCGTCTGGCTAATGGTTTATCAATTTTGTTTATCTTCTCAAAGAAACAGCTTTTAGTTTTATTGATCTTTGCTATTATTTCCTTCATTTCTTTTTCATTTATTTCTGATCTGATCTTTATGATTACTTTCCTTCTGCTAACTTTGGGTTTTTTTTGTTCTTCTTTCTCTAATTGCTTTAGGTGTAAGGTTAGGTTGTTTATTTGATGTTTTTCTTGTCTCTTGAGGTAGGATTGTATGGCTATAAACTTCCCTCTTAGAACTGCTTTTGCTGCATCCCATAGGTTTTGGGCTGCCGTGTCTTCATTCATTTGTTTCTAGGTATTTTTTGATTTCCTCTTTGATTTCTTCAGTGATCTCTTGGTTATTTAGTAGTGTTTTCTTTAGCCTCCATATGTTTGTATTTTTTTACAGTTATCTTCCTGTAATTGATACCTAGTCTCCTAGCATTGTGGTTGGAAATGATGCTTGATATGATTTCAATTTTGTTAAATTTACGGAGGCTTGATTTGTGACCCAAGATGTGATCTATCCTGTAGAATGTTCCATGAGCACTTGAGAAGAAAGTGTAATCTGTTTTTGGATGGAATGTCCTGTAAGTATCAATTAAGTCCTTCTTGTTTAATGTATCATTTAAAGCTTGTGTTTCCTTATTTATTTTCATTTTGGATGATCTGTCCATTGGTGAAAGTGGGGTGTTAAAGTTTCCTACTATGATTGTGTTACTGTCTATTTCTCCTTTTATGGCTGTTAGCATTTGTCTTACGTATTGAGATGCTCCTATGTTGGTTGCATAAATATTTACAAATGTTATATCTTCTTCTTGGATTGATCCCTTAATCATTATGTGGTGTCCTTCTTTGTCTCTTGTAATAGTCTTTATTTTAAAGTCTATTTTGTCTGATATGAGAATTGCTACTCCAGCTTCTTTTACTTTCCATTTGTATGGAATATCTTTTTCCATCCCCTCACTTTCCGTCTGTATGTGTCCCTAGGTCTAATTGGGTCTCTTGTAGACAGCATATATATGGGTCTTGTTTTTGTATTCATTCAGCCAGTTTGTGTCTTTTGGTTGGAGCATTTAATCCATTTACATTTAAGGTAATTATTGATATGTATGTTCCTATTACCATTTTCTTAATTTTGGGGGCTTTGTTTTTGTAGGTCTTTTCCTTCTCTTGTGTTTCTTGTCTAGAGAAGTTCCTTTAGCATTTGTTGTAAAGTTGGTTTGGTGGTGCTGAACTCTCTCAGCTTTGCTTTTCCATAAAGATTTTAATTTCTCCATCAAATCTGAATGAGATCCTTGCTGGGTAGAGTAATCTTGGTTGTAGGTATTTCCCGTTCATCACTTTAAATATGTCCTACTACTCCCTTCTGTCTTGCACAGTTTCTGCTGAAAGATCAGCTGTTAACCTTATGGGGATTCCCTTGTATGCTATGTGTTGCTTTTCCCTTGCTGCTTTTAATATTTTTTCTTCGTATTTAATTTTTGATAGTTTGATTAATATGTGTCTTGGCGTGTTTCTCCTTTGATTTATCCTGTATGGGACTCTGTATGCTTCCTGGACTTGATTGAGTATTTCCTTTCCCATGTTAGGGAAGTTTTCAACTATAGTCTCTTCAGATATTTTCCCAGTCCCTTTCTTTTTCTCTTCCTCTTCTGGGACCCCTATAATTTGAATGTTGGTGTGTTTAATGTTGTCCCAGAGGTCTCTGACACTCTCCTCCATTCTTTCCATGTTTTTTCTTTTTTCTGCTCTGCAGCAGTTATTTCCACTGTTTTATCTTCCAGGTCACTTATCTGTTCTTCTGCCTCAGTTATTCTGCTATTGATTCCTTTTCGATAATTTTTAATTGCATTTATTGTGTTGTGCATCATTGTTTGTTTGCTCTTTAGTTCTTCTAGGGCCTTGTTAAATGTTTCTTGTATTTTCTCCATTCTGTTTCCAAGATTTTGGATCATCTTTACTATCATTGCTCTGAATTCTTTTTCAGGTAGACTGCCTATTTCCTTTTCATTTGTTTCGTCTGTTGTGTTTTTACCTTGCTCCTTCATCTACTGCGTATTTCTCTGTCTTCTCATTTTGTTTAACTTACTGTGTTTTGGGTCATCTTTTTGCAGGCTGCAGGTTCATAGTTTCTGTTGTTTTTGGTGTCTGCTCCCAGTGGGTGAGGTTGGTTCAGTGGCTTGTGTAGGTTTCCTGTTGGGGGGGACTGGTGCCTGTGTTCTGGTGGTTGTGTCTGCATCTTGTCCTTCTGGTGGGATGGGCTGTATCCATTGGTGTGTTTGGGGGGTGTCTGTGAACTTAGTATGACTTTAGGCAGCCTCTCTGCTAATGGCTGTTTTTGTGTTCCTGTCTTGCTAGTTGTTTGGCATGGGGCATCGAGCACTGGAGTTTGCTGGCCGTTGGGTGTTAGTGTCGAGATGGAGATCTTTGGAAGAGCTCTCACCGATTGATACTATATGGGGCTGGGAGTTCTCTGGTGGTCCAATATCCTGGACTCAGCTCTCCCACCTCATAGGCTCAGGCCTGACACCTGGCCAGAGCACCAAGACCTTTCCAGCCACATTGATTGGAAGAAAAGGCAGAAGATAAAAAGGAAAAAAAACCCCAAAATGAACAGATAGAACCCCAAACCAAATGGTGAAAGCAAATCTAAACATACAAAATCGTAGAAAGAAACATATACACATAGACACTCATAAAAAGAAAAGAAACAAGCAAACAAACAACAACAAGAAGAAAAAACACTCAGAACCCTAAGAGAAATGGTAAAAGCAAACCTAAACAGACAAAATTACACAAAGAAACATTCACATACACACTCACAGGAAGGGAAAAAAACTTTTTACATATATATAAAAAATAGAGAGCAACCAAACCAATAAACAAATCCACCAATGATAACAAGCACTAGAAACTAAACTAAGATAAACATAAAAACCAGAAACAAATCAGAGGCAGAAAGCAAACCCCAAGTCTACAGTTGCTTCCAAAGTCCACTGCCTCAGTTTTGGGATGATTCGTTGTCTATTGAGGTATTCCACAGATGCACGGTAAATCAAGTTGATTGTGGGGATTTAATCCACTGCTCCTGAGGCTTCATGGAGAAATTCCCATTTCTCTGTTCACACAGCTCCTGGGGTTCAGCTTTGGTTTTTGCCCCACCCTGTGTGGAGGCCACCCTCAGGCATCTTTTTCCCGCCCAGACAGGAGGTGGTTAAAGCAGTGGCTGACTCAGGCTGGAGTGGGGGAGGGGTATGGTAGTCATAATTTGAGTGCGGGGTGAACCTGTGGTGGCAGAGGCTGGTGTGACATTGCAACAGCCTGAGGTGCGCCGTGTGTTCTCCTTGGGAAGTTGTCCCTGGATCTCGGAACCCTGGCAGTAGCGGGCTGCACAGGCTCCCGGGGAGGTGTGGATAGTGACCTGTGCTCGCACACAGGATTCTTGGTGGCAGCAGTGGCAGCATTAGCGTTTCATGCCCGTCTTTGGTGTCTGAGCTGATAGCTGCAGCTTGCGCCCATCTCTGGAGCTTGTTTAGGTGGTGGTCTGCGTTCTGTGGGCACACAGAGCAGGAATCCCCTCTCCTTGAGCACCAGGAAACAATGGTTTCTTGCCTCTTTGGCAGGTCCAGACTTTTTCCTGGACTACCTCCCAGCTAGCTGTGACGTACTAGCCCCCTTCAGGCTGTCTTTACGCAGCCAACCCCAGTCCTCTCCCTGGGATCCGACCTGCGAAGCCCGAGCCTCAGCTCCCAGCCTCCACCCGTCCCTGTGGGTGAGCAGACAAGCCTCTCAGGATGGTGAGTGCTGGTCGGCACTGATCCTCTGTGTGGAAATCTCTCTGCTTTGCCCTCTGCACCCTGTTGCTGCGCTCTCCTCTGTAGCTCCGAAGCTTTCCCCCTGCCCACCCCCCGTTTCCACCAGTGAAGGGGCTTCCTAGTGTGTGGACACTTTTCCTCCTTCACACCTCCCTCCCAGAGGTACAGGTCCCGTTCCTATTCTTTTGTCTCTGTTTTTTCTTTTGCCCTACCCAGGTACGTGGGGATTTTCTTGCCTTTTGTGAAGTCTGAGGTCTTCTGCCAGCATTCAGTAGGTGTTCTGTAGGAGTTTTTCCACACGTAGATGTACTTTTGATGTATTTGTGGGGAGGAAGGTGTCTCCATGTCTTACTCCTCTGCCATCTTGAAGGTCTCCTGTTTTCTTGTATAGTATTAACTTTAAGTGCCATTGAATTATGCAGTGTATTTGCCCCCATGCTAAATGGTTCCAGACTGCTATAATTTCCAATTCTCATGCGTGACTTTATATGTTTTTTCTTACCACCAAGTCATTAGTTGATACTTCACACTGCTTCATTGAATGTGCCCTCCACTTCCAGTCTCGCAATTTTCAACTTGTTGACTTTAAGGTATCATGAGCTTGGAAGAGAGACTTATGGTTAAAGTCACAGCAGTTACAGAACCGTTTGATCACTATACAGAGTGAGGGTGTTGAAGTAAGACTGAGGTTCAAATCGTATTAACTCCTGTATGCTTCAGTATCCTCATCTGCTAAATGGGGATAATAATAGTATTCAGATCAAGGGTTATAAGATACTGCTTGCAACATGCTATACCCAGCAGTACTAAACACATTTTAGCAACAACAATTAATAATGATACCTAATTTTTATTAAATGATCACTATGTTACAGTTACTGTGCCAGGCATTTTATGTAGACCAACTCATTTAGTTCCTACATAAGCCCCATGAGCTTGTGTCTCCCATTAATCCCATTTTACCTATTAGTAAACTAAGATCAGAGAGGTGAAGTAACCTGCCCCAGTTTGCATACCTTGGTGAACCAAGGTTACACACCGGGCTGGCCATCACATGTGGGGAAGGTGCTTTTTGCACCACTCTATCTTCCGCCAGGGTTCAACCAGGCCTCCTTGATCTTTTATCTTCCACAGGGCTAGTTGCTCTCTTTCCACCTGAGCCACTGCTAATCACCTACAGTGATGTTCTAGTTGTCTTTTAAAAACTCAGAATTGTCATTTGAAAGTGAGATGCTCAAGGTAGGGTCTGTGTTTAGTCACATCTCTAACCTCAGGAGCTACAGAATTGTCTAGTTCATACCAAATGTTCTGAATGGGAAGAAACTTCTACGTTAAAGTCAGTTTTTATATGTTTTTTTCCTGTGTTCTAAAAATTACTCCAAATCTCTTCATTTCTTGGCATTACAAGAGGTTGAGGGAAGTTGGGATCCTGGAAAGAAATCTTCTGTCAGGAAGCAGTGTCATTCACATTTTCCACTGTGGGATTCCATTGCTGCTCCTACAGGACAATGAACAATTCTGGGAGTAGGAGAAGGTCTCAAACAGGTGTTTTCTAGGCTTTTGCCTTGAAGCTTTGGCCAGGGAGGAGAAGAGAGGGGGAGAGGGAAAATTAGGAAGCCACTGTTCAAGAATATATCATATTTTAGAATTGCTGTGCAAAATGCCATGTGATCCCCAGATGTACGATGTAGAATAGTTCACAACTGGACTTGAATGACAGCAATATACGACTGACTATTTTGGGGGGTGAAAAGTCCTCTTGATATATCAACCCAGAGCCCGATAACTTTCTCTACCTGTCCTTTCAGTTGGAAAGCTGGAGAAGCAGAAAGGAGGCTGATCTTGCCTGCTCCCTGTAGGGAGTTGTGAATCGGGGATGAAGCAGGCAACATTAACTGTAAGAAAGTGAGCTTTGAGGAGTGATATGCTCAGTTATTCTCCCCCAACCCCACTTTCTCCTTTCCTTCCTTTCTCTCTTACTTCCTCCTACTGTCCCTCCCTCTTACTTTCTCCCCCAAAATAATTAAATGCAAAAGCTTCTTGAGTGCAGTGACAGGTTACAAATTTAAACCCACAAGAGTCAGAAACTGTAGAACTGAAAGTCCTTAGGGGGACGTTAACTTTGCCACTTTTATATCATTATAGTAAGCTCTTCATTTAATAGTCTAATTTGTAATCACAAAAACCATGGGAAATTTTGCTATGCTAACCTCTGGCTTCAGTTTTCCTGACTTGGTTGGTGATTTTGAATGTTTTAACCTTCAGAAATGCGTATTTTTAGCATTTAGCAGTCCATATCACTGGCAGATTAAATTACTTATTACCCACACCCTTCTCAGCTCTATACTCTTCCTGATATATAATAAACTTGACAAAGTCTAATGAGGACACATCTATAAAGATAAGATTAACTAGCCCCAGTTGTGTTTCTCCCCTTGTTTAACTGATGCGTAGTCTAATGAAAGTGTATTGTTACCTAGAGGATAGTCACAGGGAGCCACAACTTAACCAGTGTTCAAAATTTTTGTTTGGAATTAATCCCTAAAAGACCCCTTGTCCATTGAGTGCACTAAGGGCCCCAATTAATGTGTCCCTGCTCTTTGTCCTGTAACTTTGTAGCTCCTTCTGTGACAGTGGGCTTGATTGTGTGACTTACTTTGGCCAGTGATTTCCTTTAGCAAATGTGACTCAAGCAGACGCTTGAAAAACACTTGAGATTTCCACCTGTTCTCTTGAGAACATGCCTGCGCTAGTCTTCTGGATTTATCAAAGAGAGCCAGTCATCCCAGCTAAGGCCAGCTAGACAAACCAGCTCCCAGCCCACACACTGGCTGATTGTACTCACATGACTGAGCCTAGCTGAGACCACCCAAACCTCACACCCAGGTCAGCAGAATCACCCAGTCAATCCATAGACACAGAGCAAATAGTAATGTAATAATATATATATTTTTAAGGCAGATAGCTTTGGAATTTGGAATTATTTGGAATAATTTCCAAATATTTGGAATACAGAATTATTGTGACAATAGACAACTGATACACCTCCCTGTAAACTTTTTAACATTGGAAAATGAGTTGAGGAGTGTACCTTACTGACTACTTTAAAGCAGTTTATTTGAAGTTATGAGCCTTCTGTGGTAGAATCAAAACTTCTGTCATTAATCCCTTACACTGCTGTTCTACAACTTCTAGCCATATGTTGCATTACCTGTTATATTTCTGCTAGTTCATGAAAAGAGAATTGCATTCAAGAACCCTAGTGAGAGCTCTGCTTCCCACAGTCTGTTCCCTAGGTCTCCAACTTCTGTTTTCATTCTTTCCCAGTTGAGAGTTGGCTAGGGAAAGCAGCAACTCTGTGAGTATTAGATAATCTCATGAATGAGGTCTTCAATTCCCCATCTAAACATGTGTTAAAGGCAGAAGGTTTCCCAACACACACCAGTAAGGAAGAAAGCCCTGTAAGAAGCAGCCTTCCACTTGACAGTGCATCTTGAAAGGCTTCATCAACAACCCACAATTACTGTTAAGAAGCACCCTATCTCTTCGGAATGAGAACAGATTGTCTCAGCCTGATTCAAAGGTCCCGAAGCACCGGATTTATACACCAGAAAATTCATTTCTGAGTACAGAGGGTTTTAATGATTTTATTATATACCTCACAATCTGTTCCCATATAGTTTACATTTACCAATTAATAGGTGAAGTTAAGGACCTGTGTATGAGGCATTAAAGATGATAACCGGGAAATAAGCTCGATTAGAATGATCAGCTTTACACTAATATGTATAAAATAGATAACTAATAAGAAACTGCTGTATAAAAAATACATAAATAAAATTTAAAAAAAAGAATGATCAGCTTTGATGAAAATGTAAATTGAAGATGTTTGGTTAAGTATACTAGATTCATTGTTGTGTATATTATCTGAGTCAGGGGAAAACCGCAGCCTGGACAAAAGTAAACATCATTTTTAATAACTGATAGTACATACTTAGCAGTTGGAAATCTATGATAAGTCTCTATTAGATAGAAGGCATCTTTCTTCCATTTGTTGAGAGTGCAAATACTGGAAGTTTAACTTTTTTATAAAACAATAACAGTGCTCCAAACGATGAGTGTGAAGGTGCTTGGGCCTTTGGCTGATGGGAGGTTGCTAAATGCCAGTCATGGGTAGGCCGAGGAGGAAGGAATGGCCCGCAGACTGGTTTTGGAGCATGTTCCTGCAAAATATAGAAGTCTTGTGTTGTCTGATTGAACTTTATATATATATATATTTCTTGCTACCAAGTTGTTAACTGATACTTCGTACTCCTTCATTGTGCGTGCTCTCCTCTTTGTCTCTCAACTTTCTACTTCCTGACTGTAAGGTGGCGTGGACTGGGAAGGGAGGCCTATGGCCTCTTTGTGCCCGCACATAGCTAGTGGGTGGGTGTAGAGTTAGCCAGACCTGTATTCAAATTTACTCTTCACCGTCATTAGCTGCATGACCTTGGATGTCTCTGAGTTTCAAGAATCCCATTTGTAAAATGGTAAAATGGGAAGATAATAGCTAACATGGTTTGTTATAAGGATTAAAAAAAATAATATATGTGTGTCTGAGGTAGGGTTTGGAACAGTATAGGCACTTGATAAATATTCAAGCCTCATCTTGCCCCTGCCTTCTCCTATGTTCTAACTTTTAAAGTAGTTCATAATATGCTCTGACAGGGAAGATTGGGAGTAAGGGATATTTTTTAGTACTCAGAATCCTTAGGGAAGCTCTATATGAAGCTGGCAGCTAGCTAATGAAGCCTGATTTCTTGGGCATTTGCCTCTAATGGCTCACTGACTTGGTAACTGAATTATTCAAAGATTTTCATAATATGTTTGAATTTCTTATATCCATTCAGTGGCTAATGATTCCTAGCTGGGCCTAGGGCCTCAGCTGAGAGGGAAAAGCAGCCCTGTTCAAAAGAGGAGAATTTTTTTTTTAATTTAAGAAAATAATTATAACATCCTGATGGATATGTGCAATTATTAGTTTGGGATTTATTGAAACTGGATGATTGGATAGTGGCAGTGAATTTAGACAGACAACCTAGGAGAGAAGTTGGTCTATTGATTTATTTTCACAGGGATTTCAAGAGCTGGTGATCACAAAACTGGTAGAAGTGCAATACCTGAATATTGCAGTTTACGGGGGGAAGAGTTATGCTGGTTATTTTTAAGCCAGAAAGCACAGTCTGAAACTTTCCCACTTGGCTAACCTCCCACTAATGCCATTACTTTATATTACCATTAAGGTTAAAAAATGTCATCTATAAAGATGCCGTATCAATTTAGGACGTTTCTGTTATAAGTTCTCATTTTTGTGCTAAGCTCTGGACTATCCATCTGTCACCAAGAGGTGCTTTTTAAATTCCTCTAAAGTGTTATGTGCCTGCTTTTAAATACAAATATGTATAAGATATTCCTGGGGTTATCTCCAGAGAGACACCTGTGCAACTGAAAAATGACCCTATTTGAAGTAACTGCTGGATCCACTGTATTAAAAATACAGTGAGGAGAAATTGTTTCTAACTTTGTATGGGTAAGTTTTTTTATTTCAATAAGAAGGAATAGTGAATTAATAAGAATAAGAATTAATAAGAACTCAAAAATAAGTTCTCAAAAAAAATCAAAAAGAAGCTATTCCTTTATCTTAATTATTTTTTTCTCACCATCAGCAATGTTCGTGTGCAAAACAATGCCCCCCACCCCCCAAAAAAAAGTCCACCTTTTAAATTTTGGCATACTCTCCAACCATAAAGAACTCATTTTTTCCATTGGTGGGCCAGTTGGCCAAATAGGAAAATGTCTGCCTGTAGATGCCTTCCTATTTATAGGAAGGATGTGGGGAAGGGAAGTGCCCAGATTGAGGGGGTGTACATGGCTAGCCATTAATAGAATTCATGAATACCTTTGCTTCTGTAATTCAGGTGCCTTGTTAGCAAAAATGTGATGCCAGTCTGTGAGCCGTTCCTCTCCAAAATGTTTATTTCCCTCGCTACCTCATTCTCAGAAGATTGTTTCTTGGAATTTAAATAAAATTACGCACTTACTCTGTCTGCTCTCAGTGATATTATCTGTCCAGAGCTACAGTGTTTTCCAGATTGCTTTTCTTTCCCAAGAAATAGTGTATTTTGGGAAGCACTTCATCTCAAGGGAATGTCAAAGAGAAACATGTGTCAGCTCAGTGGCTCCCATCCTGTGGGGCTGTGGACTTTGAGGGTGAGGAGCCATGGAAAGAGTCCAAATGTTTGTAACCTTCCTAAGTACTGGATAAGTAACATGCTTCTACATGGATGTTTTGTTCTTTGTTTTTGAATGTATGTCTGTGGTTATTCTGAAGAGTAGACACATCTGCTTCAGGCTACTCCTGAGTTCTTAACTGATTTTGGCCATTTTATGTTTACCCAGTCAATGGTTACAAAAAGTACACCTACTACATGCAATTTATTAAGTAAAAATGGAGCACTCATGTTTGAAATGTTGGGGAGCCCCTACCCTAGAGTGAAAAAACGTGGAGATAATTATATTTAGAAAGCAATCAGTAAATCAGGAGAGAAAAGAGGTTTGCATAAAGACTAATGAACTGAAACAGGAAAATTAGAAAACCAATCAGTAAATCAAGAGATAGAAAAACAGTTTGTACGAGGACTAATGAACTGAAACAGGAGAATTAGAGAACCAGGCTCATGAAATGGGAATAACGAAAGTAGGCCAGGAAACTGATTACTTAGAGTTTTAGTTATCTACTACTGTGTAACAAATTACACTAATACTTAGTGGCTTTAAGCAACACTACCTCCTTTAATTCTGTGGGTTGACTGGGCTGAGCATGGCTACACTCATTTGCACACTGAACTGGGCTGGATGTCTAAGACTTTACAAGTCTGACAGTTTGGCAGGGACAGCTGAACTGCTGGGCCTTTCTTGTTCCCTGATACCTTGGAGCTTCTCCTTCTACTGTGGTCTCTCCAATAGGTTGACCAGACTTCTCATATGGTGGCCCAGGGCTCCCCAAACAACAAAAGAAGAAGCTGCCAGGTCTTCTCAGGGTTCAGGTCTAGAACTGGCACAGCATCACTTTCTCCACATTCTGTTGGTTGAAGCAAGTCACAGGCCGACCCACATTCATTGTAGGAAGAGACTATTATAAGGGGGGAAATACCTGTAGGCAGGGTTCATTGGGAGCCATTTTGGAGACTAGATACCACACCCAGGTATGGTCATATCAGAAGAACAGTGTGGCTAGGGGGATGTTTTTGCTGGCCCTGTAGCCACTGGAGACTCACATGTCTAGTAGTGACTAGACTCGTAAGCTTAATTTGTTATTGCTAGTAATATTTTTTAACAGCCACTATATTTTTACATCATTTCTTCAAGGAGTGTCTGACTGAGCCAGTATACATGCCCATGCCCTAACTGTCAGGGAGCAGGGAGAGGGATTGTGTCTCTTGATGGTTTCTATTGTAGAAGGCAGAGACTGCCTTTTCCAAGATTTGGGCAGCCATATATCCTGGCTTGCCTGGAGCAGTCCTGGTTGATGTTGATTGTTCCAGCATAATTATTAACAGTGCCCCTTTAACTCTTAGTAGCTTTTCCACATGGATGATAAATCATCTGTTCATCCCACGGCCAAGACCCACACAATGGAGAATTCTCCAAAACTAGGACAGGGATTCAGATTGTAGATAACCAAAAAATAAAAAATGCCCCCTCCTTCCCTTCATTGGCTGTCCAACAGCCACATACACTATTCTTCCTGTACTTATACCTTAAAAAGACAAACGAAGCCCCCACTTAACAATGAACCTAACTCTTCCTTGTAAAACTGGCAATATAGCCCATCTTCACATGTAGGGTTCTAAGTCTTGTCAGTTACTTCATCCTGTTCCAGTCTTTAAATCTCTACAGTTTGTCCATGTTCTGTCCTGCTTCTCTTTCCATTTTCCACAACCTAAGGAAAAAACTATAAAGTTAACTATTTCTAACACAGTCCATGTACAATAGTTAGGGAAAAGGGAGAGGAAAGAAAAAGGAAATGAGTTAAAATGTGTGAGTATGAATATGACACAACAAAGAGGGAAGAAGATATATTAGAGGCAACATTCCTGATGCTTGCGTCTGGCATCTTACCCTGGACTTTCAGTCCTGAGTTATGAATACTGTCTGACCTTTCATATTCACCTGCCTCCCTAGAGACTCAAAGTATGAGGCAAGATTGGTGCAGTCTACATCATGAGCAAATACCTGAACTGCCACAGGGAGGGGAACATCTGCCTTTCTTTCTCTCCAGGGGTGGGAGGCAAGGTACTGCTTTGCATAAGGCTCACATAATAGTGGATGCTCCCTGAGTAGGAAAGGGAACAAATGCTTATCACTCACTTTCATCTAATACCTTATTGAAAGTTGATAAAAAGGACATCAATAAGAAGGGATGAAGTAGTGGCTTTAGCTTTTTTTTTTTTTTTTTTTTTGCTGTACGCGGGCCTCTCACTGTTGTGGCCTCTCCCGTTGCGGCGGAGCACAGGCTCCGGACGCGCAGGCCCAGCGACCATGGCTCACGGGCCCCGCTTCTCCGCAGCATGTGGGATCCTCCCGGACCGGGGCACGAACCCGTGTCCCCTGCATCGGCAGGCGGACTCTCAACCACTGTGCCATCAGGGAAGCCCGACTTTAGCTTTTAAAATTAGTATCTGGGGAATTTGAAGGCCAAAAGATTATTAGCTGAGATCTGGGGGCTACTGTGCTGGAGTAATCTAAGTCAAAATGTTTGTTCAGGGGGAGGAGAGTCTTTGCAAGGGCAACAGTGATGAGAAGTGTGATAAAGTGGTGGTGGGGGAGGGAATACTAGCTGGGTTGGAGAAACAGCAGGGAGTGTTCTGAGGGGTGTGGCTTGGCAGAATATTTAGAGGATGATGTAGTTTTTAGGGGATGTGGCAGAGTCAGAGTACATCTCTCCTTCAGTTTGTTAAATGCTGGTCTGAGCCAGGCTGAGGGCAAGGTGAGAGGATTGGCAGGTGCTAAAAAAAAAAATGGAGGAAACATGGGTCAGATTCTTGTGATGGGTTAAAAAAATGATCTCAACACTTAGAAGTCCCTTGTGTTGAATTGTGAAACCTGAATCCTAGTCTAAGCCTGCCTCAGATTGGATACGTTACCATAAATAGTGCTTATTTCTTAATTCATAAAATAAGGCATTTAGATCAGATTAATGAGTCCTAACATAGAGTCTCCAAATTCCAAGAGATCCTCAGTAGGAATTGGGGGTGGAGCAGAAGTCAGTTCACTGTCTGCAATATGGACTCATAGGTTACCTAAAAGGTTAATTCCTGTCAACAGGCCTTAAATGAGATAAGAAGTGCTATGGGCGAAGCGTAGAGTGCTATGTAAATACAGTGTGTGAGACCCAGCCTATTCCAGGGGTCTGGGCAGGTCTCCTGGTGATACTTAAGTAAAAGGTGAAAACAAAAGCGAGCATGTCCAGTAATGTTTAGAAAAAATTCAGTTCTGGGGCATGACAAAGATCAGCAGATGTGGAGTGTGGATATCTCTCTATAAATGTCCTAGTTCTAACTGTGAGGAGAACAAGGTTGTTCTAGAAAGGTTTGTAGAGTGGTGGATGGACCTACAGTCTGTCATACAGAGTGAATTAAGTCAGAAAGAGAAAAAACAAATACCGTATGCTAACACATATATATGGAATCTAAGAGAAAAAAAAAAGGTCATGAAGAACCTAGGGGCAGGATGGGAATAAAGACACAGACCTACTAGAGAATGGACTTGAGGATACTGGGAGGGGGAAGGGTAAGCTGCGACAAAGTGAGAGAGTGGCATGGACATATATACACTACCAAATGTAAAACAGATAGCTAGTGGGAAGCAGCCACATAGCACAGGGAGATCAGCTCGGTGCTTTGTGACCAGCTAGAGGGGTGGGATAGGGAGGGTGGGAGGGAGACACAACAGGGAAGAGATATGGGAACATATGTATATGTATAACTGATTCACTTTGTTATAAAGCAGGAACTAACACACCATTGTAAAGCAATTATACTCTAATAAAGATGTTAAAAAAAAAAAAAGAAATACTGCACAAACTATGCAGGAACTTGATAGACCTCCAGGTCTTGCAAGTTGGTCATTTTTTCCAGCTCTTGTCTCCTTTAATGAACTAGAGTCTCTGCTGATGAACAGAGCACTTCAGCCCTGAGGTGCTCTTAGAACTCCATATAGAAATGTACCTTGATTTTGGACTTGAGACCATTACAAAATAATTGTTGAGATGCTTTAAATAGATCTTATTAAGGCTAGTATATGGCTCTGTGCCTTTCTGTCATGCCTGTGGTAGTGAAGGATAATTTTAGATGTATAATCAAAGTTGTTCCGGAAAGCATGATGAATCAGTGACTGATTTTATTAGAATTTCAAGAACTTGGGCATAGACCCTCTTTTGCCTTCTTCCTGCTGCCACTTCAATGAAATTTATTTTTTCTTGAATATTTTGCTGATGAAGATTCTATAATTTTTCCATTTGAGATACTATTATAGCAAGGTTGCCATAGGAAAATACCCCTCCTTCCCTTTAGATTAATTATTGTTTAGCTTTTCCCATGGACATAGGAGAGATGATTCAATAATTATTAATTCTGGTTGCCCAAGTTGACATCTTTCCTACGAATCTAACTATTCCTGAATAAAATCCTATGTGACTAGTGAAAGAAGACACTTCCTGTGTCTACAAACCTCAAAAGTCCAAAGTAAGAAAGAAAAATATTTTATGTTTTTATGAAATGAAAACTACTTTTGGTTTTATGTCCCTAGAGTTTTATAATACTGAACACTCATTATCTTTTCTCTTCTGTTCAAATCTCTTTCCTTGCCTTATGTATGCATTTTGAACACTCTGGATCACCTGTGACCAGTATTTGCCGTTTGGTGTGTCAGGGCAGTAATAAGTGCCTGTATCATACTCCACCGCCCAAACTGTGGACTTTCTGCTCAGAGGGACAAGCAAGCATAATGATATCCATCTGGGAGGGAGCTTAAAATAGTGCCCATGCGTCATTTTGCAGTTAGGAGTCTGGATATGGCTAATGGGGTGTTATCAATCAGGAGATAAAATTAAAATCCTACATTAGGAACTGCTCCTGCCAGAAAGAGTGGATTTTGTAACAGCTGTTTTCTATTAGATGCTATTGTGTTCTTTAGCAGCAAATTACATAGATCAGAAATTAACGGTTAACAGTTTCCCCAAGTGAGGTTGTAAATGAGCCTGTTGTCCTCTGAATAAGATATTGCGGGAAGGAGAGGAAGCTATGAGCAAAGTCTTGGTGGACTTAATGGGCAGTTTTCTGCTCCCCCTTGGAGGCTAAATAGTTCTCTCAGAAGGGAAGATATATATTTTTGTGATCCTAGTAGGGAAATGACCTTTTGAACTCTGAAAGAGATAATATTAAAGCTTTTACCTGGCTAGTGTCTCCTAACAACCTGAATTCGGTTGGTTCCAGAATTCATTAAACCTTAAGGGGGAAAAATTATCTGGGGGCAGGATAGAGGGAAGAGAGAGAGAGGAAGCACTGTATCCAGCAAGCACCAAGTGTCTTAGCTCCAAATGAAGATAAGTTGTTTGAAATGAACAGTTAAGAGGCAGTCCATGCATTCTCCGGCTTATTGCGGCTCAGTAAATTAGACTTAGCATGCTCAAAGGCTGCTTCCATACTGATGTTCTTGCCTTATGGAAAATAATGTGCTTCTTCCCCACCCCACTTTTTTTCTGTCTCTAACAGATGACAGTAATAATGAGAACTAAAATCACTCAAGTCAGCATATGAAAGGGAGCTGTCTATTTAAAAAAAAATAAAAAGACATCTCTCAGTGCCATCTGCTGAGGTACAGTAATGTTTTGTAACAGGTTTTAGAAAGCACATTAAAAGGCTTCATCTGTGCTTGTCCTTTCCAGTTAGTCAAGATATAGTTGTGTCTCTCCTGTGTGATGTGGATTCTTCAATCTTGTAATTATTTCTAATTTATCTCTAAAATAAGCATCTCAAATACAATTTTAATTGGGATTTCATTAGGTACTTATTATACCATGTGTCAAATGATAGTTGATTATTCTGAGAATGGATACAGAATCTGAAAAAGATAGTAGGAGAATGATGGGTACCTCTGAAAGCTGATGGTGCTCAATAAATATGTCTTAAAAATAATCAGTTGATATATAATTAACGTAATTACTGCAATTAAACTCTATTTATGGAACCCTGCTGTGTTGTTTCCCATCCTAAGCTTAAACATGATTATTGTTCTTTTGCCTAAATAAAATTAACGTAATGAGAGAAAAACAGAATAAATATAGGCCTGGATAACAGAGAGAGGAAAATATTTTCCCTTTATTAGAGAAGGATGGCATGAAGAGAAAAATTTCCTTTCATAAGGAAAAGGTGTATGAGGCTTTAAAAATATCCTTTTCAGCTAAATGAGTTAGGCACATTCAATGCACAGTGAGAAGTACAGGAATAACTTAGAGATATTGTGGGTTTGGTTCCAGACCACTGCAATAAAGCAAATATCACAATAAAGTGAGTCACATGAATTTTTTGGTTTCCTAGTACATATAAAAGTTACCTTTATGCTGTGCTGTAGTCAGTATAACAAAGTGTTATGTCTAAAAAAACAATATACATAGCTTAATTTAAAAATACTTTGTTGTTAAAAAATGCCAAAACAATTACAATAGTAATGTCAAATATCACTGATCACAGATCACCATAGCAAATACAATAATAATAAAAAAATTTGAAATATTGTGACAATTACCAAAATGTGACATAGAGACACAAAGTTAGCAAATGCTTTTGGGAAAATGGCACCAATAGACTTGTTCGATGAAAGGTTGCCACAAACCTTCAATTTGTAAAAAATGCACTGTCTGCAAAGCGCAGTAAAGCGAAGCACAATGAAATGAGGTATGTCTGTAGTAGAGCTAGTAGGTGGGATAAAAGTATGTGGATCTAGATGAAGGAGGAAGAGCGAGATTGCTGATCTGAAAGACTTGACGGTGACAAAGCAGGTTGGCCACATGCCTCTCATCATGTGGTTGCTGTTTTAATTTGTCTCTATATCCTCAGCACTTAGGACAGTGCTGGCTATAGTGAATACAGATAGTCCCTGACTTATGATGGTTCAACTTACAATTTTTCAACTTCATAATGGTGTGATAGTGATACACATTCAGTAGAAACTATACTTGAAATTTTGAATATTGATCTTTTCCTGGTTTAGCCATATGCAGTTCCATACTCTCTCATGATGCTGGCAGCAAACCACAGCTCCCAGTCAGCTGTGCAATCATGAGCGTAAACAACCGATACATTTACAAGCATTCTATACCCATACAGCCATTCTGTTTTTTTTTTCAGTTTCAGTACAGTATTCAGTAAATTATATGAGATGTATATTATAAAATAGGCTTTCTGTTAGCTGCTTTTGCCCAACTATAGGATAATGTAAGTGTTCTAAACATGTTAAAGATAGGCTAGGCTAAGCTATGATGTTCAGTAGTTAGGTGTATTAAATGCATTTTTGACTTAATATTTTCAATTTATGATGGGTTTATTAGGAGGTAAATCCACCATAAGTCGAGAAAGATCTGTACTTAAAAAATACAATGTTGCCTGACTAAGCCTAGGTCAAGTCTGTCTTGGGTGACAATGACCATGCATGGTTTACAGGAGGGATATGGAAAAGCAAAGGAAGGGAAGAAAAATCAACAGACTCAACTAAATGTGTTCCCTTGATCAAAGTAAGCATTCGTAACTTCTGCTTCCAGGTAGCATGGGCCAATAGGTATTGGAGTTACTCTCCTACCTGAATCAACTTGAAAAAATAACAGACACATATGTGGAACAATGGTTTGAAGACACTGAACATCAAGCAATAAAGGACAATTTCCTGAGAAATGAGAAGCAGTTGAGGAAGGCTATATGATTGCCCCACCTTGCTTCCTAGAGAGAGTTTTCAGGTTGTAGCACAGTGAGGAAGAACTCAGGTAAAACTGGGTAATCTCCCTGAGTTAATGAGACAGAGCAGGGAATCTGGAGAGATCAAAGCAGCTCGAGTTTGCAGGACAGGGGATGAGAGGAGAGATCTGTATAGAGAAAGAACTTCATTGATCTGCAGCTCTCCTTTGAGGCTTCAGCTGAATAATTATCAGCACATGCTATTGAGGAAACTTCCTGAGGCCATGGAAAGCACCACCTGAAAGAATTAGAAGGAATAATCACCAGGACACATATAGGGCTTGGAATTGTTCCTGTTTTTACCAGGTAGAATAGTTCCTGTTATTACTCACTCTAGAAAAGGTGAGAATATAAGGTCATTCAGAGGGTTTTAACTCAGTAATGTGGCAAAATTAGCTGTAGACTAAACTCTGCTCTCTTCCCACATGACAAAGTTTAAAAGAAAGACCCAAGAGGATCATGTCTTCATTCAGATTGCTGTAACAAAAATACCACAGACTGGGTGGCTTAAACAGCAAACATTTATTTTACCACAGTTCTGGAGGCTGGGAAGTTCAAGAACAAGGTGTGATCAGATTTGGTGTCTGGTGAGAGCTCTCTTTCTGGTTCATAGATGGTTGTCTTCTCACTGTCTCCTCATATGGCAGGGTGAGAGAGCTCTCTGGGGTCTCTTATAATTGGCATTATTCTCATTCATGGAGCTCTATTCTCATGACTTGATCACCTCCTAAAGGTTCTGTCTCCTAATTCCATCACTTGAGGGGTTTGGATTTCAGCTTATGAATTTTAAGGACATAAATGTTCAGTCCATAACAGATCGAATTGTTTGCAATCAACTTAACTGTGTCCAAGAACAAAGCTCAAGACTATATATAGGGACACACAAATATCTAGCACCTAACAAGGTAAAATTCACAACGTTTGGCATCCAATTAAAAATTAGTAAGCATTCAAAGAAGCGGGAAAATATGACCCATAATAAATAGAAAAGTCAATCATTTGAGAAGCCTAACTTACCATATCACAAAGTGAGGGGAGAGTCAAATCCTCTCCCTTAAAAACAAGTATAAAACTGGACAGTGTTGTCAAAAACAAACATTTTGTGGCTCTTGAAGTCAACCAAAGGCAAAGAAACAGATTGAGAAGTACTTAGTCATGAAAAACTGCTGAACTTCAGATAAAAGCATTGGGAATCAATCACATTCTTGACTGGAGCTTTTTTCATCTTTCCTACTTTGGTAAGTATGGTGGTTTTACTATGTGGGGCAGGCTCTGAAGGCAGCAGCTTTGCTGCCAGAAGGGACTCACTTGATTTTGGGTAGAAGGTGAAAAACCCACTCTCAACGGCATTCTCAGTGAAAGTAATGATCCTAGAAGCATGCAAATGAGGAAGGCCAGCAACTTCTCATTTGAGGTGTTGTCCCATTTGGGAAAAGCAGCAGGTCAGTGACCACCAGGCATTAAATAGAGAGATCCTAGGTATGAGATAGCCATAGAGGCGGCTGGTAATATCTCTACACATCCCTGGCTGCCTTCATTTTGCATGCACATGTGAGACCAAAGAGAGTCCAATATATCCAAATAACCCCTGGCAAATTGAGACACCTCACGCTTGTGCAGAGTAGATGCAAGAAAATAACTACTGGGGTAGGACAGAAAGTCTTTGAACTTTGAATGAACCCATACACAGAAGCAATAATACACGGTAGAAAGCTTATTGGTTCAAAGTGATTGAATATATCCTCTGATGAATCATTGATTGACAGTTAAGCTGTGCAGACACAGAGATGACCTCAAGGAAGCCAACCTTAAAAATAAATCAAGAATTTAAAAAATTACTGAGAAGAGATACCAGAAGCTACACATGGCAGGGGAAACCAATTCCATAGATTGACAGAAAGTAAATTTCTAAAACAAGCAAACAAAAAAACTACCACCAGCACAATCTAGAATTACTATAAGACACTATCTAAAATGTCCAATTTTCAACAAAAATAATGAAACATTCAAAGAAAAAAGAAAGGGTGATCCATACTCAGGGGAAAAAAAGCAGTCAATGGAAACTAAATAAGTACAGATGTTAGATTTTTCATACAAAGCTTTCAAAACAGCTGTTATAAATATGTTAAAAGAATTCCAGGAAACCATGCTTAAAAATGAAAGGAAATTATGATGCCAATCAGTCAGTAGTTAGAGACTATCAGCAAAGAGATACAAAATGTAAAAAAGAACTACATGGAAATTTGGGAGTTGAAAAGTATGGTAACTGAGGAAAAGTTCATGAGAGGGGCTCAGCAGAAGATTTAAGAAGAATCAGCAAACTTCAAGTAGGTTAGTAGAAATTATCCATTTGAACAATAGAGAGAACAAAGTTTGAAGAAAATGAACAGAGCTCCAGAGACCTATGAGTCAAAAGCAAGTTTATCAACATAAATATAACGGAACTTCCAGAGGGAGAAGAGAGAGAGGAAGGGCTAGAAATAATATTTTTAGAAGTAACAGCAGAAAACTTCAAAAATTTGATAAAAAAGTGACTCTAGAGATACAAGAAGCTCAACAAACACCAAGTAGGATAAATGCAGAGAGATATATACCTAGTCACATCTTAGTCAAACTGAAAGAGAAAATCTTGAAAGCAGCAAGAACAAAAAGACTCATCAAGTATAAGGAAACCTTAATAAGACTAACAACTGACTTCTTATAAGGAATAATGAAGGCCATGAGGCAGTGAAATGATAAATTCAAAATGCTGAAAGAAAAAAAACCTGTCAACCAAGAATTCTATATCTAGGAAAACTAGCCTTTAGAAATGAAAATGAAAAAGAGACATTCTCATATAAATAAAGGCTGAGAGAATTTTGTTACTAGCAGACTTGTCTTACAAGAAATACTAAAGGAAGTCTCTTAGACTGAAAGGAATGACATTAGATGGTAACTGAAATCCACAAGAATTAATAAAGAGCATTACAGATGTTTAAAATATGTGGGTAAATATAAGACTGCACAAATATTTTTTCTTTTCTTAAATACTTTAAAAGGCATTAAAGTATATAAAGCAATAATTATAATGTTGGGTTTATAACATACATAGATATATATTATAATAATAGTACAAATGGAGAATGCAGTAAAGTTTCTGCATTTTACCAGAATTAAGTTAGTATTAGTTTGAAGTAGATTATGATAAGATACATATTATAATCCCTAGATCAATCACTAAGAAAAGAACTAAAAATATATAGTAAATCGGGACTTCCCTGGTGGTCCAGTGGTTAAGACTTTGCCTTCCAATGCAGGGGGTGCAGGTTCAATCCCTGGTTGGGGAGCTAAGATCCTACATGCCTCGTGTCAAAAAACCAAAACATAAAACAGAAGCAATATTGTAACAAATTCAATAAAGACTTTAAAAATGGTCCACATCAAAAAAAAAAAAACTTAAAAATATATAGTAAAAAAAATCAACTGATGGACTTATGCTTCTGCAAAATATAGAGAAACAGGGACCAGATTTACCCTTTCACCTGAAATAACCAAGGAAAAAAGTCCCACTGGGTCCAAATGTATGAAACAATGGTTTTCAAGACACTGAACATCAGGAAGGAAGAATTAGAAAAGAATATGAGAAAACTTTTGAGGGTAATGGATATGATATATTCATTATCCTGATTGTGGTGATCGATGGCTTCATTTATGTATATATATTTCAAATCTTATCAAACTGTCCAATTTAAATACATGCAATATATTATATGTCAGTGATATCTAAATAAAACTGTTAAAAGCATTTTTGCAAATCATGGATCCTTACCTTTAAAACACATATACACAAATGTACAATACGTACACAACTTTTTGGGGGAGGAGTTATAAAAGTAACTCATGTTAACTTGAAATTCTCCTCATGGAACACTTTTCCATAATTTGGAAGTAATTTTGAAAATATTTGGAAAATGGATAATTTGAAAGATATGGAAAAGTAGGTGCAGTTTATATCCTGGAACGTTTAGCCTTTAAATCTAGCAGTATATTAAAAATATCACAAAATATAATTTGAAAAGAAAGTACTATTTCATAAGTCTAGTGGCTTTATAAAAAATAAACTCTCTCAGACTCATCTAATTTCCTTTTATAAGAGAGTAATATATGGAGGAAGAGGGAAGGGCTGGCCTATTGCAGTTTATTCCAGCTAAGAATCAGTAGTGGCTGTGGTGATTTAGGTTGGGGAATAGATTAAAGAAGGGTTGGAAGAAAAAAGAAATTTCCACGGCATAGCATCTAATTATAGTTCTGGAGGTTAATGAGAAGAAGTCAGAGGTTGCTGAAGTCTCTATCTTGGATGACTGGGTAGGTGTGTTGTCATGAGATGAGATAAGGATTATCAGAAGAGCAGGAGGTTTGAGGGAGGAAGGAGATAATGATTTTGGTCTTAAGCATAACATAGGGATTTTCTTTTGTATTACATATTTGAGAAATGTATAGGCATTAGTTTCTCAGATTTTTCCTCTGAAAATGTTCATATAAAAATGACTTTGTGCATAGAAGGGTGTTTTGTTAGATTCTGAAACTTTGGTTCTCTTCTGTAGCAATGATGGAGATTGAACTCCAGGGTGAACTGTCTGGTGACTTTGTAATCAGTCAGTCAGCATATATTTATTGAGACTCTCTGTGCCAGAGAAATAGTGCCAGGTTCAGAAAAATGAGAAATATAGACAATGTTTTTACCTTCACAGGCCCTTTTCCTGGAGATTTGGAAATTTGCAGAGGCATGAGTCTGAAAGTTAAAATGGAACATTTTAGCCCTTGACTTTACAGTCACTGTTAGAGATGGAGACAAGTGGTTTGGAGGCAAGATCCAGGACTACAGAATTGAGATGCCTCATGGGGTCAGGGATCTAACTCACTGGGGCATATGACAGCTCTGATTCTGCTTCATTCAGCTTCAGGCTTTGCTTCATTAAACTCAGGAAAATGCCTAGATTCCTAATTACAGAAGGCAGGGGAGAGTATGTGGAAAGTCTGGGTATACTGAGCATTTTCTGTGGAATCAAATTATGGCATAAGTGCTACCACAAAACCAGGCTATAGTTACAGCAATTACAGTGATAGTTCTTTGAAAGGCAGAATGAATATGGTACTCTTTGGTTCTCCACAATAAGATTTCACTCCACATTACTGACTTGATATCTGTCTTTTAAAAATTTATTGAATTATAGTTGATTTACAATGTTGGGCTAATTTCTGCTGCACAGCAAAGTGATTTGGTTATACATATATATACATATATATACATATATATTCTTTCCCATTATAGTTTATTATAGGATTTTTTTTTGTGGAACGCGAGCCTCTCACTGTTGCGGCCTCTCCCACTGTGGAGCACAGGCTCTGGACGCGCAGGCTCTGCGGCCATGGCTTACGGGCCCAGCCGCTCCGCGGCATGCGGGACCCTCCCAGACCGGGGCACGAACCCGTGTCCCCTGCATCTGCAGGCGAGGAGGACTCTCAACCACTGTGCCACCAGGGAAGGCCCTATTATAGGATATTGAATATAGTTCCCTGTGCTATACAGTAGGACCTTGTTGTTTATCCATTCTATATATCATAGTTTGCATCTGCTAACCCCAAACTCCCATTGCATCTCTTCCCCACCCCCCCCAATCTTGGCAACCACACGTCTGTTCTCCATACCTGTGAGTCTGTTTCTGTTTCATAGATTAGATTCCACATATGTTATTGATATCTGTTTGATATGAATGGTATCAGTGTTGAATTTGTGCTAAAAAATATGAATTAGTGAGACACTTAGTTCTGAAGTGGATTTTTCCTGAGACCTTCTTGAATCTTCTTAATTAAACATTTACCCATGCTCCATATTCTGGTGGTGTCATTATTTTAAATAATCTAACACTCATTACTCTCTTGGTAGATTTAATAGCACAGGGGCAATTATTACTGTATTACTTCTGTACATTTTTGACTCAACAGTTTAAAGAGTAAACTATTAAATTGTTTAAATAGGTTTCATCTAACATTTAAATTAGATAAGGCAGGTTTTGTTTATTAAATGCTAATTATTTCAAACATATTTTGGTTGCTTTAAGAATGGCATGTGATTACCAAAGATCAGTCAGCCTACACTAAATGTTGAAAATAATATATTTGCTTTGAATTTATAATTGCTTTTTATAGCTATCCTGAATTTAAATGCATTTAAATAAATGAAATTTTGTGGAAGATTTTTAATACTTCAAAACCTCAGTGATATTTGGCAGCAGTGAGAGGGTCACATAGATGTATAACTCTGAGAATTAGTTGTAATATAAGTTTTGAGGTTTAGGTCAGAAGTTCAAGCTGACATCAACTTTATAATGACCAGCGTTGATTACCATCTGAGAGCTACTTTGTTGGTGCTTGAAGTGATTGGATGGTCTCAAAGTAATTTTTCTATTTCTTACCTATTTTTTTAGTAAAATATTCTTTCTGCAAATATCAAAAAGTCACTTTTTTTTCATTGTTTAAAAATCACAACCGTAACTTGGAGAAAAATCGAATAAGTAGGAATCATTTGTTTGCTCTTATTTGAGAAAGAATTTTAAATACTGCAATTATTTAGGCCCAACTTTTAAAGATTGGTGGATTTTATTTTCTTGTCTTTTGCTTCTAGTTTAAGGGAGACCATATCAATAAAATCTAGTTTTCAAGAAGGGAAATAAACCTGAAATTAATTTCATCTGAATTTAGGGGTCTAAGGGTGCATGAGTATGGCCTGGAAACCAATGTTTGGCCTCTTAAAGCGTTAGCCATTTTTAAAATCAGAGTTGGTACCTGAGTAGTTTGGGACTTGACTCATGAATGACACAAAAAAAATCCTGTATGCATATCCACATCAAGCAGGATGGCCACTCATGGCTGCACAGGTTGTTCAGTGAACTCCGTGGAGCTATTCACACAAACTGGTAATGGCACCCTCTGGAGTTGTTCATTGCTGTCCAGTGTTGAACCTCTATAAGTCTATCCAGTGGCTTTTACAAGGTTTTCATTTTACATGTTATTTCTTTTCTGTCTGTTTAGTTTTCTATGGCTTAATTTATTCAGAGATTCACAATCTTATTGTTTAGTATTTTTAGTATTATTACACACTAGCTATTTGCACCCCCATTGCTTCATTAGTATGGATGATCTGATTTCAGTTTTTCACACATTGCCTCAAGTAGTGAAAATGCTCTTCGTCTACCAGCGTGCGCATGCATGCACACACACACACACACACACACACACACACGCCACACCACACCACACCACACTGGTACAGGTACACCGAAAGCAGTGTTAGTGTTTCTGGAACAAACATTAATATTTAAAACAGTGCTTCACAGGGAGATGAGCTCGGTGCTTTGTGTCCACATAGAGGGGTGGGATAGGGAGGGTGGGAGGGAGACACAAGAGGGAGGGGATATGGGGATATATGTATAGCTGATTCACTTTGTTATAAAGCAGAAACTAACACACCATTATAAAGCAATTATACTCCAATAAAGATGTTAAAAAAAGAAAAATTAAACAGTGCTTCATTCAATAGAACTGTTTTGTTTTCTTCCTTCTATTATTTTCCTCTTTTTCTGGTGTCTTTTCTGGTGTCGAAGAAGTTTATGGCAACTGAATAGCTAAATATTGATTTGAAATCACTATGTGTTTTCATACGAATGAAATCATAGAAAACAGAATTTCAGAAATATTAACCAACACCTGACCTTTTTTCTTTTGATATGCTTACATTCCTAGTGTTTAAAGTCACAACTCCCCAAATTAGCATATGATATTTCATCTGGAGTTTTTTTTTCAAACTCATCGTTTCTAAAGATTCTCCCATTTTAAAACATCTTTATAATTGCATAATTTGTCTCCAATTTAGGAATTTTTGTATCTACTTTGGGTGATTATTATCTCTTAATATAAAAGAGATAAGAGATACAGATCTAAAGAAAAGCATGTGAAACCCTTTATTGTCAATCTCAGTCTGTTCTCAGTACTTGAAACCCACTCAGAGTTGTACATCTCATGGTACTTTCCCAGTGTAAATTTTCTGTAAAACTTCCTCCCATAAACTGTAACTTTAGTTATTCTCATAATGATTGGTTTAGTCTTTTATGCCATAATTTCTGTATTCCTTTTTCCATTTGTCTAGGGTTGTAGATAGTACTTTGCTTATTGGTTTTCTTGGCTATAAGTTACAGGTTTACCTCTTGAGACTCAGGACAAATTACACTTGTGTTCTTTTTCAATCTTCTTTAAATACATCTACACTGCTTTGGTGTTTTATGATTCATTCACCATTGCTTCCAATTGATATTATTCCAGTTCAACAAAACCATTCTCTTGGCTTTGCTGAGTTCATCATTGAATTCATACTTCTGTCAACTGGGAGAGATACTGGGAGAATCGACTGTGAATGTAGTGCTTGATCTGTATGGAATTGTACCAAGCCTTCTGGACAGTGCAGTTTTTCTAGAAATTATGTGTGAGTGTGTGGTTGATTGAGGCAAGTCAGTAATGTCACAAATATAACATTGAGTTTTGAGAAGGCATTATGACTGCAGTCATGTCAGTTAGCATATTTACTATATCATTACTGTGAAATGTACTGGTGTAGAATGTATTTGAGAGAAATTCATAGGCCTGTAGTGAATGTCCTAATAAAATAACAAAGGAAGAATTTGAACAAGTTAAGGGGGGTAGGGTCACATTAGAGCAGGAGCCTAACTTGTCATTCCAGCTCCAGCCATACCAATACTTTATCTCAAATTCTTTATCCTCCTCTCTTTTGAATACCCCTGTTGGAAGCTAACTGCTGTTGGGGATAGTTTGGGTGTAAGCAGCTAGACTAGTTTAAGTGGGGGCAACGTGTTAAATTGTGGAAAGTGCAGGTTGTGCTTTTACAAACCATTATCTCTCACAAAACTCTGTGTCTAGTACTGACATGTCTTTTAATCTATAATCGTCTGTCTCCACCTGCCTCCTGGGCACCTCGGTATGGATAAATGCCATCTCAAAGTCAACAGGTTGAAAATAGCTCACTGTGTTCTTCCCCTAGTCAACTTTTCCTTTACTTCCCTGTCTTTATAAATGATATAATAATTTTTTACACGCACTGAGGATTAAAACTTGTCACATATAACCCCTCCTTCTTTTTCAATCACTATATCCAATCTATCAAGAGTTCTAGAGATTCTCTTAAAACATTCCTTCCATTGTATGTTTCACATTTCCCTTGCCAGCCCTTTATTTCAAGCCCTTAATACTTCTCATGTGGACCCTTTCAAAAGTTAGGTAAGGAATATCAACCCTCACTTCCTACTTCCTTTCCAATCCATAATATTCAAATAGGCAGATTAATCTTCTTTACTAAGACATGGCTATCGTTATACCATCCCCTTGTTAAAAAACATTTAAAGACACAATTGCCTGCCAAATTAATTAGGCAAGAAGAAGATGAGAACAAGAGGAAATGGAGGCAGTGGCTAGAGCTAGAGTATAATCAAGTTTATACATATCACATGAGCACGTATTTATTTATCATCTACTAAGTACAAGAAATTATGTGCTAGTAGATAGTATGTGATAAGAGAATATGAAGGGAATATAAGGTAGATTCTCTGCCCATGAAGAATTTATATTTAATGATATAAGATCGCACGCAATGTTAAATAATAATAAAATAGTTAAATTGACAAGAGATGTCATAATACAAAACAATAGCTTGCTGATGAATTTTATAATTTCTATAAACTTTAGAGGACATAGAGATCAGTTTGGACTGAGTGAGCTTTATAGAACCGATAGGACTTGAATGTTTCAGAAGCAGCATATTTTGATTTGAGTGAAGGGTGAAGATAAAGGATTGGTAAAATAAAGCAGGACAGGCAGGTAGGGACTCAGAATAACTGTTTGGAACAATAGATTTTCAACTAGGTCATGGAGGGGGTACCGTGTGAGAACTAGTACCTGCCTTGTGGAGGAGGATCAGGTTAGTAATTTTCTGGGGAGCTATGATTAGGAACTCACTGGAGAAACTTAAAGCAGACAGGTTAGAGGACGAACTGAAGTCAGGACCTTGACATTCGTCCTCAGATCCCGTATTGAATGCTTTAGTAAATCCCTTCAGCTCTTTCTTCAAATTATGTCCCCCAATACTTTTTAGCCTGCCATCTGCTCCAAGCCAACACCACTTTTTAAATTGGAGGCTGTGGCAGTAGACCTCATCCAGCATCCTTCCTTCCGTTCTTACCCCAGCCCCCGGCCCCACCAAGCCACCGTCTTTCACCACACAGTAGCCTTGGTTTACTTTCAGAAACTCAGAACCCTCCAGATGGTTCATCATCTCACTAAGAATGAAAGCCCAAGTCCTTACCACGGTGTGCAGAGCCCTATATAATCTGGCTGCCAGCTACCTTCCTACCTCATTTCCTGTCAGTCCCTGCCTCATTCACTCTTGGCCTGCCACACTCACTTTGTTGTTTTTTGAACACACCAAACTCGTTCCTCCTCAGGGCTTTGGATGTGATATTCTCTTTGCTCGGGGCACTCTTCTCCAGTTAGCTGAGTGGCTTGCTTGCATAATCCTTCAGGTTACCTCCCCAGAAAGATATTCCCTGATCCCCCATCAAACATTCATGCTCACCACCCTATCACTTTCTAATCCCTTATTCTTCATATTTTTCCCATAGCACTTATATGCCTGACAGGGAATATATTTATTTATTTGTTTATCATCCACCTCTTTCCACCAAAATATGACTCCATGTGGGCAGAGATTGTTTTTCCTCTGCTGTATCCCAAGCACCTGGAACAGTACAAAATACATATTAGGTGTTAAAAAATATTAAATAAGCTGAGGATTAATCCAATGAAACAGAGGAACCAGAGGAAAAAACAGCCATGATAGCCCTTAAGAGGGTTAGAAGTTTCAAATTCTAGATGGTGGGGATACAGTATCCTGCTCTCATTCTCCTGGGAAAACAGACAGTAAGTAAACAAATATGATGATTTTAGAGGGGTAAGACCTGTGAAGAAAATCTTAAAAATTGCAAAGCAATAGAAAGTGGTGGGAATGGAGTGTGGGGCATTAGATGGGGCAGTTAGGGATACATTCTCTGAGGAGATAATAGTTGAGCTGAGACCTGAATGATAAAGTTCCAGCCCCCTTGTTTGGGGGACAAGAATTCTTTGCACTAGGAAGAACAAACCAAAGGTTCTAGAGTTCCCTTGGGTGCTGTCCCAGGGCAGTCTTTTCTTGCTATAAATGACCCTTGCTCATTCATGAGTGTGCTAGGGAGGAAATGCAGGGGAAGTGGGGACTCCTGGGATTCCATTTTGCCTTTGTGGGAGTACTGGCTGTGCCTTTTTAGATTTATGAGTTCTCTTTGACTGTTCTCCTTGGGATTTACTGAAGACTCTGTCAGGGAGCCATTATATATATGTAACTCTTAAGTGGTTTGAGATGGGCAGACAAATGCCCATCTGCAGGAAGGGAAAAGGTTAGTGTTACTGATAATCCCCCAAGTCAGTCCGGCACACAATTTAAAATGGGGGATGCACTGATAGAAATAAAACATTTCACTTGTTCTTTTATTAACCACCTATTATGAGATTTCAAGCACTCTTACCTCCTCCCAATAATGGTGTTTTCAGGGTCTCAGATGTGCTCAAGAATAAGACCTACGGCTTGCCATATCTTCTTTTCTCTATTTGTTCTAGTCCTTTTAGTGTATTGTAAAGTTTTCTTCACATAGATTGTTCATGTTTTGTTGTTTATCCTTAGATATTTCATTTTTTTGGTTATTATTGTAAATAGGCTTTTTTCTTCTTTTATATATTCTATCTGTTGTATAAATGCAGACTATTGATTTCTGTACATTTGGCCCTTCTTATCTGGAGGTTCTGCATCTGCAGGTTCAACCAACTGCAGATAAAAAATATTTTAAAAATCCAGAAATTTCCAAAAAGCAAAACTGGAGTTTGCCACACACCAGCAGCTGTTTACATAGCATTTACTTGTATTTACGACTATTTAATAGCATTTATATCGTATTAGGTAGTATAAGTTATCTAGAGATGATTTAAAGTATACAGGAGGTTGTGCATAGATTATGCGAAAATAGTACCCCATTTTATATAAGGGATTGGAGCATCTGCAGATTTTGGTATCTGCGGGGGATCCTGGAACCAGTCCCCATGGATGCTGAGGGACAACTGTATGTTAATTCTGTAACTAGTCATTTTGCAAATTTTCTCATTGTGTATAATAATTCTGGGAATTTCCTTGAAAATATTAGTCATCAGTTCAGTATAGATTCATAGAAGGGTTAATAGGAAATTCTGATTCATTCATTAGCAAATATTCATTGAATGTCTACTATATGTCAGGGAATCTTCAAGGCCCTAGATATCAGGGCCATCATTAGCCAGGAAGGTTGGGGTTTTTTGTTTGTTTGTTTTGTTTTTGTTGTTGATGGTGGTGAGAATTAGCTTCCTCAAAAGATTTTTTTTATGGAAAATTGTCATAATATCCTGATTTTATTGAGATATACTGCCTTTGCTGGATAAGTTTGGTAGTAAACCTGCAAATCTATGTCTATGAATTGAATCACATCTTCTTGGATGTCATGCCATTGTGCAGTGCATAGCCTGCACATGCAAATATAGCAGCCAAGGAAACAGCAGTGGATAAAATAGTCAAGAATTCTGCTCTTACAGGGCTTACCTTCTGCCAAGGAGATACGGTTTTTGCCAGCACAATGAGCTTGCAGGGATCAGGGATCAGTGTATTCCTAAAATCATCTTTATTTTGCCTGCTACTATCTCTTTAAACCTATTCAGTGGAAGTCATCCTTTCCCTGACTTCTTCATGAACACTCTGGTAGTCCTATGACCTTTCTTGTCACTCTCAGGAAATAAAATATTTTAGTCATTGGAAGCTGAGAGCACAGTCTCAATTTACATCTTCCCCATGTTCCCTAGGTGAAAATCTACCATCTGAGAAAGAGTATGGTTGGCTTCTTCTCTTTTTGTTTTTGACCTGCTCTTCTACTCATAAGTTAGTTGCTGTTCTGATTCCTCCAACATTGGAGTATTGAGGTGGAGGAAAGGAAATGGGATCAGGAAATCCTTACCTGACTGATGCTGTTGAGACAGCTTCTTTTCTGCCTGTGGCCCATTTCTCACACATTGTTTTTCTGACAAACTCTGGGAGTTTGGGTTGATCCTAACATAGTTACCTCTGCCATCAGAGCAGCCAGCAGCCAGTCTTTAACCTATTAGGCTTCTCAGATGACAGTCAGACTCGGTTCATTCGCCATTCAAAACCTAAGGGTCACGTAGCAGACTCCAAGAGCTTCAGTTGAAATCTCTTGTACTAGACTTGGGTTTGGGAAGCAGCATTCCCCCACATACATATCTCTTCTTTTTGGGAGTCCAGGAGAAGGAATAATCATGGTTCAGCTCTCAGTAAAATAACCCTCCTCACAAAAACCCCTCCTCTCCATTCTTTCATCTTTTTAATTTCATTTTTATAAATCTATCATCTTATCCCTTACTACTAAAAATGTGGTCTGTGGACCAGCAGTATCAGTATTGCTGGGAGCTTATTAGAAATGCAGAATATTGTGCCCTCCCCAGACCTGCTAAATCACACTTTGCATTTTAACAAGATCTGCAGGTGATTTATGTGCACATTCAAGTTTGAGAAGTACTGATCTAGTCTATTTTTAGTCTCTTACTTTAAAGTTTCTTTTGGTAATCTTCCTCATACTTCATGTTGATATCTAATACCTGTCATATTTTGGAACCTCAATGGAAACTGAAAATTTACCGTGTTTTTACCTAGACAATAAGCAAAAAAAAAAGTTTTTAATCAGATTGGGATAACTTCTATGAAGAAAATATATAAGGGTAATTGTTATGAGTTGAATTGTGTTCCCCCCAAATTCATATCTTGAAATCTTTATCCCTGCTACTTCAAAATGGGACCTTATTCAGAAATAGGGTCATTGTAGATATAATTAGATAAAGATGAACTCACACTGGAGTAGGGTGGGCTTCTAATTCATTATGACCAGTGTCCTTATGAAAAGGGGAGGATTTGGACACAGCTACACACACAAGGAGCACATGATGTGGAGACAAAGGTTCAGACTGGGGCAATGCTCTGCAAGCCAAGGAATGCCAAAGATTGCCAGCACACTGCCAGAAGCTGGCAAAGAGGCATGGAACAGATATTTTTCTCACAGCCCTCAAAAGGAACCAGCCTTGCTGACACCTTGATCTTGGATTTCCAGCCTCCAAAACTGTGAGGCAATAAATTTCTGTTGGTTGAGCCACCCAGTTTGTGATAGTTTGTTACGACAACCCCAGTGTGCTGTGTGACTAGGACCTCAGTGAGTTAGAACTAGGATGGAACACAGGAGATGGTCATGGTTTACAGAGGAAGGTCAAGAAACATGGAAGGGTTAAATTAAGGCTCACTCAGAAGAGAGGGAGAACCAAAAGTAGAACCCACTTCTAATTCCCAATTGCATGTAGCTTCTGCTGGTCCTGCTGCAGCATTCTCCAGAACCTTTGTGGGCAGTGAATATATATTTGTTGATGTGACAACATCAAAACATTGTCTTGCTTTGGAAAATGTAAAGTGAAGAGAAAAAAGGCAGTTTCTGGTAAGTGGAAGTAATTCTCAGCAGGCTGAATTCTTACCCAGTTAGCACTAAGGAATTTTGCTCAAGTCGTGAGAATGAAAACATATTGAAACAAATAACCCAAGTTTTCCATTCTAGTTCGAGAAGATGAGGACTTGGCTTGTTATTAATATTCTCCGCTTGATTGCTTCTTTCTCTTGTGCCGGAGATGAAAGTGCCCTGTGGTCCTACTCAAGCAGCTGTTCATTAATCTGGAGACAGGGCTGGAGGAATGACCGATGCGGTGCAGAGCCTAGCAGGCTGGGGACACATGGGCATTGGTGGGAAGCCTAGAGACATGCCAACAAAACTGTGAGGCAGGCGAAGTTCCCTTTTCATGCCCTCTTTGTTCCCTTTTCTGCAGATACCTCACCCCTTTAAGAAGGAAACTAGTTTTTAATGATTGCCTTGCATATTCACTTTAAATTCTCACAACAGAAGTTGATATAAATATTTTTATCTCTACTTTCTTAAACAGGCCCTTGGGGCTCAGAGGTTAAATCACTCACTTAATGGAACATCTTAAAGTTAACATAAATAGTTTGTTGCAGATGTGGACTCTTCCAGACAGGCTGCCTACGCTCAAATTCCAGCTTCACCCCTTACAAACTGTGGGACCTTGGGCAATTACTTAAACTTTTCCATACCTCCGTTTTCCCATCTGTAAAGTGAAGGTAATAATGCTAATAGTTCTTATTTCCTGGAGTTGTTGAAAGGATTAAATGGATCACTTTGTATAGTATTTGAAACATCACCCAACATAAGAGGATGCTGTAGGAGGAGCATGAACCCAGGCCTGTTTGACTCCAAGACCAGTGTTCTTTCCATGCTGCACAAGCTACTTCTCTCAGTGCCCAGCTGCCCTCATGACACTTGTCCATTCTTCAGATCTTTCTCTCCTTTTCCTCCCACCAAACTTACCTCCTCTGAACTCTAATTCCTCATGAACTACCAGGTATTTGGATTAGTTAACTTGATAAATTTCGGCAGGCTAACGTGTTAATGAGTGCTCCTGGGCTTGATGGTGTGCTTTTTGGTATGGTGGCAGTTTGAGTTGTGCAGACTTGGAATGGGCTGTCTTATAAAGTAGATGTTGGACAGTCACCGGTACGGGGACTGGACAGGGGATACACGAGCTGGGGGGAGGGTTGGCTCTACTTTTCTATGCAAAGGGAAGACCCATGCGGGAAGTGCAGCCACTACTGTGGACTCCGGAAGCTAGACCTTTGTGCCATCAGGGCTTTGCTTTACCCCGCAAATCTTGCCATTTGTTAGAGACCTTTTTCACTTGCACATAGGCTAGCCAGGCCTGTTTGGGGTGGAGAGGAGCAAGTCATCTAAATAAAAGCTGGTCACTTCAGAATCTTTGTAGAAACTGATTTACTGTTTCCATAGTCATTTGTTGTTTTAACCATTCAAGGTTTCCATTCTTGGATTAACATATTTTGGGGGTGGTTTTCCTCAAGCCAATATGATCATTTACTTTAAAATTTATCTCAATCTATTCCTCAAGATTAGATGCTTGAAGTTTAGTTTGCCAATTAAACAATTCCTTTTTCAAAAGACTGTTTCTGCCTAAATCTTGCCAGCCTAGAGAAGGTTTTAAATGCAAACTCAGCCTGACCTCCTATAATGGTGCAAAGAGAGTGCACTGGAAATAAAAATTTTGGTGGGTATCAGAAAAGAAACAAACTGACGAGCACCTCTCCTGCTGCTGAAAACTGAACTAACAAGGGGAGTGGGCTAAAGAGCCACAGATTTTTTTAAGGAAGCAAAGCTTGTGTGTGTGTGTGTGTGTGTGTGTGTGTGTGTGTGTGTGTGTGTGTGTGTGTGTGTGTGCGCGCGCGCACGTGCGCGCATGCGTGCACACGCTTTATTTCTACTGACAGATGGGTCTTAGCTACCAAACTTGGAAGAAATGTAGGCAGTAAATCAGTTTTCCCATTTCATGACAGACTTTATCATGAAAGATGATTCTAAATGTAAACACAGTGGGTAAAATGCCACTTAGAGGGAATTTAATAAACATACTAATTTAGACCTCAGCAAGAGAGCACCTAAATATCAAATACCACAAATCAAATATTCAGGATATCTTTTTTAATCTAAGAGGAAACAGAACTCTTTATTCTAATCTTGCTGTAAATCCTTTGGCTTCCTAAAGTATGTGATCTTGTTAAATTAAAGGATTAAAGTGAATGCATCCTTACTTTGGTATGTACTTACAACTAAATAAATAACATGCTTGTTATGACTGCAAACAAAATGAATTAAGTGAAACAAGACAGACAGCGTGGACTTGCTGATGTCTTTGTTTTTGACAGCCTCTAATCCTGGGAACAGGAAGATATTGAGATGAATAAACATTCCTTGCCTATGTGAGCTCCCAAGTGGTTAAGTCTATGCCCAGATTCGTGCTAAGAAGTTCAGAAACTGAAGCATCTGGAGACCTTGCATATGTATAAAAGGAAATCTCTCCCTTCCATTGTCTTTTCTGTTTCCTGCTTATCTGAAAATCCATTAATGCTTTAGCATTTGGAGCTCCCAAGTAAAGTAGGGGCATTGGGGGCGGAAAAGAAAAATTTCTCATTAGACGCTTTGGAAGACTTGTCCCCCTTGAGCAGCTGTCCCAGTTTAGGCTCCATCAGCTGCCACTGACTCTTGTAAAAAAGAGAAAAAGACCTAGTGCTTTCAGTGAAATCCCATCCCCAACAACATTTAACTCAGGGGCCACAGATGGAATGTGGTCCTGCACCAAATACACTGGCAGTTAAACAGCCCATGGACACACCACAAATATTTGTTTATTGGGAATCAAAATGTGGAGTGGGCTACAAAGCTGGGGGCTGGATTATTAAGACCAGATTTAAGAGGGCTGTGGTGGTGCTTGGGTAAATATCACTGGCAGTACAATATTGAAAAGATTGGGAAGTCATCAACCAGCCCTTCAGAACTGAAACACATGATTTAACCACAAGCTGTACTTTATGAAATCTTAAACTGTAACATGAAGAGTGACCTAATTTAATCCATGTGGGCTACATGTTTGATGTCAACATACTTTTCTTTTTAAACTGTTTGGGAAATGCAGCAAGGTCTTTAGTCTTTAATAAAATCTGGGCTGTTTCCTGCTAACTCACTTATCTTGAGGGATTAATTATTCTACTTTATGATTGATATTCCATGGATTCCATGGGTTTTCCTGTACCTTTTTGTGCATATCCTTTTTTTTTTTTTTTTGCAAAGGACAATTAACCATAAGTGTTAAAACATTAGTCTCCCACAGGTGTGATGGGTGTGGAAGTAGATCCTGAGGCAGACAGTGCTTCTCTTACCCTGAAGGGCTCATAAGAGACAGAATGAAGACAATAGTTGCTGTCATAAGTCATACGCATGGTACTTGCTTCATACAGAAGCCTCTTGTAGATTAAACATTACAGATGTGCACATATTATAGGAAAGCCCCTCTGAAGCAACTCTTCTTAAACTAGTTTGAGACATAATTTGGGGGCTGGAGCTTCGCCACAGATTAGGCGCACAAAATATTTTTTCACCAGAATGAGATTATCTCAACATGATTATAAATTGTTTTTTTCTACCAGATGGACAACTAGTTAACCCTTCACTTTTTAAAAAATACTATGACCATTAACTGAAAATACCAGATGGACACATTCACAAGTGTATCTTTTTAAAAGCTCAGTGTGACTAAAATTTCTGAGATGATAGCCTTGGTCCAGACTGGAATAGCTGAAAGTGATACAGTGTCTGCCCTCAAGTAGTTCTGAGGATTGCTAGCTTGATAAAAGCAGGGAAAACATAGCTAGACTATTAAAAAAAAAAAGATAAGCAAGGAAGAACTTAGGCTTATGTCCCTTCTCTACCTGTGCTCAGTTCTTTATAGCTTCCCTACTTAATGTGGTGGTTTGCAGACCACAGAATCAGCATCACCTGAGGATTTGATAGAAATGCAGACCGACTCAAAGGTTTCTCCCCAGACCTACTGAATCAGAATATGCATTTTACCAAGAATCCTAGGTATATTTAAATTTGAGAAGCACTGCTTTAGAGGGTTTTGTGGTGTGATTATAGGACGCCTTAACTGGCTGAGCTAATCCTTTAAAAAGTACCCCATAGAAGGGAAATTTCCTTTGCTGGATTCTGAAACATCAGAACCAATGAATTAGTAGGAGGTTTATGTGTATACATAAAATCATATTTCTCACTGAGCAGTGAAGGATAGTGTTAGGTACCAAACGAGGATAAGAAGAAACACTTATCAGCCCTCTTTAAAAAGCCTGAGGCTGAGTATAGTAAGAAAGGAAGTAGACTGGGGCTATTCTTGCCTCAGTTTTATAACAACTTTAAAGTTGAACTCTGCTCTTCAACTTTGAATTTGAACAGTCAAATATTCTAGACCAGAAGGATCCTCACAATTTCATGTTTTTCCTCTGAAAGCAAATAGATAGGAGAGGCCCTTTTTCCTGGGGCCAGGCCTTTAACACTTTAAAAATACTTTAGTTCATAGTATGTTAAAAAAACACACATTCAACATATTGATGAAATTGAATGTTCAATCCAAATTGTGAAATATTATTATGTATACTAACTTTGACATTTGTCTTATATAATAAAAGGGAATGTATTCTCATCAGGTATTTTTCTATTTTTAATTTATTAAAAATAAACTCACAAGGTCAAAAATTCAAACTATAAAGATATAAAACAAAAACAAAACCTTTCTCTTCAGACTCCTCTTCAATACTGAAAAATAAATTATGGTTAACAGTTTGTTTTCAGTATCCTTCCAGAAAAATGATTTTATTCTTCATTTGTTTCCTTTCCTCTTTCTCTCCCCTCACTTTCTCCCTCCTTCTCTTTGATTGTAATGATTTTTAAATTTATACAATAGCATTGCATCTTACTGATTTTATAGTGCTTTGCTTTATTTACATAATTTGCCTCGCATAACTTTCTGTGTCATCACCTTCAGATACACCTCATTTTTATTTTATTTGGAAAATTTCACAGAAAAGTATTACAAGAATACAGTTGTCCATGGGTATCCATCAGGGATAGGTTCCAAGAGTTCCCCTTGGGTACCAAACTCCGTGTTTGCTCAAGTCCATTCTATAAAATGGCTAGCATAATGAATACAGCTGGCCCTCCATATCCATAGGTTTCACATCCCTGGATTCAGCCAACCGGGATTGGTTGGTTGAATCCGAGGATGTGAAGCCTGCAGATAGGAAGGCCAACAACTGTAGTATATTATGCCCTTTACCGAGATTCACTTATTTGTTAACATTCTACCTCATTTGACTTATAATTTGAGCTCTCTTATTCTCTGTATCTTTGTCTCTGACTCTTTCTGTATATGTATGTGTTTAAAGTTTCTCCATGTCTTTTCATGGCTTGATAGCTCCTTCCTTTTTAGAATGACTAACATTCCATTGCCTGAATATAACACAGTTTATCGATTCACCTACTGAAGGAAATCTTGGTTGCTTCCAACGTTTTGGCAATTGTGAACAAAGCTGCTATAAAGCTCTGTGTGCAAGTTTTTGTGTGACCATAAATTTGCAACTAATTTGGGTAAATACCAAGAAGTGCTATTGTTGAATTGTATAATAAGAATGTTTAGTTTTGTAAGAAACTGCTAAACTGTCTTCCAAAGTATCTGTATCATTTTGCATTCCCATCAGCAATGAAGAGAGTTCCTGTTGTTCCATGTTCCTGTCAGCATCTGGTGTTATCAATGTTTTGGATTTTGGCCATTCTAATAGATGTTTGGTGATAACATTATTCTATTAATTTGCAATTTCCTAATGACATATGAGGTTGGGCATGTGTTTACATGCTTGTTTGCCACCTGTATATCTTTTCTGGTGAGTTATCTGTTCAGGTTCTTTTGCCCATTTACAAATTTGAGTTTTAAGAGTTATTTGCATATTTTGGATAACAGTCCTTTAGCAGACATGTATTTTACAAATATTTTCTCCCAGTCTGTATCTTGTCTTCTCATTCTTTTGATATTATCCTAGTTATATATTGCTGAGTTTGATTTGCTAACTTTTTTGAGGGGTTTTGCATCTGTGTTCATGAAGGATATTGATATGCAGTTTTCTTTTCTTTTGATGTCTTTGTTATTAGGGTAATGCTTGCCTCATAAATGAGTTGGGAAGGGTTTCTTCTTTTTCTATTTTTTGGGAAGAGATTTTGTAGAATTAGTATTATTTCTTTCTTGAATGTTTGCTAGAATTCACCAGTGAAACCAGCTGGGCCTGGGGTTTTCTTTTTTGAAAGTTTTTTTTACTATGAATACCAATTCATTTAGTAGATATAGGACTACTCAGCTATCTGTATCATCTTGAGTGAATTTTTTTGTCTGATAATGCTGTTTTTGTGGGGTTTTTTTCTCTAACTCCATTGATTTCTGCTCTTATCTGTATAATTTTCTCCCTTCTGCATGGTTTAGTTTACTTTGCTGTCCTTTCTCTGCTTCTTAAGGTGGAATTTTAGGTTACTGATTTGAAAACTTTTTTTTTCTTTTTTAATATAAAAACAATGCTATTCTTAAGTATTGTTTTATCTACATCCCACAAATTTTGACATATTGAATTTTCATTTCTATTCAGTTCAAATTATTTTTTAAAGTTGCTTTGATAGTTCTGTTTTGATCCAAGCATTATTTATAAGTGTGTTGTTTAATTTCCGCATAATTGGGGCTTTTCCAGGTATTTTTCTGTTACTGATTTCTAGTTTAATTTGGTTATGGTCTGAGATTTTTTTGTATGGTTGATACTGTTTTCAATTTGGTAAGATTTATTTTATGGCTCAGAATATGATTTAACTTTGTCAGCATGCAGTGTGTACTTGAGAAAAATGTATTGTGCTTTCGTTTGATGGCATGTTGTCTAAATATTAATAAGATTAAGTTGGTGATAACATTGTTCAGATTATCTAGATCCTTACTGATTTTTCTGCCTTCTTATTCTATCAGTTACTGAAAAGAATGGTGAAGTCTCCACTTGTAATTGTGAGTTTATCTGTTTCATCTTTCAGTTCTATCATCTTTTGCTTTATGTATTTTGAAGTTCTGTTGTTTAGTATATACAATTTAGGATTGTTATGTCTTCTTGGAGAATTGATCCCTTTATTATTATGTAATGTCTATCTTTATCCTTGATTATATTCCTTGTTCTGAGGTCTCTTTTATCTGATATTATTATAGCTATTCCAGCTTTCTTTTGGCTACTGTTTATATCATATATTTGTTTCTATCCTTTTAATTTTACTTTATCTATATCTTTATGTGTAAAGTGTCTTTCTTATAGATAGCATATAAATGGATATTGCTATTTTATCTAACGTGATAATCTCTTTTAATTGGTTTGTTTAGACCATTCACATATATGTGATTATTGATATGGGTGGACTAAAATCTACCAACTTGAGAGCTATTTTCTATTTGTTCCATTTGTTATTTATTTCTTTTTTTCACTTTTTCATCCTTCTTTGAGGTTAATCAAGCACTTTTTATTCCATTTTATCTCCTCTAGTGAATTATTATTTATATCTCCTTAAAAAAGTTTTTAGCAATTACCCTAGGGTTTACAATATACATCTCTAATTAATGAGAATATATCTTTAAATATTTTAATACAATTTCATTTGTAGTGTAAGGACCTTACAATAGGACATTTTCAACTCCTCCATCGCATCCTCTGCAGTACTGTTGTGCTACATTTTACTTTTATACATGCTATAAACACCGAACTCATTGCTTTTTTTTTTTGCTTTTCAGTTATATTTTAGACCAATTAAAAGAGGAAAAAGTGAATTTTGTTCATTTTGCTCTATTTCAAGTACATTTTATTTCTTTGTTTATATACAAGTTTGTCTTGCATCATTTGTTCTTTAATATTTTTCCCTAGCATTTTTAAGAAACTCAGAATGTACAATGTGATGATTTGATATACATATTATTGCAAACTGATAACCACATTAAGGTTAGTTAACACCTCCATCACCTCACATAAATACTTTTTTTTTTTTTGTAGTGAGAAAATTTAAGATTTACTCTCTTAGCAGCTTTCAGTTATATGATACAGTTTTGTTAACTATCGTCACCATACTGTATATTAGATCCCTTGAAATTATTCATCTTATGACTAGAAGTTTGTACCCTTTGGTCAAAATTTCTCCATTTCCCCACCCCCCTGCCTCCCCCACCCCTAGCCCTGGTAACAACCATTATACTCTCTGTTTCTATGAGTTTGGCTTTTTTAATATACCATATATGTGAGATCATACAGTATTTGTCTTTGACTTATTTCATTTAGCATAATACCCTCAAGGTTCATCCATGTTATCGCAACTGGCAGGATTTACTTCTTTTTAAAATCTGAATAATACACATCTTCTGCATCTACTGAGATGATCATATGATTTTTATTCCTCCTTTTATTAATGTTCTGTATCACAGTTATTGGTCTGCATATGTTGAACCATCTTTGCATCTAGGGATAAATCCTACTTGATCAGGAGGTATGATCCTTTTAATGTGCTGCTGAATTTGCCTTGCTTGTGTTTTATTGAGAATGTTTTCATCTATATTCACCAAGGATATTGGTCTGTAATTTTCTTTTCTTGTAGTGTCCTTATGGGGCTTTGGTATCAAGGTAATGCTGGCCTTGTAAAATAAATTTGGGGGTGTGCCTTTGTGTTTGGTTTTTTAGAAGAGTTTGAGAAGTATTGGTATTAATTATTTAAATGTTTGGAAGAATTCACCAGTGAAACCGTCTGGTCCTGGGATTTTGGTTGTTGGAAGGTTTTTAATTACTGATTCCATCTCCTTAGTTGTTATTGGTCTGTTTGAATTTTCTCTTTCTTCATGGTTCACTTTTGATAGGTGGTATGTTTCTAGGAATTTACTTATTTCCTCTGGTTTATCCAATTTGTTGGCACATAATTGTTTATAATTATAGCCTCTTATGACCGTTTGTATTTCTGTGGTGTCAGTTGTAATGTCTCCTCTTTCATTTTCTTTAACTCCTCTTTCTTTTTTCTTGGTTAGTCCAGCTAAATGTTTGTCAGTTTTGTTTTATTTTTTCAAAAAAACAACTTTTTATTTTATTAATTTTTCTATTGTCTTTCTAGTCTCTATTTTATCTGTTTCTACTTTATTATTTACTTCCTCTGTTAATTTGGGCTTAGATTTTTCTTCTTTTTCTACCTCTTTAAGATGTAATTTTAGATTTCTTTTTGAGTTATTTTTGTTTTTTGCCTCTTAATATAGGTATTTATCATTATAAATGCGTGGCTTAGAGCTGCTTTTGCTGTATCCCATACTTTTGGGTGTGTTGTGATTTCAATTTCATTTGCTTCAAGATACTTTTTGATTTCCCATTTGATTTCTTCTTTGATTCATTGATTGTTCAGGAGTGTGTTGTTTAATATAAAAGCTTTTTTGATTATTTTTTCCATTTTTCTCCTGTTAATGATTTCTCGTTTCATACCACTGTGGTCAGAAAAGATGCTTGATATATTTTCAATCTTGTCAAATTTGTTAAGGGTTGTTTTGTAGCCCAACACATATTTTGTCCTGCAGAATGTTCCATACGTACTTGAGAAGATTTGTATTCTGGTGCTATTGGATGGAATATTCTGTAAATGTCTGTTAGATCACTTCAGTCTATAGTATTACTTAGGTCTTCTGTTTAGTTATTTTCTGTCTGGATGATCTACCTAATGTTGAAATTGGGGTATTGAAGTCCCCTACTATTATTTTATTGCTCCCTTAAGTACTGTTAATATTCACTTTAAATATTTAGGTACTCCAATGTTGGTTGCATATATATTTGCAGTTGTTGTATCCTCTTCATGAATTTACTCCTTTATCACTTATATCATTTTATGTGACCTTCTTTGTCTCTTGTAACCAATTTTGACTTTAAGTCTATTTCATCTGATGTAAGTGTAGACAATTCTGTTCTCTTTTGGTTACCATTTGCATGGAATATCTTTTTCCATCCCTTCACTTTCAGCCTGTGTGTGTCCTAAAAAGCTAAAGTGAGTCTCTTGTAGGCAGCATATTATTGATTTTTGTGTTTTTTCGTCCACTCAGGCACTCTGTCTTTTTGTGTGTGTGTGTGTGTGTTATGCGGGCCTCTCACTGTTGTGGTCTCTCCCGTTGCGGAGCACAGGCTCCGGACACACAGGCTCAGTGGCCATGGCTCATGGGCCCAGCCGCTCTGCGGCATGTGGGATCCTCCCGGACCAGGGCACGAACCCGTGTCCCCTGCATCGGCAGGTGGACTCTCAATCACTGCGCCACCAGGGAAGCCCCACTCCGTCTTTTTATTGGAGAATGTGATCCTTTCATGTTTAAAGAAATTATTGATAGGTAAGGACTTGCTATTGTCATTTTGTTAATTGTTTTGTGACTATTTTTTTTGATATTATAAGAAATATTTAGTAAATAGTCATGGTCTAATGATATCAACCCTGGATTAAATGATTTAATTCTGTGTCATTTGGCAATGCAAAGATAATGAATATTGTGAATATAAAACTCAAACATGAGAAGAAATAATGGTCAGATACAAAAACCCAGCCACTAAGCAATGTTTCTGTTCATTGTTGAGTCATGCAATCTTGTTTCCAAATTGTCTCAAACCCCACTCACTTCTTTCAAGTTCCTTTTGTCCTTGGGCCTCATGGCAATCAGACAGCTCTTTGTCATCCATAACAATTAGGGTAGAAGTGTCTATTTTTTAAAAAGTGCCTTTGTTCCTTTCTTTCTCTCTTGCTGTCTTTGTGATTTTTTTTTTTTGGAGTGGTATGCTTTCACTCCTTTCTTTTGATCTTATGTGTATCTACAGTAGGTTTTTTCTTTTCCTTTGTGGTAACCATGAGGCTTACATAAAATATTTTATAAATATGAGCTGCTAACAACTTACCTTCAAACTCATACAAAAGCTCTACCCTTTTACTTCTCCTCCCCCATATTTTATGCTATTATATCACACTTTATATATTTTTATATTGTGCATCCTTTAGTAAATTATTGCAGCTGTAGTTATTTTAATACTATTTAGAAAACTTTTATACAAGAAATAAAAGTGCTTTACATACCACCCCTACAGTATTAGGGTATCCTGAATTTGACTATATATTTTCCTTTACCAATGAGTTTTATACTTTTATACATTTTCATGTTGTTACTTTGTGTTCTTTCATTTCAACTTGAAGACCTTCCTTGAGCATTTCTTGTAAGTCAGGTCTAGTGGTGATGAACTCCCTTAGCTTTTGTTTATCTGGGGAATGTCTTTATCTCTCATTTATTTCTGAAGGACAGTTTTTCCACATATATTATCCTTTGTTGGCAATTTTTTTTTTCTTTTGAGCACTTTGAATATATTATCCCACTATCTTCTGACCTGCAGAGAAATCTGCTGTTAATCTTATGGTGGGAGGGGAGGGTCCCTTGTATATGATGAATTGTTTTTTCTCTTGTTGATTAGAAAATTATCTAGTTTTTACTTTTAACATTTTGATTATAATGTGTCTTGGCATAATATTCTTTGGGTTGATCTTGCTTGGGGTCTTTTGAGCTTCCTGTACTTGATTGTACATATTTTTTTCCAAGATTTGGAACATTTTCAGGTATTATTTCTTTAAGTAAACGTTCTATACCTTCCTCTCCTTCTGGGACTCCCATGATGGGAATACTTGTTCATTTAATTGTGTCTCATAATTCATGTAGGCTTTCTTCATTTCTTTTTTCTTTCTGTTTCTCTGTCTGGCTAATTTCAAATGATCTGTATTAGAGTTCAGTGATTCTTCTCCATGATCAAGTCTGTTGTTGAAGCTCTTTATTGAACTGTTCAGTTCTGTCATTGTTTTGCTCAGCTCTAGGATTTCTGTTTCTTTCTAATGGTTTCTATTTCTTTATTAAACTTCATTAACATTTTGTTCAAGCATTGTTTTCCTAATTTTGTGTGTTTGTCTATGTTCTCTTGGATTTCACTGAGTTTCTTTAAGAGTCTTATGTTGAATTCTTTGTCAGGCAAATCATAAATCTTCATTTTGTGGAGTTAGTTACTGGAGCTTTATTAGTTTGCTCTGGTGTCGTATTTGCCTGCCCCTTTATGAACCGTAGAGCTTTGCATTGGTGCTTGTGCCTTTTAAGAAAAAAACACCTCTTCCAGTTTTTACCGCCTGATTTTGGCAGGTAAACTTCTTCTCTTATTGGTTCCCTGGGCTGATAGGATTACCCCCAGGATCTTAGTTGTGCTGGCTTGGAGCTGTTTATGAGGCTGTCACAAGTTTGTGGTGGGGTCTGTGGCTTGTGGGCTTGTTACAAGGGGTTCTAGTGGGTGTGGATCCTGTCTGGTCCTTTGGTGGACTGGACTGACTTCAGTACCTTGTTCAGTAGGGTGGTACTTGGACAAGGGTCTGCTTTAGGATCCACAGTTGGGTTCCCTGTTAGTGGGCCTATTACCAGGTACATGGACAGGTGTGAGTTCTGCCACGTTCCTGGAAGGGCTCCTGCCTTGGTCACTGGATTGATCTCTGGATAGGCTGGTCTGGTCTTGGACCATGGCAGAGAGGGACTGGGACCAAGCCCCACGGCTGTTTCAGGTTCCACAGCCAAGATCGAGGTCTCTAGACCTGGTCTGGAGCCATGGATGAGCATGTCTTCCTAACAGGTCCCTACTTGGGCTCGACTGCTTCCTGACCATGGCTGGAGGGGCTGGAACCAAGAATAGGGCCCTTTCTGGATCTCCTGAGGTGCAGTTCTGAGTTTCCCACTGGGTCCCTGGGCCAGCAGTACTGCTTGTGGACTGTGACTGAGAGGAGCTAGAGCCTAGTATAGGGCCCTTTCGCGATTTTTGGCAGCCCAGATAGGAGTTTCTCCTGCTGGGTTCCTGTGCTCACAGAACTGTTCGAGGAGTGAAGCTGAGAGGAGCTGGAACTGAGTATCGACCCCTTTAGGATCTCTGGGAACACAGACAGTAGTATCTCCCACTGGGACTCTGGACACTCAGGACTATAGGTAGACTGTAGCTGTGAAGTGGCTGGAGCCTAGTATAAGGCCCATTATGGACCTTCAAGGTTGCAGATGGGGTTGTTTCCCACTGGGACCCTTGACCTGTAGGACTATTGGCAAACTGTGGTTGTGAGGGAGCTGGAGCCAAGTATAGGGTCCTTTATGGATCTCTGGGGCACAGATGGGAGAGTCTCCTGCCAGGTCTCTGTGACAGCAGGACTGTTCACAGAATATGACTGGAATGAACTGGAGCCCAGTTATAGGGCCCTTTCAGAATCTACAGTCTGACCACCTTTAGTGGCCTTACTTCCAGGGGCTCTCAGACTGTGGCTGAGAGGAGCTGGAGCTGGTTCATGGGCTAATTCAGGGATCACAGCTGGGACCAAGTTCTATATGCCTATTACCCAGTGCTCAGGTAGGTGTGACTTCTAGTGGGTCCTTTACCAAGTTCTATATGCCTATCACCCAATGCTCAGGTAGGTGTGACTTCTACTGGGTCCTTTGCTTGTGACAGGACCAATCCAAATGGGGCTATAGCCAAGTCCTCAGGGGATGGAGATTTTTCTGGGTCTCTAGCTGGGACCATGGTCAGTGATTTAGCTGCTTGGATGCGAACTTGCCTTTTCAACATGGCTCTCCTCAGCCTTGGACTTAACTGAGGTTTCACAATATCCTACGAGGATTCCAGCACTCCCAGAAAGGCACTTTTGTGAGTGAATGAATGCCACATTGTTTTTCAGACGGGATGCAATTGGAGGACATCTTATTTGGCCATCTTGCTGACATTGGTCACACTATTTCTTGTAGAATAGTTTGACTTGCAGTAAATTCCTACGGTTTGTATGTGTCTGTGAAAATTTTTATTTCTCCTTTGTTTTTGAAAGTTATTTTTGCTGGGGTTGAATTTTGCATTGACAGTTTCATCTTACAGTATTTTGTATATATTCAGTATATTATATAATTATTTTCTAGCTTGCATAGTTTCTGAAGAGAAATCCACTGTTTTTATCTTTTTTTTCCTTTATCTTTTTTTCCTTTTTTTCCCCATGCATGTAATGTCTTTTTTTTCCCCTTGCATGTAATGTCTCTTTTTTCTCTGCCTGCCTGGTTATCTCTTGTGTTTTGATTTTAACAATTAAATTTGTTTTCCCTGTGTTACTTGGATCAGTGGTTTGGCATTTATCATGAATCCTGAAAAATTCTTCATCATTATTTTTCAAATATTTCCCCTGTCCTACTCTCTTTCTTTTCTTCTTCCGGGATTACAATTATGCGTACATTATACTGTTGGATATTGTCCCACAGCTCTTGAATGTTCCGTCCTTTTTAATTCTCTTTTTGTCTCTTTGTACTTCAGTTTGCATAACTCTTTTTGACCTAGTTTTCTTGTTCACTGATTCTTTAGTCTACTTATGAGCCCATTGAAAGTATTCTTGTTCTCTGATACTATGCTTTTGATTTCACATTTCCATTTGATTCTTTCTTACAGTTTCCACCTATGTGCTAAAATTATCCATCTGATCTTAGGTATTGTCCAGCTATTCCATTAGACCCTTTAACATATTAATTCTTAGTTATTTAAAATTTTATGTCAGACATTTAACATCTTTGTTATATCTGACTTTGGTTATGATGATCACTTTGTCTTTTGAGAGTGTTTTTTTTAATGCTTTTTTATCCCATGTCCTTTTTTGTTGAAAGCCGAACACCTTTTTTTTTCTTAATTTTTATTTCATATTGGAGTATAGTTGATTAACAATGCTGTGGTAGTTTCAGGTGTACAGCAAGGTGAGTCGGTTATACATATATGTGTATCTATTCTTTTTCAAATTCTTTTCCTATTTAGGTTATTACAGAATATTGAGCAGAGTTCCCTGTGCTATACAGTAGGTCCTTGTTGGTTATCTATTTTAAATATAGAAAGCTGAACATCTCGTGTAGGACATTAGAGACTGAGGTAAATAATTTTTATCTTTGGAAATGGGTGTGCATTTCCTTTAGCCAAGCCTTTAGGACCAGGATTTGTGTTAATCTAATTAAGAGCTGGGCTAGGTTTGAGGTTTATTGTTTCAATGATTACCCTGATTACACCATGGGCTTTAAATTCTGCTAGGGATATTTTCTGTTTAGGATAGTACCTGGTGTGAAAAAGTAATTTTTTTCAGTGATTACTCCATCTTCAGCCTTAAGTCTTTCCTTTGTGCTGTCCCTCAGGGACATCTATCTCTTGCGTGTTACTTGTGACTCAGTGCTTGTTAGTCTGGCAGTGGGAACTAGGGGTTGGGGAGAGTGGTATTCTCCTTTGTTTTATTTAAGCCACAGTCTTAGGCAGTCACTGTGTCCCCCCTGTATCTTGGGGATGTGGCCTTAACATTGTTCCTGCTTCTCCCCCAGTGATGTTCTGAACTTTGCACATATATGCTACTCCTCCCTCAGGGGTCCAGGTTTGTTTCCTGTTATCTTTCCCCAGCTTCAGTGGGATTTTACTAATGTCCAAGCTGTGATGGTGTTTTTTCCCGCTTTCCCCACAGCTTAAAGCTTTTCCTTCCTTCACTCTTGCCTCCCTTCCTTTTTCCCTTCCTCCCTTTCTCCCTTTCACCCTCCCTCCCTCCCTCCTTCCCTTCCTCCCTTTATTTTTGTAGGTAAGAAAAGAGAGAAAGGGTCTGGGCAAATTCTTGCCAGTCCTACAGTGACTGCTTTTCTCCTTTTTTAGTTCTACACCAGAAGCGAGACTTTTTCAGGATTCTCCCAGTTGTTTCTGTGAGTGTCCAGTGAGGTTTGTGGAGGAAAAAGTTTTTAAATTTGCTGCACTTAAATTAAGGCTTTACCCTCTCACCAATGTATTGTTGGCCTCCAGAAATTTGCCTGTCTCCTTAGCTGAGCTCTTCTTATTGGTGCTTGGCTTCCACTTTAATCTAATCAAATTAGATTAACTTCTTACTGGAGTTTGACCTGGGTAAGTTACAGTTCATATCTTGCCTCTCCCTGCAGAGGCCTCTTTCTCCCTAGATTCTGGGCCAGTTGGTTGCCCCATGACATTAGCACACTGATAGGTTCGAGAATAGTCATGAATTTGGTTTTTAAAAAATAATTTATTTATTTATTTTTGGCTGCACTGGGTCTTTGTTGATGCCCACAGACTTTCTCTAGTTGTGGTGAGCAGGGGCTACTCTTCATTGCGGTGTGTGGGCTTCTCATTGTGGTGGCTTCTCTTGCTGTGGAGCACAGGCTCTAGGTGCACGGGCTTCAGTAGTTGTGGCACTCAGGTTCAGTAGTTGTGGCTCGTGGGCTCTAGAGCACAGGCTCAGTAGTTGTGGCGCACAGGCTTAGTTGCTCTGCGGTAAGTGGGATGTTCCCGGACCGGGGCTTGAACCCATGTCCCCTACATTGGCAGGTGGATTCTTAACCACTGTGCCACCAGGGAAGCCCATGAATTTTGTTTTTTCCAGTTTTTTTTATTTTCACCAAAATGTTGGGAGCAACACTCTTTCCTGCTTTCTGTGTCTCCAAGCAGAGATTGGATATCTACTGTTGTTTTAAAAATTATAATAATAGATATATATTTTCAAAAAGAAACAAATAAGGCATATTCCAAAGGCAACTTCCCACTGCCAGTAGGAGCTGAAGTAGAGAATGAGGAAAGCAGATAGTGAGTACAGTCATGTTCACATAAGTTTACAGAAGTTGGATATTATGTTCTGAAATACCAAAGTAAAAATATATGCAGCACTAAGTCTTCCTCTGAGGGCTATTTGTAAAACTTCTTAGAAATTAGTGTTTTGCAGCCATGTTGACAGATGCCAGAAAGGAGGCAGGACTTTATCACTGACTTCCAGGTTTACATCATTTGTGATTCAATATTTTTCTGCTTTATTTTCTGATTTCTAAATTATCATCAAACTCTAAATAATAAATGCTGTTTATTTTTGTTCATTAAGTAACTCATTTGTCTTTCAAAATCAAACATGGACCTTCTAACAAAATGTTACCATAATTAAACATAGTATTAATGAAGAGAGAGCCCACGATACGGAGGCAGTAGAAGGAGGAATGGAAGATTCATTCAGAAATATATATATTTTTAAACAAAAAGAATACTTCTCAAATACTGAGTGAATATGAACCATTCTTAACTAAGAACTGGTGGATTGGTGGCTAGCAGAGAAAGGACTGGCTCAAGAACCAGGAAACTAGAGTTTCCTTCTCTGTGTAACTTTAAGCAAGTTAGGTAATATTTCTAGATCTCAATTATCCTAAATATCAAATAAAGGGTGGGGTGGGTTGGATTAATAGGTTTTTAACATTCCTCTTACACTGATGATTGCTGGAGTATAGATCGTGTTTCCTGATATCTTGTATCTTTCCAAAGCATGCGTGGATACCCATAATAGGTTGTTATCTACAGTTCATTTATGGCTCCAGGAGCTCTGCCAGATTCCTGGGCTCTCCCACACTGGGGGCGCCTACCTTATGGCTCACCCTGTAGCATATTAAGTATTTTCAGCTTTCAGACTTGTACCCATGTTTTTGGTTGATGGAGGAAGGCTCCTCCTGAATTTAGATTCTCACTTTGGAACCCAGCTGAAACTGAGTTCCTGACACTTGTGAAGAGCCTTCCTCTAGTGGTATTGAAACTGCGATGGAATTACTTCAGTGCCTCAAGCTTTTGGGATAAAGAGACTGTTGGAGCACACATGCCCACATGGTATAATGGTTTCTAGGTACCCAAATCAGCCATATAGAATTACAAAGAAACCTTATTTAAGCACTTTCAAAGGAAAAGGAAGTCTCCTTCCATGCTCCGAAACAAAGTAACATGATCTCAACTATAGAAACACAAGGACTGGGTTGTATTATCCTCAGACCCAAAGGAAAATATTAGAGGCTACACAAATTAAATATGTATTAGCTGTTTGCTAAACTTGAGGGAAGTGAGTGCTCTTTGCAGGAAAAGGCCAGAGGAGCAGGTATCACTGTGGAGAGGGAGAGAAGGAGTTGGTATTTCTGTAGATACTCATAGTAGAATCAGGAGCACCTGTATGGCAAGAAAAAGGTAGCATCCCTATAGGAGGCAAAGGGAAAGCTAGAGTCTTTGATTCAGGGGACCAATGCTCAAGTTTCAAAGCTTTGCCTAATTTATACGGAAATATGGGCTCCCTTGAAAGAAAAGCTGGGTAAGTGGCAACATTCTAGCTCAACTTGCAAAAGGCATTATTTCATGTGTATTATTTGGAGTGGGGCTGCTGGAATATTTGTATTGAGAAGGTTTGGGAGGTTTCAGTGGATTTGGGAGGCCCCACTGGGCTCAGTGTGAAGAAGTTAATGCTCAATTAGTAATACTTGCCATGAACCTAGGATGGAGGCTCTGATTTCTAGGTTATTGAATGTCTCTGAGAGGGTTGCATTTCATTATTGAAGGAAAGCTTGATACATTCTTATAAACCAACTAGGGGTGAAAAATCTGTTTTAAGAAATCTTAACTGGTTAGAGAATTGATTTCACCTGTACCCCTGAAACTTTTCAATGCTCAAGTTTGTTTTACCTTCTTGGTGTCTAATAGCATTTTAAAACTAAGTCCCATTTCCACCACCACACAATTTTAAAATGTACTTTCTCTTTTTATTCTTCTGGAGACTTGATTGTAGAAAGCTTTATAAAATACTCATTTGATACAGCCTTCTGTTACTTTTTTAGCTGCTATACTAATTTGACTGTGAGTTTCTTATTCACCTGGGTAATTTAAAGCTTTGTAAAGGTGAGAACTAGACTCAGCAGAAAATAGCAGAGAAAACAATAGAATGTTTGCCTTGCTGTCTTGATATCCATTAAGCCAGAAAATAGTGCCAGGACCACACCTGTTGTTTTGAAGATGAGAGGGAGGCTGTTGTTTTAACTGTTCAGACCACTTCCCTGAGTAGTGTTCAGTGGTTAGGGACCACCTGAGGTTTTTGAGACAGTGATGTTGACATCTCAGAAATATTTTTACTGCCAGGGGAGCCAGCTATACAGTGCCTTACAGCAGTATCCCCAGACATCTCGATCTGTCTTTATTCATTGAGGTTCTCTAGTAGTTTATTTATCCTACCCACTGCTTGCCACTGCCAGTTTTACTCATTTAATCCTTCATTTGCCTCATCATTTCTAGTCGTCTATTTCCTTATTCTTCATTCTTTGGGCATTAAATTTCCCCTCATGGATATTTGCAATTCCCTAATTGCATATGCCCAGTTAATCTGGATTTTGTGTGTCTGTTAGTGTGTGTGTAATGTTTTATCCAATTGCCTATCCTAACGTCGCCTGTCATTTTCCTTCCCTAAATTGATTACTCTATTGCCATGGTTCTTTACCTTTACTCAACAGAATAATTCACCAGAGATGCTAACTAAAGTACAGGTTTCTAGACCTCTCCCCGAGAGGTTCTAATTTACTAGGTCTGATGGGGAGCCCAAGAATCTGTATTCTTCACAGATCACACAGGTAGTTCTAATACAAGTAGACCAGAACTCCAGCATTAGACTTTGAGAAATACTGCTCTTTAATGTCTAAATTATTTTAGAAAACTTAAATTTTATATATATTTGTTTTCATTTAGCCCAGATAAAATCATTACAACCACCTTGATGCATGCGAAAACTGTGCAAAACTTTGTATTTCAGCTCTCCCATCCCAGTGTACCCCCACTGCATCCAGAACCCCAAATATCAGTGCCTTCTCTTATCTCAACAAACATTACACCAGCCTGCCCTTAAAATCCTGTTCCATTGCTAGGAATAGTTATTTCAACTTTCAGCTCTCCAATTTTTCTTGAAATCACTTTATTGCTCTGTGAAATAATACTTTGGGATCTGATTTCAGAAACATTGCTTCTAAGCGCTAAGTGCCATTTAGTGTTCACAAATAATAAGGAAAAAAAGAGAACATATTTCCAAAAGCAGCCCTCCTTGCCCTCCCAAAATGTTTGTTACCCTTATGAAAGTCCCAAAGATGGAAAGGCCTAATTTAAAGCTAAAAGATAGCAGGGCAGTGGTGTGGGTCTGGCAGGAGCTGTCGACTTCATTGTAGACGGTACCTGAGGTAAGTTCCCCTATTGCTATGCTACCTCAGCATGGCAGATAAGTAAAGTGAAAAACAAATAGGTTCTTAGTCAGGGAGTAACCTAGTGGACAAAATTCTAAGTCAGTGATCAAATCTTAGCTTTATCCCTGCCATTCTAATTAATCCCTTGAAAAAAATTTACTGCTTTTGGTTCACGAACAGAGCAAAGAACATCTCTGGGTAGAGATATGGCTTTTTAGGAATTTGGTACTTAATAGAAAGATGTTTGATAGTCATAATGATTGCAGTAAAAAGAGCTATAATTAGTTTGACAAGAAAATAAATTATCAACACTAGTTGCCAATTTTGACACTATTATCTGCAGTTGTCTTTTAAAATTATACTTTAGTTTAAAAGTATGTTTAAAACTATGTTTTATACAAAGCATTTTGATTATTTGATGGGCAGCATAAGTTCAAAAACTTAAAAGCTGTGTTTCTCATAAGTCCCCTAGAAGCAATTTTATTGTGATAATACCAATGGGCTCTTGATTTTAAAAGGCGTTGGAACTCTTTTTATTGAATCAATGTAATCTGTTATACAGTAAAATACTAGTAGTGTGCTCATGTGCCCCAAATATCATTTGGGGGCAGCATTGTTTTAGACTTGATCATAGAAATAAAAGAAGATATAGTGCTTTAAGAAATTAGGGTATAACAATTTAAAATGAGTAAATGAAGTAAGGAAGGTAAAGAAGTTTAAGGAAGATATTAGAAGCTTTTTACTTAGTGGAACTGGTAATCCTTGAATGTACTGTGTGTCACCCCATCTGATTTCCCATGGCACTGTCTCAAGGAATTGTAATTATTTGTTTGTATGTCACTTTCATTAGATAGCAAGTTCTCTGAGGGTAGGCACTATGCTTTATTCATCTGTACCTCTTACCTACTGCAATGCCTAGCATATGGAAGATAGTTGATCAGTCTTTATTGATAAATAAATGGATCTATGGGCACATGGAACAATGAGTATGAAATAAGTTTAGGGAATAGAATGTAAGATGTGAAAGGAAAAATATTAGAGTGACAACAAGAACTTTCTCTACATCAAAAGAATTTAAGAATTCTGAAAACCCTGTAGTTTGGAAGCTGAGAGTAGAAAAGCAATACATTGTACAAAAGATAAATTTTCTCAGTGTGAGATGATTGCTTGTATGTCATATCATTGCATGATAATTTGCTTGGTGGTAGATTTTAATCTGAAAATATTTTTCCTCAGAAGTATAAAATTATTGCACTGGATTTTTTTTTTTTAACATCTTTATTGGGGTATAATTGCTTTACAATGGTGTGTTAGTTTCTGCTTTATAACAAAGTGAATCAGTTATACATATACATATGTTCCCATATCTCTTCCCACTTGCGTCTCCCTCCCTCCCACCCTCCCTATCCCACCCCTCCAGGCGGTCACAAAGCACAGAGCCGATATCCCTGTGTCATGCGGCTGCTTCCCACTAGTTATCTACCTTACGTTTGTTAGTGTGTATATGTCCATGCCTCTCTCTCGCCCTGTCACAGCTCACCCTTCCCCCTCCCCATATCCTCAAGTCCATTCTCTAGTAGGTCTGTGTCTTTATTCCCATCTTACCCCCAGGTTCTTCATGACATTTTTTTTTCTTCTTAAATTCCATATATATGTGTTAGCATACGGTATTTGTCTTTTTCTTTCTGACTTACTTCACTCTGTATGACAGACTCTAGGTCTATCCACCTCATTACAAATAGCTCAATTTCGTTTCTTTTTATGGCTGAGTAATAGTCCATTGTATATATGTGCCACATCTTCTTTATCCATTCATCCGATGATGGGCACTTAGGTTGTTTCCATCTCCGGGCTATTGTAAATAGAGCTGCAATGAACATTTTGGTACATGACTCTTTTTGAATTTTGGTTTTCTCAGGGTATATGCCCAGTAGTGGGATTGCTGGGTCATACGGTAGTTCTATTTGTAGTTTTCTAAGGAACCTCCATACTGTTCTCCATAGTGGCTGTACCAATTCACATTCCCACCAGCAGTTCAAGAGTGTTCCCTTTTCTCCACACCCTCTCCAGCATTTATTGTTTCTAGATTTTTTGATGATGGCCATTCTGACTGGTGTGAGATGATATTTCATTGTAGTTTTGATTTGCATTTCTCTAATAATTAAGGATGTTGAGCATTCTTTCATGTGTTTGTTGGCAATCTGTATATCTTCTTTGGAGAAATGTCTATTTAGGTCTTCCGCCCATTTTTGGATTGGGTTCTTTCTTTTTTTGTTACTGAGCTGCATGAGCTGCTTGTAAATTTTGGAGATTAATCCTTTGTTGGTTGCTTCATTTGCAAATATTTTTTCCCATTCTGAGGGTTGTCTTTTGGTCTTGTTTATGGTTTCCTTTGCTGTGCAAAAGCTTTGAAGTTTCATTAGGTCCCATTTGTTTATTTTTCTTTTTATTTCGATTACTCTAGGAGGTGGGTCAGAAAGGATCTTGCTGTGATTTATGTCATAGAGTGTTCTGCCTATGTTTTCCTCTAAGAATTTGATAGTTTCTGGCCTTACATTTAGGTCTTTAACCCATTTTCAGCTTATTTTTGTGTATGGTGTTAGGGAGTGATCTAATCTCATACTTTTACATGTATCTGTCCAGTTTTCCCAGCACCATTTATTGAAGAGGCTGTCCTTTCTCCACTGTACATTCCTGCCACCTTTATCAAAGATAAGGTGTCCATATGTGCGTGGTTTATCTCTGGGCTTTCTATCCTGTTCCATTGATCTATCTTTCTGTTTTTGTGCCAGTATCATACTGTCTTGATTACTGTAGCTTTGTAGTATAGTCTGAAGTCAGGTAGCCTGATTCCTCCAGCTCCTTTTTTCGTTCTCAAGATTGCTTTGGCTATTTCGGGGTCTTTTGTGTTTCCATACAAATTGTGAAATTTTTTGTTCTAGTTCTGTGAAAAATGCCAGTGGTAGTTTGATAGGGATTGCATTGAATCTATAGATTGCTTTGGGTAGTAGAGTCATTTTCACAATGTTGATTCTTCCAATCCAAGAACATGGTATATCTCTCCATCTATTTGTATCATCTTTAATTTCTTTCATCAGTGTCTTATAATTTTCTGCATACAGGTCTTTTGTCTCCTTAGGTAGGTTTATTCCTAGATATTTTATTCTTTTTGTTGCAATGGTACATCGGAGTGTTTTCTTGATTTCAATTTCAGATTTTTCATCATTAGTATATAGGAATGCCAGAGATTTCTGTGCATTAATTTTGTATCCTGCTACTTTACCAAATTCATTGATGAGCTCTAGTAGTTTTCTGGTAGCATCTTTAGGATTCTCTATGTATAGTATCATGTCATCTGCAAACAGTGACAGCTTTACTTCTTCTTTTCCGATTTGGATTCCTTTTATTTCCTATTCTTCTCTGATTGCTGTGGCTAAAACTTCCAAAACTATGTTGAATAAGAGTGGTGAGAGTGGGCAACCTTGTCTTGTTCCTGATCTTAGTGGAAGTGGTTTCAGTTTTTCACCATTGAGGATGATGTTGGCTGTGGGCTTGTCATATATGGCCTTTATTATGTTGAGGAAAGTTCCCTCTATGCCTACTTTCTGCAGGGTTTTTATCATAAATGAGTGTTGAATTTTGTCAAAAGCTTTCTCTGTATCTATTGAGATGATCATATGGTTTTTCTCCTTCAATTTGTTAATATGGTTTATCACATTGATAGATTTGCGTATATTGAAGAATCTTGCATTCCTGGAATAAACGCCACTTGATCATGGTGTATGATCCGTTTAATGTGCTGTTGAATTCTGTTTGCTAGTATTTTGTTGAGGATTTTTGCATCTATGTTCATCAGTGATATTGGCCTGTAGAGTTCTTTCTTTGTGACATCCTTGTCTGGTTTTGGTATCAAGGTCATGGTGGCCTCGTAGAAGGAATTTGGGAGTGTTCCTCCCTCTGCTATATTTTGGAAGAGTTTGAGAAGGATTGGTGTTAGCTCTTCTCTAAATGTTTGATAGAATTCGCCTGTGAAGCCATCTGGTCCCGGGCTTTTGTTTGTTGGAAGATTTTTAATCACAGTTTCAATTTCAGTGCTTGTGATTGGTCTGTTCATATTTTCTAAGAATTTGTCCATTTCTTCCAGGTTGTCCATTTTATTGGCATAGAGTTGCTTGTAGTAATCTCTCATGATCTTTTTTATTTCTGCAGTGTCAGTTGTTACTTCTCCTTTTTCATTTCTAATTCTATTGATTTGAGTCTTCTCCCTTTTTTTCTTGATGAGTCTGGCTAGTGGTTTATCTATTTTGTTTATCTTCTCAAAGAACCAGCTTTTAGTTTTATTGATGTTTGCTATTGTTTCCTTCATTTCTTTTTCATTTATTTCTGATCTGATTTTTATGATTTCTTTCCTTCTGCTAGCTTTGGGGTTTTTTTGTTCTTTCTCTAATTGCTTGAGGTGCAAGGTTAGGTTTTTTATTTGAGATGTTTCCTGCTTCTTAAGGTGGGCTTGTATTGCTATAAACTTCCCCCTTAGAACTGCTTTTGCTGCATCCCATAGGTTTTGGGTCGTTGTGTCTCCATTGTCATTTGTTTCTAGGTATTTTTTAATTTCCTCTTTGATTTCTTCAGTGATCACTTCATTATTAAGTAGTGTATTGTTTAGCCTCCATGTGGTTGTATTTTTTACAGATCTTTTCCTGTAATTGATATCTAGTCTCATAGTGTTGTGGTTGGAAAAGATACTTGATACAATTTCAATTTTCTTAAATTTACCAAGGTTTGATTTGTGACCCAAGATATGATCTATCCTGGAGAATGTTCCATGAGCACTTGAGAAAAATGTGTATTCTGTTGTTTTTGGATGGAGTGTCCTATAAATATCAATTAAGTCCATCTTGTTTAATGTATCATTTAAAGCTTGTGTTTCCTTATTTATTTTCATTTTGGATGATCTGTCCATGGGTGAAAGTGGGGTGTTAAAGTCCCCTACTATGATTGTGTTACTGTCGATTTCCCCTTTTATGGCTGTTAGTATTTGCCTTAAGTATTGAGGTGCTCCTATGTTGGGTGCATAAATATTTGCAATTGTTATATCTTCTTCTTGGATCGATCCCTTGATCATTATGTAGTGTCCTTCTTTGTCTCTTCTAATAGTCTTTATTTTAAAGTTTATTTTCTTTGATATGAGAATTGCTACTCCAGCTTTCTTCTGGTTTCCATTTGCATGGAATATCTTTTTCCATCCCCTTACTTTCAGTCTGTATGTGTCTCTAGGTCTGAAGTGGGTCTCTTGTAGACAGCATATATATGGGTCTTGTTTTTGTATCCGTTCAGCCAATCTGTGTATCTTGGTGGGAGCATTTAGTCTATTTACATTTAAGGTAATTATCGATATGTATGTTCCCATGACCATTTTCTAAATTGTTTTGGGTTCGTTATTATAGGTCTTTTCCTTCTCTTGTGTTTCTTGTCTAGAGAAGTTCCTTTAGCATTGTTGTAAAGCTGGTTTGGTGGTGCTGAACTCTCTCAGCCTTTGCTTGTCTGTAAAGGTTTTAATTTCTACATCAAATCTGAATGAGATCCTTGCTAGGTAGAGTAGTCTTGGTTGCAGGTTTTTCTCCTTCATCACGTTAAATATGTCCTGCCAGTCCCTTCTGGCTTGCCGAGTTTCTGCTGAGAGATCAGCTGTTAACCTTATGGGGATTCCCTTGTGTGTTATTTGTTGTTTTTCCCTTGCTGCTTTTAATATGCTTTCTTTGTGTTTAATTTTTGACAGTTTGATTAATATGTGTCTTGGCATATTTCTCCTTGGATTTATCCTGTATGGGACTCTCTGTGCTTCCTGGACTTGATTAACTATTTCCTTTCCCATATTAGGGAAGTTTTCAACTATAATCTCTTCAAATATTTTCTCAGTCCCTTTCTTTTTCTCTTCTTCTTCTGGAACCCCTATAATTCGAATGTTGGTGCGTTTAATGTTGTCCCAGAGGTCTCTGAGACTGTCCTCAGTTCTTTTCATTCTTTTTTCTTTATTCTGCTCTGCAGTAGTTATTTCCACTATTTTATCTTCCAGGTCACTTATCTGTTCTTCTGCCTCAGTTATTCTGCTATTGATCCCATCTAGAGTACTTTTAATTTCATTTATTGTGTTGTTCATCGTTGCTTGTTTCATCTTTATTTCTTCTAGGTTCTTGTTAAATGTTTCTTGCATTTTGTCCATTCTATTTCCAAGATTTCGGATCATCCTTACTATCATTATTCTGAATTCTTTTTCTGGTAGACTGCCTATTTCCTCTCCATTTGTTAGGTCTGGTGCATTTTTATCTTGGTCCTTTATCTGCTGTGTGTTTTTCTGTCTTCTCATTTTGCTTATCTTACTGTGTTTGGGGTCTCCTTTTTGCAGGCTGCAGGTTCGTAGTTCCTGCTATTTTTGATGTCTGTCTCCAGTGGCTAAGGTTGGTTCAGTGGGTTGTGTAGGCTTCCTGGTGGAGGGGACTAGTGCCTGTGTTGTGGTGGATAAGGCTGGATCTTGTCTCTCTGGTGGGCAGGTTCACGTCTGGTGGTGTGTTTTGGGGTGTCTGTGGCCTTATTATGATTTTAGGCAGCCTCTCTGCTAATGGGTGGGGTTGTGTTCCTGTTTTGCTAGTTGTTTGGCATAGGTTGTCCAGCACTGTGGCTTGCTGGTCGTTGAGTGAAGCTGGGTGCTGGTGTTAAGATGGAGGTCTGTGGGAGATTTTCGCCGGTTGATATTATGTGGAGCTGGGAGTTCTCTTGTTGACCAGTGTCCTGAAGTTGGCTCTCCTACCTCAGAGGCAGAGCTCTGACTCCTGGCTGGAGCAGGAAGAGCCTTTCATCCACACGGCTCAGAATAAAAGGGAGAAAAAGTATAGAGAATTAGTAGAAGTATGAAGAACAAAAGAAAGAAAGAAAGGAGGGAAGGAAGGAAGGAAGGAAAGAAGGGAAGAAGGAAAGAAAGGAGGGAGGGAGGGAGGGAGGAAGGAAGGAAGGAGGGAAAGAAGGAAGAAAGAAAGAAAGAAGATACAGTAAAATAAAATAAAGTATAATTAAGTTATTGAATTAAAAATTACTTATTAAGAAAAAAAAAGGGACAGTTAGAACCTTAGGACAAATGTTGGAAGCAAAGCTATACAGACAAAATCTTACACAGAAGCATACACATACACCGTCACAAAAAGAGGTAAAGGGGAAAAAATCATAAATCTTGCTCTCAGAGACCTCCTCAATTTGGGATGATTCGTTGTCTAAAAGAGGGAAGGAAGGAAGGAAAGAAAGAAAGAAAGAACGAAGGTAAAGTATAATAGAGTTATTAAAATTAATTATTAAGAAAAAGAATTAAAAAAAAAACCATGGACGGATAGAACCCTAGGACAAATGGTGGAAGCAAAACTATACAGACAAGATCTCACACAGAAGCATACACATACACATTCACAAAAAGAGGAAAAGGGGAAAAAAATCATAGATCTTGCTCTCGAAGCCCACCTCGTCAATTTGGGATGACCCGTTGTCTATTCATGTATTCCACAGATGCAGGGTACATCAAGTTGATTGTGGAGCTTTAATCCGCTGTTTCTGAGGCTGCTGGGAGAGATTTCCCTTTCTCTTCTCTGTTCTCACAGCTCACAGGGGTTCAGCTTTGGATTTGGCCCTGCCTCTGCGTGTAGGTCGCTGGAGGGCGTCTGTTTTTTGCTCAGACAGGACGGGGTTAAAGGAGCCGCTGATTCGGGGGCTCTGGCGCACTCAGGCCGGGGAGGAGGGCGGGGCACTGCGTGCGGGGCGGGCCTGCAGCGGCAGAGGCTGGCGTGACGTTGCACCAGCCTGAGGCTCGCTGTGCGTTCTCCCGGGGGAAGTTGTCGCTGGGTCCCAGGAACGTGGCAGTGGCGGGCTGCACAGGCTCCGCGGAAGAGGGGTGTGGATAGTGACCTGTGCTCGCACACAGGCCCCTTGGTGGCGGCAGCAGCAGCCTTATCGTCTCCTGCCCGTCCCTGGGGTCCGTGCTTTTAGCTGCAGTTTGCCCCCGTCTCTGGGCTCTGCGCTTTTAGCCGCGGCTCGCGCCCGTCTCTGGGGTTTGCGCTTTTAGCCACGACTCGCGCCCTTCTCTGGAGTTCCTTTAAGCAGCGCTCTTAAACCCCTCTCCTCGCGCACCAGGAAACAAAGAGGGAAGAAAAAGTCTCTTGCCTCTTCGGCAGGTGCAGACTTTTCCCCGGACTCCCTCCCGGTTAGCCGTGGTGCACTAACCCTTTCAGGCTATGTTCAAGCCGCCAACCCCAGTCCTTTCCCTGCGCTCCGACCGAAATCGAAACCCGAGCCTCAGCTCGCAGCGCCGCGCCCCCCCCCCGCCCCCGCCCCCGCCCCGGCTTTGCCCTCCGCAACCGTTGCTGTGCACTCCTCCGCGTCTTCGAAGCTCCCCCCTCCACCTCCTGCAGTCTCCGCCCGCGAAGGGGCTTCCTAGCGTGTGGAAACTTTTCCTCCTTCACAGCTCCCTTCCACTGGTGCAGGTGTCGTCCCTATTCTTTTGTCTCTGTTTATTTTTTCTTTTGCCCTACCCAGGTACGTGGGGAGTTTGTTGCCTTTTGGGAGGTCTGAGGTCTTCTGCCAGCATTCAGTAGGTGTTCTGTAGGAGTTGTTCCACGTGTAGATGTATTTCTGGTGTATCTGTGGGGAGGAATGTGATCTCCGCGTCTTACTCTTCCGCCATCTTCAAGGTCCCACCCGGATGTTGTTTTGGATGAAAAGTTTGATGACAATTTGATTCTCATTCTGTTGTAGGTTGCATTTTCTCTCTGGAAACCTTAAGGTTCTTCTTATTCTTTTTTTTTTTTTTTTTTTTTTTTTTTGTGGTACACGGGCTTCTCACTGTTGTGGCCTCTCCCGTTGCGGAGCACAGGCTCCGGACGCGCAGGCTCAGTGGCCATGGCTCACGGGCCCAGCCGCTCCACGGCACGTGGGATCTTCCCGGACAGGGGCACGAACCCATGTCCCCTGCATCGGCAGGTGGACTCTCAACCACTGCGCCACCAGAGAAGCCCTTCTTATTCATAATGTTTGGAAATGTCATGGTGATGTGTCCAAGTAGATATCTTTTGTTGTGCTGGCTACTGTTGTGCCCTTGCATTTTGAAGACTTACGTCCTTAAGTTCTGGAGAAAGCATCTTGATTGAGTTCTTACTCGATGTTCTCACTTTCATTTTCTCTGTACTCTCCTTCTGTGACTCCTACCATTTGAACTTTAAACTTGTGGACAGTAAACTTTAACTTGCTTAGATTTTCTCTAATATTTTCAGTCTTTTGGATCTACATTCTGATTTATTTTACTCTAGTAGTATTTTTAGCAATCATATTCTTTATTTTTAAGAGTCTGTTTCTCCTGTGTGATTGTTTCTTTTTCATAGAATACAAGTCATGTTTTGTTGATGCAGATTTTCAAATATCTCTGAGAATGCTAAATCATTTTCTTAAAAAAACCCAACTATCCTTAATTCACTGAGTTGTCTGTTTCTGGTCCATTTCTCTCTCTCACACTGGAAGAAAGTGAGGCAGTAAAAGATTATCAGCAGATTTGAGTACACTACTGACACTATTAACTGGAAGTCTTCTCTTTGAAATGAATGGCGTGGTAGAAGATTGATATACTAGGATTCCTGTACATGAATGAACGTAGAGATCTTCTCTTTAGTCATCCAGTACTTTTAGAGAAGGTCTCTAACTTTTTGATATTGAACACTACTTGGGTAAAAAGCATACTCCTGTGTGTCTCCTCTACTCAATACCATAGTGCAACACTACTTCATTTTTGACACCAAATGTTTGGGTTTTCTACACATCAGATAACTCTGCCACACCAGCTCGTGTATTATAGTTTAGCTCGATTCCGACACTATCTAGCTTGAGATAGCATCATACCCCACAGGTAAAGAGTTCAGTCCCACAAGACCCCTAGCTCCCCACTTCGGATGCCAATCACAAGTTCAGGTTGTTACATGTGCTTTGATCCACTAGCTATACCAGCTAGACATTAGAGATTCCTACGACCCCCATCTTGGGTTCAGTTAGTTTGCTAGGTCAGCTCACAGAACTCAGGAATACAGTTTACTTACTAGAGTAAGTATACAAAAGATATTACACGGTAGAAATCAACAGCCAAATGAAGAGATACCTCGGGCAAGGTCCAGAAGGGTCCCAAGCACAGGAGCTTCTTTCTGTATCTGTGGAGTGTGGGGTACACCACCCTCCCAGCACATGGATGTATTCTTATTCACCAACCTGGAATCTCTCCAAACCCAGGGATTTTTGTGGAGACTGCATTAAGGAGGCATACTTGATTAAACCATTGACAGCTGGTTACTGATTCAATCTCCAGCCCTTCTCCCCTTCCTGAGGATGGGGAGGTGGGGTTTTGGGGGATGGAGGGCAGGGGTGAAAGTATCAACTCTCTCATCAAGGTTGGTTCCCCTGGCAAGCGGCCTCCAACTTTAGGTTACCTAGGGGCTTTCCAAAAATCACTTCATCAACACAAACTTAGATGTGGTTGAAAGTTGCTTGCTATGAATAACAAAACACAACTTTATGGCTGCTCTAATCGCTTAGGAAATTCCAAAGGTTTTAGGAGCTCTGTGCCTAAAACAGGGATGAAGACCAAATATATATTTCTTATTATAAATCACAATATCATAAACCCCAATTTAGGTTGTATGTGGGAATGAGAGATGAGGCTGTTGAGTATTTCTTGTAGAAACCTTCATTTCTATATCTCATTTCTGAGCTCACTCATCCCCTCCTCCACAACACAGTATGTATGTTTCTAAGTCCAGAGCCTCATTGTGGTCCTTTTAGATCATGGACTGAATTCTCCACTGGATTGTTCTTCATACATTGTCCTGCGTGTGGCTTCCCCTAATCTCTTCCTGTATTCCTTCAACTGCTTTAATTATATTCCACAAATTTGTTGAGAACCATTTTTGGCTATTGGCCCTTCTATTATCTTTATCATTGAGGGTTTAACCTAATTTTTTTCCTTTTATAGTAATTTAGTGAACTTTCAGGAAGGAGAGGAGATACACATCTATTGTATATCTGTCATCTTTAACCTGAATGACAGAGTTTCTAGATAAATGTATTGATGATGAAATTTGGAAGCACTATGTGCTGTGCAGTGTTCTTCTTTGGATATTCATAAAGTACATTAGCATATTAGTAGGGAGGAGAAGTCCTGCCAGAAATAAACATGTTTAACTATGACTAACCCAGTGTTTCCTACACTAATTTTTACCACGGAATGCTTTTTGTGAAGAAAACCTATTAAAACTTGCTTAACTATGTGTTCCACAAATGATAATTTAGCTAACCAACTAAATAGATTAGTAATAAGAAAAAGATAATTTAAATAATTAGAACAATTAATTTTAGAGCTAGAAGGGATTATAGAGAACACCCCACCCACCATTCTCTTCCTTACTAACAGATGATAAAAGTGAGTTTTATAAAGTATAATGACATGCCCAACATAGTAACTTACTTTATTTTGCCAAATATGAATCTCTCTCCTCTCTCTGAACAAGGCCGTGCTTTGATTGATAGCAATGATTTGTACACTGTAGGACACCATGAGACAGAGCCCGTTAATACCCATCCATTGCAGTATTAAGTGTAATCATTCTGCTTTTTATCTGAAGGTGGGATTCTTCATGTAAACAAACTATCTCTGAGCTGGTGTAGAGTGAGCTTACTTGGCAGTGGGGCAGGTAGCAAGAGGTTCTACCCATGGCTTTTGTCCCAGCCCCTGGAGGGCCAGCAAATAACTGTTTAGGGTTGTCTCGAAGAAGAGTATTTCTACCTGTCATCATGAGCTGTCCTCGTCTTCTTCCTCTTCCTCCTCCTCAACTTCTTCCTCCTATTTCTTTTATCTTCCCCTCCTCTTCCCCCTTTTCCTTTTCCTCTTCTCTTCCCCAAACCCTCATCCTCCCCTGTACCCCCCTGTCCTTCTCCTTCTTCTTTATTTGGGACAATGATGGAAAAATTTCTCTATAGTCTTTCATAGAAACTCATAAAGTAGTCAAGTAAGATTGTTTAAGGGGATGAGGTGCCGTTTGATCGTGGATTTGCAAGCATTACATGTAGCCTTTTTTCTTGGACGGGATACAGATATCTTGGCATACTTTGCTGAAGAACAATAGTCATTGTTTATTAATTTCATGTGTTTTTCTTTAGAATGAAAATCATTTTGTGCAAGTATTTGGGGCCTCAGGTTTTATATATATATAAAAGGAGATTTTCTTGAGGCTGTCCGTATTACATAAGGGTTACAAAACATGTTTGAATCCTAGTCAGGATGTTCACCCAAGTTTCCCAAATCTCACTGCAGTTTTCTTTCTCTACCTTATATAGATTTTTGTATTCCTTAAATTCCTAGTAAATTAAAGCACATTTGCCCAAATTACCCAAGGATTATAACCTCTTCTTTGCTTTAACTTAGTCTGAGTGTTAGGATAATTCTACTGCTTCAATCTCTTGGGGTTCTGCATTTTTTAACAACCAGGAGATAAAGACATCTCTTAATTATGCATTCATTTATCAAGAAGGCACTCTTCTTGATGCTGGTATTATAACAACAAACAAGACACACAATAAAAAACTCCTGCCTTCAAGGAGTTTATGTTCTGGGGAGGGGTTGATAGAGAGAGATATGATGAATAAATATACAAATTAATATGTAGTTTAGTATGATGAATTGATATGTTTTATGAAGAAAAATAAGTCAGGATAAGGCAGTGAATATTAATAGATATGCTGAAGGGTATGATTAGACTTATTCTAGTACCTGTATGATATTGCTGAATGTGGCTGTTATTTTGGATAAGGTGGATAGAAAAAGTCTTTGTAACTGAAGTGAAATTTAAGCAGAGGCTCCAATGCGGAGACAGAATGAGCCATGCAGATATCTCTAAAGAAAGAGGGTTCTGGGCAAAAGGAATTGCAGTGCAAAGGCCCTGAGGTGGAAATGTGCTTTGATATGTTTGAGTAATAGCAAAGAAAGTGGTTTGAACTGTAGTGGAATATATAAAAGGGAGAGGGTAGGAGATAGGCCTAGGAGGTAGAAGGGATAAAAGCTCATGTTGGGCCTTGAAAGCTAAGGTAAGGTCTTTTGAGTTTTTTCCCCCATCCTAAGGGAGTTGAGAAGCCATTGGAAGGTTTCAGCATAGCAATGCTATGATCATATTTACTTTTTAAAGTATCCCTCCAGCTCCTATGAGAAAGCCAGAATGCAGGGGAGCAGGAATGATGGCAATGGATCAGTTAGAAGGCTATTACAATAACCTAGGTGACAGGTGATGGTGGCTTGGCCAGGTCATGGAGGAGGAGTTCTATATTTGGGGCACATTTTAAAGGTAAAGCCAATAGCATTTGCTAATATTTTGGATATGGGTTGTTAGAGAAAGAGAGGAGTCAGGATAGCTGCAGAGTGTTTTGTGTGAGGTACTAGGTAATTTTATTGAGATGAGTAACACAAAAAGTCACTTTTTAACATATTAAGTTTGAGATGACTGTTAGCCCCTCAAGTAGAGATATTTAGAAGGCATTTGGATACAGAATTCTGGAGTTCAGGCGAGAGGTCGGTGGTAGAGATACATTTGGAAGTATTCAGAGCATTGATGTTATGTAAAGTCATGAAGCTGATTGAGATGATCTAAGGAATGAGTGTGGATAAGGAGGAGAAGCTGTGCAATGACTCGGCTGGGGCATTCCAGCATTTTGAAGTCAAGTAGGTGAGGAGGAGCCCGCAAAGACATGAAGAAGGAATAGCCAGTGAGGTAGGAGAGAGGTTATCTGCCACAAGTCAAGTGAACTCTGAGCTTGTATATAATCTCTGAGTGACCTTTGGCACAATTGATGTAGTCCTTTCTTTGCTGTAAATACTACCTTGTGTTTAATTGTTAACTTAATGGCTCCCAATGAACTATGTCTCCTGGTAGTCAGGGTCTTGTATATTAGTCTGCTCCCACGTAGACTCTGGGATTAGCTAATTTTACATTAGTAAGTATCATGCAAGCAGAGGTTTGAAAAACACATTTACACTGAGGTTTATCCTTTGGGAACACTTGATCTGGGAAATGTAGACTTACAGCTTACATGTAAAGATGTTCCAGCCAAGGCACTATACATATGAGAAAAGCCATTTTGTTCCAGCTCTAGTTGCCATTTGACTGGAACTGCATGAAAGACCCCAGTAAGACCTGCTGAAGAATCTCGCATTTGAGTCGTAGTTATTCCACAGATTTATCTGTAATTACAATGATTGTTGTTTTAAGCCACCAACTTGTGGGTGTTTTGCTATGCAGCAATAGGTAAATGAAGCAGCAGTAAGTATATATTGATTAGTGTTTGCAGCAATATTGGTGTATCTGAATGTGATCATATATGTTCCTGTTTTTGTATTTCTTAAATCATTATGTTTAGTGAAGTTGGATCATATATGTGTTTTTTTTTTTTTTTTTTTTTTGTGGGGTGCGGGGGCCTCTCTTTTTTGTGGCCTCCCCCTTTGCGGAGCACAGGCTCTGGACGTGCAGGCTCAGCGGCCATGGCTCACGGGCCCATCCGCTCCGCGGCACGTGGGATCTTGCCGGACCAGGGCACGAACCCGTGTCCCCTGCATCGGCAGGCGGACTCTCAACCACTGCGCCACCAGGGAAGCCCGGATCATATATGTTTAACTGCCTTTATTTACCATCCACCCTTGTGTCATCTATATAAATATGCAAATATGCATTAAGATATAAGTTTTAGTGGGGTTGGTTCTAGAAAGAAGTTGTGTGTTGGTTGTGTTTTCTGCTGAATTAGTAGAATTTCCTTTTCCTCTGCCTCTCACCGATTCTCTTCTCCTAATCCCTCTGCCGCTAGATCCCCACCTCCCAATTCTGGCTGTCTCACCAAAGAGCTCTGTCATCTTAGAGATTATTTAATTCTTTCTTGGTTTTGGTTTTATGGTACAAAGAATAATAATTTTTTTAAAACTCTGCTTACGTGGCATAGATTTTTTTGACGTGAAGATGAAATATAGGCAGCTTGCAAACAGCTTACTTTTTAAAAGTGAATGTGTTAAGTCAGTTTTTGAAAACCTAGAATTTCCCTCTCTTTTAGAAACAATGTTATAATTGGGGGATTTAAAATGTATTTGCTGTTGGTCAACCAATATTTTGACCATTCATTCATCATTTAACATATTTTGAGACTTCCTACTCTCTTGGTGCTGCGCTAGGTAGAGGTGAGCAAGAGAGGTATTATAATCCCTGCCTCTGTGGAATCTTAGAGTAGTTAGACATCAACCAACTAACTAATTACAGAATTAGTTACTTGATAATAATGATGATAGGTACCATGAAAGAGGAGCTCAGAGTGCTGTGAACTTGCATAGTGGTAGACTTAATCTGCTCTGGGGGGTCACAGGGGCCCTCCCAGGATGTTATAGCTGAGATTTGGAGAATGAGTGGGGCAAGAAAATTCAGAGCTAAAAATCTCAAGAGGATGAGCCTCCAGATAACTGTGGGGATACAAGACAATGAAAACAGAGAAACGGGGATTTTAAACAGTGTTGTGTAGTTGTCTAAGATTTGATAGTCTTCCGTATTCATCTAAAGATGCAAATAAGATTAGAATTATTTTTCAATTGCTTGTTGCTTCCTTGGATGTGAATCCCTTCCTTACTTAGGGCACCTGAATCCCCATCCAATATTAAAATGTTTGTATTCACACTAAGGTTTTCTGGAACAACCTATGAGAAATGGTAAGTGATCATTACTTCTGGTTTTTGAGGCTTGGGGTTGAGGAATGGAAAGGGGACTTTGATCTTTTACCGTGTGCTCTCTACTTTTGGAATTTTGAAGTTCTTAACTTGGCCATGTATTACTTCTGTAATTATTTTTAAAGGCAGTCTTACTGTATTGTTGAGAAAGGGTTGGAAAGTGAATTTAGGGAGTTCTGTTTGGGAACTCTTATTCCAAGGATGATAGCTTAGACTAAGAAGTGGAGAAAGAGAACAATGAGTGGTGTTGTTGAGCAACATTTAGGAAGTAAAATCCACAAAAGACTGGTAGGAGTGTTGGAAGGAGAAATACAACAGAGATAACTGGTGTGTTCTGGGGGTGCATAATTGGATGAATGGTGGTGTCAGGCACAGAGATGGAGAAGGCTGGACAAGGCAGAGAGAGCAGAGATAGCTGAGTTCAGCTCCTCTCTTACTGGCATTCCTGCTCTTGGTCATGCGCATCCCTTATCTTCCAAGGGGCTTTCATTCTGTGATAGGTAAATTAAATGAATCCAGGAATAAATGAGCAGCTAACGTAGAATATAAAAATAGTCAGCTGGAAACTTCCAAGTAGGAACATTGTGTCCTAGTGAGGGTTTTTAAAGTTGATGTTTCAGTGCAGACATGTGTATTTTCTTTAAAGTGTCATTACATATGTATGTAGCTGTAATTACATTGGAAGATTTATAACATAACTTTAACCAGATTTTAAGCTTCTTATAGACAAGAGCCTTGTTTTAGACATCCATATATGGTGGCATCTTGTCCCAAAATAGTTACCCTGGGAAAACTCACTTTAGATTGAAGAAACGAAAAAAAGTCTATGAGGAATTATATCATCTGAGACAATAGTGAGAAGGGGATAGGCTTCTTTATGAACTTCTGGGGGGAATACAGGTTGGCTCTTTATAGAACATGGCCCAGAAAGGATCTCAATAATTCTGAAGTGTCTATAATGTAGGTGGAATTAAAGAATCTGGGTTCATCACCTACAGCCTTAAGTACTACATTATAATGCACGAAGAGGTAGAAACATGTAACAAAATTTTTATGTTTGCTAAACATTTCTGTGAAAAATACACATAGATTTTCAGGTTTTACGGAACATTAGTTCATATTCTTCAATCCAGACTGTTATAAATCCACATGGAGAGAGAATCTGTGTGTTTTTACTTTCGGAGCTGAGGTTAGGAACGGGAACTCTTCTTGTATGCTTATGTGTCACTGTATTTAATACTGGCATGCCTCAGGTAGGTAATTCTCAAAGTTATACTCTGGAGTGCTGAACAGGGGTAGAGTAGGATACTTGTAGCAGTTAAATTTTATCTTGAACTGTTTTGAAATGGCTCTGAAAATGTGCTATAACTTTGTCTTGGTCATCAATGATAGACATCTCTGACTCTATTTGAGCATTTGTTCACTTCATTCTCATGTTGGTTATATTAAAACAGAATTTGAGTGATGTGGGGAAGGAAGCTTTTCTTCTCTTTGTGGTTCTGGAGGGTATCTGTTACACACTCTGCAGGAAGGAAATTATATAGGTTTCAAACAAAAGGAACTTCAAATGTAGTGAGAATAAGAGAAACAGAAAAGAGTCAGTGTTAATCAGACATGTCTGAAAAGTTCCCCCACAGGTAGACTGAACATAATATCTATGTCTAGATAGTAAAAGAAGGCAAAAAAATACAGTAGTATTAATTTTTTAATTTAAAATTTAAAATAGAAGTTAATTTTTAAATATAAAAGTTATACATGTTCAAGATAAAAAAATTCAACTATTCGTGAATTTAAGGTAAAAATAAAAAAATTTGACTCCAGGTCCATACCCAAGGTGACAGTCTAGAATTTCTTGTGTTAAGCTATGTTTAATACAAATATATCTATAAACATAGTAGAGGATTCTTTATCTGAGAGTCTATCAGAAATACTCAACAATGAAATTGATAAACGTCTTACATTAAAAAAAAATCTGCAGTTGAATGATGGAAGAATGTTAGGCTCAGGTTTGTTAATATTACCTTGTAATGGAGTGAAGCGATCTATCAGTGATACCAGAGACCCCAAGCTATAAGATGCAGATCACGTGTTATATATCACAGGAGAGACGGTTACAGCAACTATAGCAACCTTGCTTATAATGCATGAGTTGTCACACTCTTCTGTCATTTATGTGTGTTGATAGGTAAGTCAGATTGCAATTCAGTCAATTATATATGAGCAGGATTGCAATCTCCTGACATTCTTAGGTCAGGTTTATACCATAGTTAAGAATTTTTCAGATTTTAGAAAGGCAGTATAGTATACACACCATATATTTTGTAACATCCACAGAGGAGTTGGGCCAAAGTCATATAATCAAATACATTAATATTTCTTCAGTGAAATGTAGGAATGGTCAGGTTTTGCTGCCAAATGAATTATGAAGAAACTTTCAAGTTTCAGAACTTTTTGTATTTCAGAATTGTGGACTTGTGAGGTATCCTTTTCTTTAATCCTGATAATGAAGAGAAAAATTAAGAGAACATATCCAAAAGATGTTGGCACTGGACTGAATCTGTTTTTCAAATAGTGTGCTCTTTTGGAATTAAGTAGTGTGAACTCCAGAAATACCATTGCCTAGCATAGGTCATATGTTAGTCATTCAAGTAAATTACTGTATGAATATACAAAATAGAAGATAAACACAAAATGGGTGAATTCAGAAGTCTGTAGTGAGCAACCCACCTGGCAGAGAACTTAAGAGTAGCACAGAGAAGGATCTTTTTTAAACAGAAGCTACTTGTAATAGAGTAGCTTGAGTTATTATTTGGAAATTAAAGAAGTTCCTTCTGTGAGGATTTTTGGCTAAGAACATTCAAGTTCTTAATGGAGTATTAACTCTGCTTTTGTAACTTAGACCGAGGATGGCATATCTTTAAATGGAACGTCTCATATAAAATTGAAGCTTGCTTTTACATTTCAAGTAGCTGTTTAGATACCTGCTCTCTATTGTATGATCCTCTGATTTGAACATAGTTTGTCTTTCATTTCTGTCCAGTTTCCATGACTCAAACCCTTATGTTAGGCAAGAATGTGGTAATAGAGGCAATTATGCCATTGAATATGTGGCCCAGCTTTCAGATTAAGGTTTCGCACCTGGGTATCATTATTCTTTCCCATATCAATTTATTATTTAAGGACTTATTATTTGAAAGCCCTTATAGCACATAAGCAATTAGAGTAGCTGAGAGTCTGTCTGTATTCAATGTATTTATTTTGCTTTCCCTAGCTTTTTTATGCCAGAATAATTAAATCCCCTTTTAATGTGTCAGTAGCAGACTGTTTTGAAATTGACAGCACTCTTTCCTCTCCTCTTCAATAAGAAAAGAACCACAGAGACCTGGCAGATAAATAATAAACTTTAAAAAAGAAAAAAGGAAGGAGAAAACAGAACACATATTAGTTGAGGGGGGATATTCCCCCATTCCACCAATAAGCAATAATTGGTGAATATATCTGATTTATTATTATTTTTTTTCTAAACAGAGTTTACAAATGCTGCTGTTTTGTTGACTGCATAAGAAACAACTTACTCCTTGGAAATGAATATTCCATGTAGCAAATTTGTCTCATGTACGTGTGAGCCACAAGGTATACTGAGCATTTAAAAATGAAGTGACCTATTCCATAGGACACTTTTGGGAGGAGCAAATGGATTGGCCTGACCTCATGTGAATAGTCATTTGCATATGCTTCAATGCAGTGAGCACTTGGCAAATTTTGAATTTTACCATGTGGCTATTGTAGCAGAATAGCTAGTCTCTGTCTAAAGAGTATATTTGCATATGATAGTTTAACAGCTTTTCCCTTTTGTTCCCAGAAGATTAAGTCTCAGTCCTAGGAGGAAATAAATTAAAGGTGGTTCCTTACAATTTGAAAAAAATGTAATTTGAAGATAAGAGCAAACTCTGAATTGCAGCTTTTACTTCCAAAAGCCCAGGCTAAGAAGTACGGTTTTTCTCTGTATGTGCCAGCAGAGCTGTCCCTAATTATTGGCGGCAGATGTGTCACCAGAAGCCCTGTGAAGTTGAAATAACTCATCAGAATCTCCCCCAACTATTGTTTATCTACCTAGTGAAATTCAGGCTTCAGCATTTCATTCCTTTGGTTCAGGTTTGGACCCTTTTTTAAAATTCAAATTTTCGTGGGGAGAGGATGGAGGAGCACAGAGATGAGTGCTTTCCAAACGTTAGTGATCACCTCAGATGCTCCATGGAAAAAAAGGCTCTGGGTTTAAAAAAAGATTAGGAAACTGCAAAGTGCACACCTTTGAAGGGTCACAGTACACATGAGCACATTAAAAGATCCTTATTCAGTGAGGAGAATACCCTTCTATTTTTTTTTTTTTTCAGGTGTTTCAAACATTTGACCTTGGGATCTTTTTTTTCCCCCCATGTAATATCTGTTAGAATCCTTGAAACTAGTATCCCCTGGAATACATTTGGGGATATTATACAATTTCCTGGATAGTATCTTAGAATTGTTTACTGATCAAGGATATTCATTTTAGATAATTTCCTTGGAATTCTACATAGTGCTGACTCCCATTAGACTGTGGCCAGCAAGGGACCGTAGAATTCTGTGTCACTGCAAGTGAGCAAATAGATGGGACATGGAAGCTCTGGTTTGCTTCTTGAAGGGTCTTAGGCCAGTAAGCAGGAAACTGGCTGACTGACATTTTTAGTTTTGCTGATAGTTTGATAAATGTTATGTAGAGAAAGCTTTGCTAAGCTTTTATCAAAATGTATATCCCACTGGAGCACTGGCAGGTCTTTGGGGTGACATTGTTCTTTACCAAAATTTGTCTCCTTAAATATTCTGAGAGACAAAATGAGATTTAGAAATAACATGCAGAAACAGGAGGACTACATTTTAAAAATCTCCATTAGGTGTTCTTATGTAGATATTTGTGATTATTTTCTGCTGCTGTTGACTCAGTTGTTTATTTCTCTGATTTTTTTCTTTCAAATTCTGGAAAAGAAGGTAAGTAACACTGAAGCAATTTTTATATTAACTGAAATAAAGGGACTCAGCAAGGTTCTATATTTTGTGATTTGTTCGCAAAGGTACTTAAAAATAATAATTTCTGGGAAAAATAATAATTTCTGGGCTTCCCTGGTGGTGCAGTGGTTGAGAGTCCACCTGCCGATGCAGGGGACGCGGGTTCATGCCCCGGTCCGGGAAGATCCCACATGCCGCAGAGCGGCTGGGCCTGTGAGCCATGGCCGCTGAGCCTGCGTGTCCGGAGCCTGTGCTCCGCAACGGGAGAGGCCACAACAGTGAGAGGCCCGCGTACCGCAACAATAATAATAATAATAATAATTTCTTCCCTCGGTTGTTGCTAAATAGGCCTGCAGTGGATGCAGAGTCCTTCCGCAATAGCAGATTAAAGAATATTGCACTTTTGAATGAAATTAGGGAATTGAGGACACAAATTGGCAACATAACAAAAGTCTGTTATCTCTGAGGAAATTTGTGCTATTGATTCTAACTAAAGGTAGAAAATTGTACATACTGGGATACCAGGAAAACAGTTTAAAAAGCCTTTGGGGTTGTGGTGGTGGTGGTATAGATTTATTCATGATATAAAATTATAGACTATAATACTTTGAAAACACCTGTGACTTTCTCTTAACTATTTTAGTTGAAAACTGTCTTTGACAGCACCATTGTTCTCTGAAGAAGTTATTTATTGTATTATTAAAATATAATACACTTGTGGCATGCTCTTGAGGCGCCTAATCCCCACAAACAAGCACTTTACACTTAGAGAGTTCTTTCTAGCACGCACCTGGGAGTTAACTTCTATACTTCTTTAACTGGTAAAATTAGATTAACTCATATTGGTCAAATGACACATAAAATCAAATGAGTTGAATATGTAAACAGTGATAACCTCCTCTACCCATCACTTCCAAATGAATGCAAATGAGCATTTCAAGAAAAATAATGTAGACCACATAAGCAGTGTTTACTTTTAGGTTCAGAATATGTTTATAGGATATCAAATATCTATGGAGGTTTAAAATGTGGCCATGTATTTAGATATTTGCAATCATTAGCCCCATTAGGACAGACATAGAGTCCTTTGCTTACTATTGTATTCCCTGCATGCAGCACTGTTCCTGGTAGGTAGTAAATGTTTATGGAATGGCTAGGTCAGTGGATGGATGGATGGATGGGTGGAATATTTGGACATCCCCTGTTTTATGTTTGATATTTTGGCATTGTATAAACAGTAAGAGTATGCTTTTGAACTGATTAATTGTTATTTTCGGGTGCCTGCTGACCTTAAGAAACACCCTCCAGACTACTGAAGTCTGTTTCATTTGGTAAAAAAAGAGAAGAAAACACTAAAGATATGGTTCCAAAGAAAATGCAGGATGCATGGGACATACACTAAAAAATTATTCATTGTTGATCTGAAATTCAGATTTAACCAGGCATCCTGTGTTTTTATTTGCTAATTCTACCAATCCTACATAGAAAGAAGCATGTTACTAGTGTCCAGTTAGTCTCTATAGAAAACTCTGTTGGGTCTGCATCCAGATCCCTTTGAATCACTCTGTGCACCCATCCCCCAGCTTTTCCAGGGTTTGCTACTAACTGGTAACACCAAGGATTGCCCTTGGGCACTGACACCTTGCTTTTTAGGACAACGTTCCCTCCAAGATCAGGGTGAGTGTCAGGCTCAGGAGGGAAACCTCAGCCTTGTTTGCCTTCTTCCTCTTCCCTGTCCTGCTTCTCCCACTCCCTTACTACCTTCTCTTGTGAATACATCCTTGATGAATCAACTGCAGGCTCAGGATCTACTTTTAGGAGACCTGATCTGAGACATTTTCTCTTCACCTCTGTGTAGACTATTCATCTCTATGTAGAAAGAAGATCTGCCACCAAAAACAGGCAAGCTAGATCTTTAAAACTTTTCCTTGTTATAAGAAGTCTTTCATTTTTACTAAGATTTAAATAATAAGCAAGTACTCTATAACTTGTGGAGTAGCAGCAGAACTTCTCTTACTGAGTAGACTGTGTTAAGGACACAGTGGCCAACAGAAACTCTTTCTTGTCATGGCAGACTCAGAACTATATCCCAAATGGAATTGGGTTCACTTGACAGGGCTATGGTATGGCCTCTCCTGAGGATGAGGTGTGATGTGATAGGTGAGTTCATTTATGGAAACTTTCCTCTGGTATGATATTTTTACAAATATCCACTTTAGTCTTACACTTTTTTTTTCTGGAAATATTTGTGGATTGTGGTTGGGTCATCTTGTTCCCAGAATGAACCTAGATTACCAGCCAATTTACATAGCCCAGAAACTCTTGGTTTGGTATAACCTGGTGAAGAGCTATATACATTATCTGTTTTGTGCATAGCAAATTATTCCAAAATTGAGCAGCTTAACACAACAAACATTTATTATATCACACATTTTCTGATGGGTTGTTTAGCTGGCCTTCTGGCTCAGGGTCTTTAGTGAAGTTGCAGTTAAGCTGTCAGCCAGGGCTGTAGTCTCTGAAGACTTGACTGGGGTTGAAGGATCCAGTTTATTCCCATGGCTATTGGCAGGAGGTTTCAGTTCCTTACCATTTGGGTCTCTTATAGGGCTGCCCACCACATGTCTTCCCTGAGAGTGAGCATCTGAGAGAGAGTGAGAAAGCGAGAGTCAGAGAAAGAGTGAGCGCGCACAAGCAACCAAGATGGAAGCTACGGTCCTTTATAACCTAATCTCAGAAGTGAAATATCATTACTTCTACCATATTCTGTTCATTATAAATGAGTCACTAAGTCCAGTTCATACTCAAGGGGAGGAGAATTAAGCTCCACTTCTTGAAAGGAGGAGTATCAGAGAATGTGTGGATATATTTTTAAAACCACCACAAGAGCTGTTCCCCAGATAACATTACTTGAATGAATTCTTTTCATCCAACAGATATTTAAAGAATACATAGTATGTGCCAATCTAGAACCTGAGATAAAAAGATGAATAAGATAAAACTTCTACCATTGAGATACTCATAGCCCACTGGAAGAGTGAGCCACGTATCACATTATTGCAGTGGGAACACACTTGAAGAGAAGAGGTTCTCAACCCTGGCTACACAGTAGAATCAACTAGAGAGCATTTTGAATAAAGTGATCTCTGGCCCCACCCAGACCACTGAATCAAAATCTTTGTGGGTGGGGCCCTAGCTCAGTATTTAAAAATTTTTTCAGATAGTTATAATATGGAGCCAGGTTGAAAATTCTGCCTAAAATTTAGCTTTAAAATTTGGTCAGGCGCTAGCCATAGTGTGACTTACTTTGAGTTCCTCCAGAAGCTGACCCTGTGACAAGGATTTGAGTACAGGTAATTTATTGGAAAGTGATTATAGAAACCATTGACAAAAGAAGGGAGAGGTGAAGCAGGCAAGGCAAGGAAGTCAATATACGTGCATTAGCAAGCAAGTTACCACTATGGTAGGGAACTTTGGAGCAAGGGCAGATCACTCCTCAGCATCTGGCCCATCTCTCCCACTGCCAGGGGCATGAGAGGAGGAGTATTTGTCCACCATTTCCATCAGTCAGTGATTGAGGCAGCTCCCTGGCAGAGTCACAGGTGATTGTAGCTGTAAGTAATCAGATTATTATGTGATGGAATGGTGAGGATTGAGGGGGTATTGGAGGGGCACAAAAAGTGTCTACTACACTCCTCAATTTTTTAATCTGTAGAATGTGTTTACTGATAACTACACTCCTCACTTTTTTAATCTGTAGAATGTGTTTACTCATATCTCCTTTGTGAGGTATTTGTATAGATTAAATGAGATAATTAACCTGTATAAAGACATAATTAACCTGTATAAAGTTCAGTGGCTAGGGCATAGTAAGACTTCAGCAAACGTTGGAGGGGTGAGTAAGACTTTTTATGTTACTTAGAAGTTTTATGAGTAACAGATATGAAGATGAACCAGGACACTTAAGTCAAGTACAGGCATACCTTGTTTTATTGAGCTCCGCAGATACTGCGTTTTTTACAGGTTGAAGGTTTGTGGCAGTCCTGTGTTGAAGAAGCCTATTGGTACCATTCTTTGCAACAGCATTTGCTCACTTCATGTCTCTGTGTCACATTTTGGTAATTTTTGCAATATTTCAAACTTTTTCATTATTATTATATTTGTTATGGTGATCTGTGATCAGTGATCTTTGATGTTACTATTGTAATTGTTTTAGGGTGCCATGAACTGTGCCCATGTAAGATGGCAAACTTAACTGATAAATGTGTGTGTTCTGATTGATCCACTGTCCAGCCGTTTCCCTGTCTCTCTCCCTGTCCTCAGGGCTTTCTATGCCCTGAGATACAATATTGAAATTAGGCCAATTAATAACCCTACAATGGCCTCTAAGTGTTCAAGTAAAAGGAAAACTCATATATCTCACTTTAAATCAAAAGCTAGATATGATTAAGCTCAGTGAGGAAGGCATGTCAAAAGCCAAGATAGGCTGAAAGCTAGGCCTCTTGCACCAAACAGCTAGAAAAGTTGTGAATACAAAGGAAAGGCTCTTGAAGGACATTATAAGTGCTACTCCAGTGAATACATGAATGATATGAAAGCTAAACAGCCTTATTGCTGATATGGAGAAACTTTCAGTGGTCTGGATAGATGATGAAACCAGCTACAAGATTCCCTTTAGCAAAAGTACATTCTAGGGCTTCCCTGGTGGTGCAGTGGTTGGGAATCTGCCTACCAAGGCAGGGGACACGGGTTTGAGCCCTGGTCAGGGAAGATCCCACATGCCGCGGAGCAACTAAGCCCATGCACCACAACTGCTGAGCCTGTGCTCTGGAGCCCGCGAGCCATGGCTGCTGAGCCCATGTGCCACAGCTACTGAAGCCTGCGCTTCTGGAGCCCATGCTCCACAACGAGAGAGGCCACCAGAGTGAGAGGCCCGCACACCGCAACGAAGAGTGGCCCCCACTCGCCACAACTAGAGAAAGCCCGCGTACAGCAGCGAGGACCCAATGCAGCCAAAAATAAATAAATTTAAAAAAAAGTATATTCTAGAGTCCCAATTCTCTTCGATTCTGTGAAAGCTGAGAGTGGTGAGGAAGCTGCAGGAGAAAAGTTTGAATTGAGGTTGGCTTGTGAAGTTTGAGGAAAGAAGCTGTCTCTACAACATAAAAGTGTAAGGTAAAGCAACAAGTGCTACTGTAGAAGCTGCAGCTGATATCCAGAAGATTTAGCTAAGATAATTAATGAAGGTGGCTATGCTTAATAACAGATTTTCAATGTAGACAAACAGCCTTTTATTGGAAGAAGACACCATCTAGGACTTTCATAGCTAGAGAGGAAAAGTCAATGCCTGGCTTCAAAGCTTCAAATGACAGGCTGACTCTCTTGTCAGGGGTTAATGCAGATGGTGATTTTAAGTTGAAGCTGGTGCTCATTGACCATTCTGATAATCCTTAGGAATTATGCTCAGTCTACACTGTCCATGCTCTATCAGTGGAACAACAAAGCCTGGATGACAGCACATCTGTTTACAACATGGTTTATTGAATATTTTAAGACCACTGTGGAGAACTACTGCTCAGAAAAGAAGATTCTTTCAAAATATTACTGCTCATTGACCATGTACCTGGTCACCCAAGAACTCTGATGGAGATGTACATCCATTCTGCAGTCCATGGATCAATGGGTCATTTCAACTTCTAAGTCTGATTATTTAAGAAATACATTTTGTAAGGCTATAGCTGCTGTAGACAGTGATTCCTCTGATGAATCTGGGAAAAATTAATTGATAATCTCTGGAAAGGATTCACCATTCTAGATGCCATTAAGAACATTTGTGATTCATGAGAAGAGGTACAAATATGGACATTAACAGGGGTTTGGAAGAAGTTCATTCCAACCCTCATGGGTAACTTTTGGGGGTTCAAGACTTTAGTGGAGGAAGTACCTGTAGATGTGGTAGAAATAGCAAGAGAACTAGAATTAGAAGTGGAGCCCAAAGATGTAACTGAATTGCTGCAATCTCAGGATAAGGAGTTGCTTCTTACTGATAAGCAAAGAAAATGGTTTCTTGAGATGGAGTCTACCCCTGGTGAAGATGCAGTGAAGTTTGCTGAAATGACAACAAAGGATTTAGCAAATTACATAAACTTAGTTGATAAAGCAGTCTCAGGGTTTGAGAGGATTGACTCCAATTTTGTTTTTATCTGTCTTTTATTTTATATTGAAGTATAGTTGATTTACAGTGTTCTGTTAGTTTCAGGTGTACAGCAGAGTGATTCAGTTATACATATACACACATCCATTGTTTTTCAGATTCTTTTCCCATTTAGATCATTACACAATACTGAGTAGAGTTCCCTGTGCTATACAGTACATCCTTGTTGATTGCCTATTTTATATATAGTAGTGTGTATATGTTAATTCCAAACTCCTAATTTATCCCTCCTCTCCACCTTTCCCCTTTGGTAACCATAAGTTTGTTTTCAAAGTCTGTTTCTGTTTTGTAAATAAATTCATTTGTATCATTTTTTTTTAGGTTTCACACGTAAGTGATATCATATGATATTTGTTTTTCTCTGACTTCTCTTAGTATGATAATTTTTAGGTCCATTCATATTGCTGCAAATGGCATTATTTCATTCTTTTTTATGGCTGAGTAATATTCCATTGCATATACATGCCACATCTTCTTTATCCATTCCTCTGTCGTTAGACATTTAGGTTGCTTCCATGTCGTGGCTATTGTAAATAGTGCTGCAGTGAACGTTGGGGTGCATATATCTTTTTGAATTATGGTTTTCTCCAGATATATGCCCAGGAGTGGAATTGCTGGATCCTTTGGTAGCTCTATTTTTAGTTTTTTAAGGAAGCTCCATACTGTTCTCCATAATGGCTGTATCAATTTACTTTCCCACCAACAGTGCAAGAGGGTTGCTTTTTCTCCACACCCTCTCCAGCATTTATTGTTTGTAGAATTTTTGATGATGGTCATTCTGACTGGTGTGAGGTGATACCTCACTGTAGTTTTGATTTGCATTTCTCTAATGATTTAGTGATATTGAGCATGCTTTCATGTGTTTGTTGGCAATCTGTATAGCTTCTTTGGAGAAATGTCTATTTAGATCTTCTGTCCATTGTTTTTGTTTGTGTTGTTTGGTTTTTTGATATTGAGCTGCAGGAGGTGTTTGTATGTTTTGGAGATTAATCCCTTGTCGGTCACATCAGTTGCAAATATTTTCTCCCATTCTGTGGGTTGTCTTTTCATCTTGATTATGGTTTCCTTTGCTCTGCAAAAGCTTGTAAGTTTAATTAGGTCCCATTTGTTTATTTTTTTTTTATTTTCATTACGCTAGGAGGTGGATCCAAAAAGATATTGCTGCGCTTTATGTCAGAGAGTGTTCTGCCTATATTTTCCTCTAAGAGTTTTACAGTATCTGGCCTGTATTTCCTTATTGATTTCCTGTCTGGATCATCTGTCCATTGATGAAAGTGGGGTGTTAAAGTCTCCTGCTATTACTGTGTTACTGTCGATTTCTCCTTTTACGGCTGTTAGCATCTGCCTTATATATTGAGGTGCTCCTATGTTGGGTGCGTATGTATTACAATTGTTATATCTTCTTCTTGGATTGATCCCTTGATCATTATGTAGTGTCCTTCTTTGGTTCTTGTAACAGTCTTTATTTTAATGTCTATTTTGTGTGATATTAGTATTGCTCCTGAAGCTTTCTTTTGATTTTTATTTCCATGGAGTACCTTTTTCCATCCCCTCACTTTCAGTCTGTATGTGTCTCTAGATCTGAAGTGGGTCCCTTGTAAACAGCATATATATGGGTCTTGTTTTTGTATCCATTCAGCCAATCTATGTCTTTTGGTTGGAGCATTTAATTCGTTTACATTTAAGGTAATTGTTGATATGTATGTTCTTATTGCCATTTTGTTAGTTGTTTTGGATTTGTTTTTGTAGGTCTTTTTTCTTCCTTTCCTCTCTTGTTCTCTACTCTTGTGATTTGATGACTAACTTCATGTTGTGTTTGGATTCTTTTTTCTTTTTTGTGTGTCTGTCTGTTGGAGATTTTTGGTTTGTAGTTACCATGAGGTTTTTATATAGCAGTGTATATATAAGCAAGATTTTTTGTTGTTGTTGTTGTTTTTGTTTCTTGCGGTACGCGGGCCTCTCACTGTTGTGGCCCCTCCCGTTGCGGAGCACAGGCTCCGGACGCGCAGGCTCAGTGGCCATGGCTCACGGGCCCAGCCACTCTGCGGCATGTGGGATCTTCCCGGACCGGGGCATGAACCCGTGTCCGCTGCATTGGCAGGCGGACTCTCAACCACTGCGCCACCAGGGAAGCCCAGCAAGATTGTTTTAAGTTTCTGGTCTCTTAATTTCAAATGCATTTCCAATATCCTGCATTTGTACCCTACTCTTCACACGATTGCTGGTTTTGATATCATATTTGTGTGTGGATGATTTCCTACTTTTACTGTAGGTTTACCTTTACCAGTGAGATTTTCCATTCTTAATTTTCTTGTTTCTTATTGTGGCATTTTCTTTTCCTTTAGCATTTGTTGTAAAGCTGGTTTGGTGGTGCTGATTTCTCTGAGCTTTTGTTTGTCTATAAAGCTTTTGATTTCTCCATTGAATCTGAATGAGAGCCTTGCTAGGTAGAGTATTATTGGTTGTAGGATTTTCCCTTTCATCACTTTAAATATATTGACCCTTCTGGCCTGCAGAGTTTTTGCTGAAAAATCAGCTGATAACCTTATGGGGATTTCCTTGCATGTTATTTGTTGCTTTTCCCTTGTTGCTTTTAATATTTTCTCTTTGTCTTTAATTTTTGTGAATTTGACTAATATGTGTCTCAGTGTATTCCTCCTTGGGTTTATCCTGTATGGGACTCTGCGCTTCCTGGACTTGGGTGACTGTTTTCTTTCCCATGTTAGGGAACTTTTCAGCTATTATCTCTTCAAATATCTTTTTAGGCCCTTTCTCTCTCTCTTCTCCTTCTGGGAGCCCTATAATATGAATGTTTGTGCATTTAATGTTGTCCCAGAGATCTCTTAAACTATCCTCATTTCTTTTCATTCTTTTTTCTTTATTCTGTTCTGCAACAGTGATTTCCACGATTCTGTCTTCCAGCTCACTTGTCTGTTTTTCTGCCTCATTTATTCTGCTATTGCTACCTTCTAGTGTATTTTTCATTTCAGTTATTGTATTATTTATCTCTGTTTGTTTATTCTTTATATCTTCTAGCTCTTTGTTAAAGATTTCTTGTATCTTCTTGGTCTGTGTCTCCATTTTTTTTCTGAGATCTTGGATCATCTTTACTATCACTACTGTGAATTGTTTTTCAGCTAGATTGCCTATCTCCACTTCACTTAGTTGTTCTTCTGGGTTTTTATCTTGTTTCTTCCTCTGGAACATATTCCTCTGCCCTCTCATTTTATTTAAATTTCTGTGATTGTGGTTTCCATTCCACAGGCTGCAGGGCTGTTAAGAGTGATAAATTTGTAGCGGCTTGGTAGAACCTTGGATTGCTGCTTCTAATAATTATATGCAGTGGCTCTGGGAAGCTCCAGGGCCCCGTGGCACACTGGGCATTTTTTTCTGGGAAACTTCTCCATGGTCTGTAGGAATGAGCCAGCTAGACAGGTAAAGCCAGTTGACTCCAATTTTGAAAGAAGTTCTACCGTGAGTAAAATGTTATTAAGCAGTATTGCATACTACAGAGAAGTTGTTCATGAAAGGAAAAGTCAGTGATGTGGTAAACTTCACTGTTGTCTTATTTTAAGTGGAGGGGAAGGATAGCGTGAGAGTTGCGATTGATATGTACACACTGCTATGTTTATTTTTTAAAATAAATTTGTTTTATTTATTTATTTTTGGCTGCATTGGGTCTTCGTTGCTGCCTGCAGGCTTTCTCTAGTTGCAGCAAGTGGGGGCTACTCTTTGTTGTGGTGTGCGGGCTTCTCATTGTGGTGGCTTCTCTTGTTGCAGAGCATGGGTTCTAGGCATGCAGGCTTCAGTAGTTGTGGCATGTGGGCTCAGTAGTTGTGGCTCGTGGGTTCTAGAGTGCAGGCTCAGTAGTTGTGGTGCACAGGCTTAGTTGCAACGCGGCATCTTCCCGGACCAGGGCTCAAACCCATGTTCCCTGCATTGGCAGATGGATTCTTAACCACTGCACCCCCAGGGAAGCCCACACACTGCTATATTTAAAATAAATAATAAAAAAGGACCTACTGTGTAGCACAGGGAACTCTGCTCAATACTCTGTGATAATCTAAATGGGGAAAGAACTTGAAAATGAATAGATACCTGTATATGTATAACTGAATCACTTTGCCGTACACTTGAAATTAACACAACATTGTTAATCAACTATCCTCCTATATCTTAATAAAAATTTAAAAAATAAAATAAAATTAGCAATTAAAAAAAAAGAAATTGCTACAGCCACCCAAACCTTCAGCAGCCACTACCCTGATCAGTCAGCCGCCATCAACATCAAGGCAATAACTGGCAAAAAGTTTATGACTCACCGAAGGCCCAGATGTTGGTTAGCATTTTTTAGCAATAAAGTATTTCTAAATTAAGATATGTACACTGTTTTTTAGACATAATGATATTGCACACTTAATAAACTACATATATTACACCATACAGTGTAAACATAACTTTTACATGCACTGGGAAACCAAAAAAATTGGGTGACTTACTTTATTGAAATATTTGCTTTACTGCAGTGGTCTGAAACTAAATCCACAATATCTTTGAGGTATACCTCTAAGTGCTGATTCTATATAGTTTAAAGTAGGTCCAGGAATTAAGTGAATTTGAGCACTCAGAAAGAGCAAATAACAGGGATAAAGAGTAACATTTAGGATAGAATTTTGGCTTTAGATATAGTCAGGTCTGGATCCAAAACTTGGCACTACTGGTTATTAGGATTTTGGCTTTGAGGAAATCTCTTAATCTTTCTGAGCCTCATTTGTAAAGTGGGAATAATACTAATAGCTACCCTGGAGAATTGCTATTGGAAAGATATGAAATAAAATCTGTAAAGAGTCTATAGCATAATGCCTATTTAGTGTCCCATGGATCCTCATCCTGTGCTTGGAATCTTTTTTTTTTAATATTTATTTACTTTTTAATTTTTATTTTTGACTGCATTGAGTCTTAGTTGCGGCACATGGAATCTTTGCTGCAGCATGCAGGATCCTCAGCTGTGGCACCTGGGCTCCTCATTGTGGCACATGGGCTCCAGATTGAGTGAGCTCAGTAGCTGTGGCATGTGGGCTTAGTTGCCCCACGGCATGTGGGATCTTTTTTTTTTTTTTTTTTTGTGGTACGCGGGCCTCTCACCGCTGTGGCCTCTCCCATTGTGGAGCACAGGCTTCCGGATGCGCAGGCTCAGTGGCCATGGCTCACAGGCCCAGCTGCTCTGCGGCATGTGGGATCCTCCTGGACCGGGGCACGAACCCGTGTCCCCTGCATCGGCAGGTGGACTCTCAACCACTGCGCCACCAGGGAAGCCCCAATGGCATGTGGGATCTTAATTTCCCGACCAGGGATCAAACCCGCGTCCCCTGCGTTGGAAGGCAGATTCTTAACCACTGGACCACCAGGGAAGTCCCTGTGTGTTTGGAACCTAATCCACATTAATACGACTTTCTTGCTAACTCTAAGCTCTCACTCATGTAGAAAATTCAGCCACTTGCAGAGTTCCATTTTCAAAGTATTTCTGAGAATCCCGACTTGTAACTTACATGTGTCTACTTTTAGTCTTATAGCTCTTATGGCCAGGTATACAAGGACTCCCAGACAATGACCTTGAGTTACCAGTAAAAATCTGTTACTGATTGTGAAACCACCATGATTAAACTTTGCTGCTCTTGCGTAATAATGTTTACTGAGTATTTACTATGTTTCAGGCACTCTTCTAATTGTTTTACATGAATTTCCCATCTAATTCTCAGAACAAATAATGCTACTATATCTAACTTAAAGATGAGAATGTCGAGGCACACAGAGTGGAAACAACTTTATTTTTTGTTTCTTTTCCTTCCCTCCTTCTTTTTTCCTTCCCCTTCCTTCCTCTATTCCTGCTTGGTTTTCTCTGTAGATCTGTAGTTTGGTGTCTGTCCTTACTTTTCAAAAATTCTTGATCATTACTTCTTCATATGTTTTCTGTGCCTTGTTCTCAGTATCTTCTTCTTTGGGAATTCTAATTACATTTGTGTTAGGTAGTTTGATACTGCTCCTTAGCTCTTGAATCCTTTGATTGTTTTCCTACACTTTTTTCTGTTTTTCTGTGTGTTTCAGTTTGGGTACTTTCTATTGACTTACTTTCCAATACTTTGATATATTTTTCCCCTTGACTGTGTCAAAACTACTGGTGAAACTGGCATTCTTGATCTCTATTACTATGTTTTTCATTTCTAGAACTTCCATTTGATTATTTTCTAATAGCTTCCATTTCTCTGTTGAAATTACCTATCTGATCTTGCATGTAGTCCACCTTCTCTATTAGAGCCTTTAATATATTAATTATAGTTATTTAAAATTCCTTGTATGATAGTTCCAATATCTCTCTACATCTGCATCTGAGTCTGTTAATTTCTTTGTCTTTGATAACATATAGTTTTTATTTTTGCTTTTTAATATGCCTTATATACATTAGTTCTTGTTGAAAGCCAAAAATCTTGCATAGAACAATAGAAACAGATAGTTTTTATGCTTGGAAATGGGCACATCTTTTATTCCCCTTTAGTGTAGGTATGAGAGTTAATCTGTTTAGGAGATGAGCTAGGTTTGTTTGTTGATCCTGTGATTACACAGTGTACCATAGAATACAAATTTCTCTGGAGTTGCCTTGTGTTTAAGGCGGGGACTAGTTTGCCAGAAGTTGTTCTTAATATTTGCTCCATTCTTAGTTTTAGGTGTTCCCTTTATACTGTGTCACAGAGATGTCCTCTTTTCGTGTTCTTGCCCCTCCTCCAGCAAGTAACCAGGGTTACTTGTTATTCAACACTTCTTAGTCTGGTTGGGGGTAAGGGTAGAATAGGGACATTATCTATTGTGATTAAGCCTCAGTGTTCGGCAGTTACTGTGTCTCTGAGTCCCAGAGGTGTAGCTTTCCTGGTACTCCTGCCCCCTTTCCAGCTGTACATCTGGGCCAAGCATGTATTCCTATCTCTTTACTATGGGTAAAGGATTTTTTTTTGTTTCCTTCACCTAGCTGAAATGGGTTTCATCAGGGTCCAGTGGTGACAGTGTTTATTGCTCTGCTCATATCATTCTAAAGCTTTGCTTCTCTAGGAGAGATTGGGGAAAGAGTGGAGTTTATTCCAGGAATGCAAGGATTCCTCAGTATATGCAAATCAATCAATGTGATATTAACCATTGTATTTTTAATTAATATTAATCACAATTAATGTGATATTAACCATATTAACAAATTAAAAGACAAAAACCAATAGATGCAGAAAAAGCTTTTGGCAGAATTCAACACGCATTTATGATAAAAACCCTCCTGAAAGTAGGCATAGAGGGAACTTACCTCAACATAATAAAGGCTATATATGGCAGACCCAGAGCCAACATCGTTCTCAATGGTGAACAACTGAAACCATTTCCTCTAAGATCAGGAACAAGACAAGGTTGCCCACTCTCACCTCTCTTATTCAACATAGTTTTGGAATTTTTAGCCACAGCAATCAGAGAAGAAAAAGAAATAAAAGGAATCCAAACTGGAAAAGAAGAAGTAAAGCTGTCACTGTTTGCAGATGACATGATAGTATACATAGAGAATCTTAAAGATGCTACCAGAAAGCTACTAAGCTAATCAATGAATTTGGTAAAGTAGCAGGATACAAAATTAATGCACAGAAATCTCTTGCATTCTTATACTCTAAAGATGAAAAATCTAAAAGAGAAATTAAGGAAACACTCCCATTTACCATTTTAACAAAAAGAATATAATACCTAGGAATAAACCTACCTAATAAGACAAAAGCCCTGTATGCAGAAAACTATAAGACACTGGTGAAAGACATTAAAGATGGTACAAACAGATGGAGAGATATACCATGTTCTTGGATTGGAAGAATCAACATTGTGAAAATGACTATACTGTCCAAAGCAATGTAAAGTTTCAGTGCAATCCCTATCAAACTACCAATGGCATTTTTCACAGAACTAAAACAAAAAATTTCACAATTTGTATGGAAACACAAAAGACCCCGAATAGCCAAAGCAATCTTGAGAAAGAAAAACGAAGCTGGAGGAATCAGGCTCCCTGACTTTAGACTATACTACAAAGGTACAGTAATCAAGACAGTATGGTACTGGCACAAAAACAGAAATATAGATTAATGGAACAGCATAGAAAACTCAGATATAAACCCACACACCTCTGGTCACCTTATTTTTGATAAAGGAGGCAAGAATATACAATGGAGAAAAGACAGCCTCTTCAGTAAGTGGTGCTGGGAAAACTGGACAGCTACATGTAAAATAATGAAATTAGAACACTCCCTAACACCATGCACAAAAATAAACTCAAAATGGATTAAAGACCTAAATGTAAGACCAGACACTATAAAACTCTTAGAGGAAAACATAGAACACTCTCTGACATAAATCACAGCAAGATCCTTTTTGACCCACCTCCTAGAGAAATGGAAATAAAAACAGAAATAAACCAATGGGACCTAATGAAACTTAAAAGCACTTGCACAGCAAAGGAAACCATAAGCAAAACGAAAAGACAACTCTCAGAATGGGAGAGAATATTTGCAAATGAAACAACTGACAAAGGATTAATCTCCAAAATTTATAAGCAACTCATGCAGCTCAATATCAAAAAAACAACTCAATCCAAAGTTCGGCAGAAGACCTACATAGACATTTCTCCAAAGAAGATATACAGATTGCCAACAAACACATGAAAGGATGCTCAACATCACTAATCATTAGAGGAAAGCAAATCAAAACTGCAATGAGGTATCACCACACACCAGTCAGAATGGCCATCATCAAAAAATCTGCAAACAATAAATGCTGGAGAGGGTGTGGAGAAAATGGATGGAACCCTCTTGCACTGTTGGTGGGAATGTAAATGGATACAACCACTATGGAGAACAGTATGGAGGTTCCTTAAAAAACTAAAAATAGAACTACCATACGATCCAGCACTCCCACTACTGGGCATATACCCTGAGAAAACCATAATTCGAAAAGAGACATGTACTGCAATGTTCATTGCAGCACTATTTACAATAGCCAGGACATGGAAGCAACCTAAGTGTCCATCGACAGATGAATGGATAAAGAAGACGTGGCACCTGTATACAATGGAATATTGCTCAGCCATAAAAAGAAATGAAATTGAGTTGTTTGGAGTGAGGTGGATGGACCTAGAGTCTGTCATACAGAGTGAAGTAAGTCAGAAAGAGAAAAAAAATACCACATGCTAACACATATATATGGAATCTAAAAAAAAAAAAAAAAAAAGGTTCTGAAGAACCTGGGGGCAGGACAGGAATCAAGACGCAGACGTAGAGGATGGACTTGAGGACATGGGGAGGGGGAAGGGTAAGCTTGGACGAAGTGAGAGAGTGGCATGGACATATATACACTACCAAATGTAAAATTGATAGCTAGGGGGAAGCAGTCACATAGCACAGGGAGATCACTTCGGTGCTTTGTGACCACCTAGAGGGTTGGGATAGGGAGGGTGGGAGGGCGATGCAAGAGGGGGAGATATGGGGATATATGTATATATATAGCTGATTCACTTTGTTATAAAGCCAAAGCTAACACACCATTGTAAAGCAATTATACTCCAATAAAGATGTTACAAATAAATAAATAATAAGTTTAAGTTAATTAAAATTAAATAAAATTAAAAATTCATTTCCTTAGTCACACTAGCAGCCATACTTCAAGTGCTAATTAGTCACATGTCTAGTGGCATCCATCTTGGACAGCACAGGGAAGAACATTTCCATCACTGCAGAAACTTCTGTTGAAGAGCTCTGCTCTAGTTCCTCATGACATGACAGTCTCTTGAAAAAAGAGGGAAAAACGCATCTCCCCTTCCTCTGGGGTATGCTTAGGGCCAAAAGTGTTACAGAATTTAATGAAATGGTTTATTCATATGATGAACATAAGTCTTTCTATTTGGCCACCCATATGCCACCAGGATGTGGTCAGAACAGAATGTTTTTCCAGGAAAGGTGAAACACTGCTCTTGAATCTATTTGCGGCTTGTAACATTAGGCTACTTTGGTGCACTGTGATTTTTCTTCCCTCAACATGAATTCTCTCTCAGGGGCCCCATCACAGTGGACTGAAATTTGGCTTTCTTCAGGTTTCCTGCAGTCAGTCAGACACATGGGTATGCACATCTGTGTTGGTCTGTATTGCAGCTGTGCTCTGAAGTCAGGTAATTTTCCCAGCAGCTTCCTTAGCTCACATGCAAATCAGTGGACCCAGACAGAGCCTGGGAAGCCTTCTTCCTAACCCCACCCAAATAACCAAGACTAGTATTATCATTAGATATCATCTAAAATGTGACACAAAGTCTGTTCACTCAAGCTTTCTCGACTAAGATTTTTTTAAGGGTTCTTACAATATGTATACCTTTAACTTCACCTCTGAAAGTTGGAAAGCAACACAAAACTTGGAATTTCCATTGAATGTTTTTATCACACCCTGTTAATAAGCTCAACTGATCTGAAAACTTGCTTGTGCTTAGTTCTCTTTCTCATTATATCCCCATCTGCTTTAGACATTTTTCTTTTTCCCAAAACCTTCATATCTTTTGGGTAAAATAGTAATAATGATAGCAGATATGTAGGTAGCACTCAACACATGCTAGTCATATACCCATTTACTCCTCAGCACATTCTTACAAGAGAGATACAATTAATATCATTCTGGTTTCTAGATGAGGAAAACTGAGGCATGGAGAGGTTAAGGTTTGCACTGATAACATGGTAAAACAGCGATCTGAATCAAGATTAGTATGGTCTGCTCTAGAGGCCAGGCATTTAACCTAAATGTTAATTATCTAAAGTTACTAATTACCTTCTTAACATTTCCCTATTTTTCTTGAAGACTAATAGCTCTGAGCATCTTCCCTGCTAAAGAAAACTACTGGTCATGTTTTTCAATCTGGGATGTTCCTGGCCTGTTAGTCAATTACTCCTACTTTTGCTCTGACCACTTATCTTTCACACATCACTCAGATATTCCCTTCCATTAGGTCTACCCTCTGACTCTCTTTCATTTCTGGCATTGCCATGACCCAGATGTTTCTTTTACTGGGTTTTCCTTTTTTGTTGTTATTTAAAGAAAGTAATTCCCAGTATCTCCAAAGCACACTCTTTTTCTTAATACCTTAAACCCTCAAGCTAAATAGAATTTAAATGAACAGATGGTGTTTTTATCAGAGTAGGAAAGGTGTTTTTTTTAGTTTATATATAAAAAGGTAAAAATATAACCATGTAATTAAAGTCATATTAGTTTTCATATCTTTGCTAGAAAACTTGAATGCAACTTGAATGCAAACTTGAGGGAAAATTATTCATCCACTCCATATATGCAGTTCTCTCAATTCTGATACCCATAAAATAACTTTTTTCTAGCCCACCATTATCCATGTTTCCCTTCCACCACCTCTACTTTTTGTGTATCACACAATTTGCTTGCATCAGCATTTATAAGTTATTTCTAATGAGAATGTTTAAATGCAATATTTATCATGTTAACAATATAAGGTATAATAATAGTGTGACCTAATGAAGAAGAATGGCCCAAGTAAGCTGTATTCATAATTGCCTTTTAGACTGAATAAATACTAAGAGAATGGAGGTGCTAAGCATGCTCGGTTTATGCTTACTGGTTGTGTGCACTTGGTGACATTACCTTCTAATATGTATTAAGGCTAGATTATTAACTGTGCTGTGTTGTTTATCTAAACATGAGTTGTGACCTTAAACTTCCCGTTTGTTCTCATCCAAGCTCACATTAGGAGCCAAATTTAATATGTTTTTTCTCTAGTACTAGTGCTTACAGAAACCCATATTCCCTGACATTTAGAAAACAGTGTTGCCCACAAAAGCCATTAACATCTAAAGAGATTAAATTAAAATTCATTTAAAGGCCTCAGACATCCATGGAACATTCTTATTTTAAGATTTCAATGTAAGATGAATTTTTCCCAAATTCCTGATGAATTTTTTTTAATCCAATAGGAGTTAAACTCATCTAAGCCCAGTGTTTCTTCCCCTCTTCTTCTTCTTCCTAAGAGATGCTGAAATAGCAGCCCAGTTGGGAAATTTGACTAATTGTACAGGTAGACATTCTGATATAAAAATGCTCTTATTAATCTAAATTCAGCTGGGAAACTAGTTTCCCTTCTCTTATCTTGCTTTTGGCTGGGGGAGCCATGGAGCTGAGAACCAAAAGCTTAATATCCTAACTATTAATCTACTTGCTTTTTAAAAAAATTCTGAAAATGTTGTATATTCACTTTTGCCAAATAATTCCTGCAGGATTTGCCTAGGCTCTTAGAATGTCAAAAAAAAACCCCGCCCCAAACAAATAAGTTAAATATTTATAATATATCCTTATTCATATAGCAGTGGACCTAAAATCTTATTTGAAGAATGTAAAAATCACATCAACTAAAACCAGTAGGAGATGGAAGAAGAAATTTAGATTAGACAAAGTAGAGACATCATTTAGGTGGCATTTGTGAGGTGATATTATATCTTAGGATCAGAAAAGGAGTGTGAAATATGGACAATAAACACTCTGGCTAGAAATATGCAGTCTCTGCCACAAACATAAATAGCTCTTTTGTTACAAAAGGGTCAGAGAATTTGAATGAGAAGAACAATGCTCTTTTACTAAAGGGCATTAGTTGTAATTCAGAAGATTTTGATATTAAAATATGGACTCTGGAATCACACCTGTATTCACATTCCATCTGTCTTTTCTAATTGTGCAACCTTGAACACATTCCTTATGACTTCAGTTTCATAATCTGTGAAATGGGGATAAAAATTGTACCCATTTCACATGGCTTTTATGTAGATTGCTTCACATATGGCCTGGAACATGGCAAACACTCCATACTGGTAACTGCTGTAATAATAACATTGTTAATAGTCATAGCAATTATAACAATGGTAATATATATCATTATTAAAATCCTAAGGTGAAAGGATTGTTCTTTCCCCCCCCTTTTTTTTTAACTGTGTGAAGTTGCTTTTTCTGTTTTCTAACTCTGCAGAACTCTATCAACTGGAGTCCTTTGCAGAGCTAGGACAGTTCTACCATAATTAGCCAAGATAGAGGCAAACGGGAAAGTCCCCTTGGGATTGCATTGCACCATCATCAACTCCTGAATTGGTGCCCTTTAATAAAATTTATGGTATTGAATGTATATTCTGCCAGACTCAGTTTTTGTGCCCTCATTTTGGGAACTTAAATCTTTTTCTTAATTAAAGCTTTGTTGTTTAGTTTTTTAATCAAGAAACCCAAAACACCCAAAGGCAGGAAGACTTTGTTTCTGGTTCTCTTGTCCTGAAATGTCATTTCCTATACTCTGTTCTCCCATAACTTGTCCATCTAGCTAACTCCTTTCTGTCTTTTAAATCTTAGTGTAAGAGTTACTCCCTTTTAAGAAGGCTTTTTCAGTCTCCACAGTTGGATTACATCTCTCTTCTCTGATTTCCTATATCATCACACTTATACCCTAGATCTTAACCATTTGTATACCTCTCTCTTTAGATTGTGAGTTCTTTAAGGGCAGAGTATTTAATATCTGTATCGCTTGTAGACAGCAGATTCTTAATAAATTTTGTAGATCAAAGTAGAAACCAAAATAGCCAATAAACATATGAAAAGGTGCTCAACATCATTTCTTATCAGGGATATGCAAATTTAAGCCCAATGAGATACCGATGCATACCTACCAGAATGGCTGAGATGAAGAAGACTGACCATACCAAGTTTTACCAAGTTTTAGAGAGTATGGAGAGCAACTGAAGATTCTGTATACTGCTGGTGGGAGAGTAAATTGGTTTAACCACTTGGGAAAACCATTTGGCAGTACCTATTAAAGCTAAACAGCTGTCTACCTAATGATCCAGCAATTCCCTTTCTAGGTATATACCCAAGAGGAGTCAATGAAAAGACAGTACAAGAATGTTCATAGTATCTATATTCATAATAGTTCCCAAGCAGAAGCACCACAAATGTTCATCAATAGTAGGACAGATAAAGAGACAGTGGTATATTCTAACAACAGTAGAAAAAAAACCAACTCCTATATACTCAGCAACATGGATCATTCTTAAAAACATTATGTTGAGTGCAAGAAGCAAGACACAAGAGAATAGATATTATAAGATTTTATTTATATGAAGTTCAAGAACAAGATAAAGTAATATATGGTAGTAATTGTGATAAACTTAAAATCATGATTACCTCTAGAGGAAGCGGGTAGACAGGGAATGGGATTTGAGAAGCTTTTTTGGGTGATGGAAATGTTATACATGTTCATCTAAGTGGTGGTTATATAGCAGTATACAAAATTCATCAAGCTATACACTAAGATTTGTACACTTTATTGTATAAAATTTATATCTTTAAGGAAACACTAAAAATATCTTTCAGAATCTTAAATCCCTAATAAACAAACTTAAGCTTCCCCCCATATTCTTTTGCAGCTCTTGTTCATTTACTAAATTACATATATTTCAACAACTCTCTTAAATGTATTTCACTCCAAGATGGTTAGATTTGGTGAATCAACTCGTAGTAAAAATACTTTAGAGTTATATCAGTAGGAATGGCAAAGTAAGGACATACAAAAATCCCCTGCTCTTTAAAAGCTATGAGAACACTATGTGACAAAAAATTGTCACAATCAGTGTTTTCAGAACAATGGAAATTAATGAAAGGCTTGCAACAATATGAGGAATGTTTATATAAGATAACTGGCCAAATCTCAGTAATCATGGTGAGCTTTGTAGTATTTTAGTTTGTCTTAGATCCATCCCCATTTCCCCAGCGATGTGGTAGCCTCAAAATTCAGTACCTTTGCGAGGGGCGGAGTCAAGATGGCAGAGTAGGAGGATGCAGAGTTCGCGTCTCCTCACAACTAGGGCACCTACCAGGCTCTGATGGGGGAGCTCGGACACCTAAGCGGACAGAAGGAACCCCTGAGCGACTGAGTAGGATGTGGGGGGATGGAGGGGGAGGAGAAGTGGAGGCAGGATGGGACTGGTGCCTCTGAGGGGTGGCTGGGGGAGGGGAGGGGTTCCCACAATAGGGAGGAGCCCACCCACGGGGAGGGGATCAACAGGGATGGGGAGAGACCTTTGGGGGATCGGAGAATCAGAGGGAAACATGGCGAGCATTTCCCCCATCCACTTGGCCTCTGGGAAGCCAGCTGGGGTCCCAGGCCAAAACCTCTGTGCTCTGATGCCTCCCCACAGCCGTGCTGAGCCTAAGCCCCACCCCCCACCCCACCAGGGCCTTTTCTGGCTGAGCAGGTCCTGAGCCTAGCCCCCAACCCCCACCTAAGACCTACCCAGCAAAGATCTCATTCAGATTAGACGGAGAAATCAAAAGCTTTACAGACAAGCAAAAGCTCAGAGAATTAAGCACCACCAAACCAGCTTTATATAACAAATGCTAAAGGAACATCTCTAGACAGGAAACACAAGAGAAGAAAAAGACCCACAAAAACCCCCCCAAAACAATTAAGAATGGTAACAGGAATATACATATCGCTAGTTACCTTCAATGTAAATGGATTAAATGCTCCAACCAAAAGAAACAGACTGGCTGAATGGATTAAAAAACAAGACCCATATATATGCTGTCTACAAGAGACTCACTTCAGACCTAGGGGCACATACAGACTGAAAGTGAGGGGATGGAAAAAGATATTCCATGCAAATGGAAATCAAAAGAAAGCTGGAGTAGCAATTCTCATGTCAGACAAAATAGACTTTAAAATAAAGACTGTTTCTAGAGATAAGGAAAGACACTCATAATCAAGGGATCAATCCAAAAAGAAGATATAACAATTATAAATATTTATGCACCCAACATAGGAGCACCTCAATACATAAGGCAAATGCTAACAGCTATAAAAGGGGAAATCGACAGTAACACAATAATAGTGGGGGACTTTAACACCCCACTTACACCAATGGACAGATCATCCAGACAGAAAATTGAAAAGGAAACACAAGCTATAAATGACACAATAGACCAGATAGATTTAATTGATATTTATAGGACATTCCTTCTGAAAGCAGCAGAATACAGTTTCTTCTCAAGTGCACATGGAACATTCTCCAAGATACATCACATCTTGGGTCACAAATCAAGCCTCAGAAAATTAAAGAATATTGAAATCGTATTTTCTGACCACAATGCTATGAGATTACAAATCAATTACAGGGAAACAACTGTAAAAAACCACAAACATATGGAGGCTAAACAGTATGCTGCTAAATAACCAAAGATCAGTGAAGAAATCAAAGAGGAAAAAAAATACTTAGAAAAAAATGACAGTGAAAACGCGATGACCCAAAACCTATGAGATGCAGCAATAGCAGTTCTAAGAGGGAAATTTATAGCAATACAGTCTCACCTCAAGAAGCAAGAAAAATCTCAAATAAACAATCTAACCTTACACCTAAAGCAACTAGAGGAAGAAGAACAAAGAAAACCCAAAGTTAGTAGAAGGAAAGAAATCATGAAGAACAGAGCACAAGTAAATGAAATAGGAACAAAGAAAACAATAGCAAAGATCAATAAAACTAAAAGTTGGTTCTTGGAGAAGATAAACAAAATTGATAAACCTTTAGCCAGACTTATCAAGAAAAAAAGGGAGAGGACTCAAATCAATAAAATTAGAAATGAAAAAGGAGAAATTACAACTGACACAGCAGGAATACAAAGGATCATAAGAGACTGCTACAAGCAACTATATGCCAATAAAATGGACACCTGGAAGAAATGGACAAACTCTCAGAAAGGTACAATCTCTCAAGACTGAAGCAGGAAGAAATAGAAAACATGAAAAAACAAGTTACAAGTAATGAAATTGAAGCTGTGACTTAAAATCTTCCAACAAACAAAAGTCCAAGACCAGATGTCTTCACAGGTGCATTCAATCAAACATTTATAGAAGAGCTAACACCCATCCTTCTCAAACTCTTCCAAAAAATTGCCAATGCAGGAACACTCCCAAGCTCATTCTATGAGGCAACCATCACTGTGATACCAAAACCAGACAAAGATATCACACAAAAAAGAAAATTATAGGCCAGTATCAGTGATGAACATAGACACAAAATCCTCAACAGAATACTAGCAAAGAGAATCCAACAAAACGGTAAAAGGACCATACACCATGATCAAGTGTGATTTATCCCAGGGATGCAAGGATTCTTCAATAGATGCAAATTAATCAATGTGATACAGCATATTAACAAACTGAAGAATAAAAACCATATGATCATGTCAATAGATGCAGAAAAAGCTTTTGACAAAATTCAACACCAATTTATGATAAAAACTTTCCAGAAAGTGAGCATAAAGGGAAGCTACCACAAAATAATAAAGGGGACATATGACAAACCCACATCAAACGTCATTCTCAATGGTGAAAAACTGAAAGCATTTCCTCTAAGATCAGGAACAAGACAATGATGTCCACTCTTGCCACTGTTATTCAACATAGTTTTGGAAGTCTTAGCCACAGCAATCAGAGAAGAAAAAGAAATAAAAGGAATCCAAATTGGAAAAGAAGAAGTAAAACTGTCTGTTTGCAGATGACATGATACTATACATAGAAAATCCTAAAGACGCCACCAGAAAACTACTAGAGCTAATCAATGAATTTGGAAATGTTGCGGTATACAAAATTAATGCACAGAAATCTCTTGCATTCCTATACACTAACAACAAAAGATCAGAAAGAGAATTTAAGAAAACATTCCCATTTACCATTGCAACAAAAAGAATAAACTACCTAGGAATAAACCTATGTAAGGAGGCAAAAGACCTGTGCACAGAAAAGTATAGAACACTGATGAAAGAAATCAAAGCTGACACAAACATATGGAGAGATATACTGTGTTCTTGGATGGGAAGAATCAATATTGTGAAAATGACTATACTATCCATTCTATGGATTCAGTGCAATCCCTATGAAATTACCAATGGCATTTTTCACAGAATTAGAACAAAAACTTTTACAATTCATATGGAAACATAAAAGACCCTGAATAGCCAAAGCAATTTTGAGAAAGAAAAACAGAGCTGGAGGAATCAGGCTCCGTGACTTCAGACTATACTACAAAGCTACATTTAAGAGAGTATGGTACTGGCCCAAAAAACAGAAATATAGATCAATGGAACAGGATAGAAAGCCCAGAGATAAACCCATGCACCTATGGTCACCTAATCTGTGACAAAGGAGGCAAGAACATACAATGGAGAAAAGGCAGCCTCTTCAATAAGTGGTGCTGGGAAAACTGGACAGCGACATGTAAAAGAATGAAATTAGAACACTACCTAATACCATACACAAAAATAAACACAAAATGGATTAAAGACCTAAATGAAAAACTGGACACTATAAAACTCTTAGCGGAAAACATAGGAAAAACACTCTTTGACATAAATCACAGCAAGATCCTTTTTGACCCACCTCCTAGAGTAATGGAAATAAAAACATAAATAAACAAATGGAACCTAATTAATCTTACAGGCTTTTGCACAGCATAGGAAACCATAATCAAGACGAAAAGACAACCCTCAGAATGGGAGAAAATATTTGCAAACGACACAACTGAGAAGGGATTAATCTCCACAATATACTAACAGCTCATGCGGCTTAGTATCAAAAAAACAAACAACCCCGTCCAAAAATGGGTGGGACACCTAAATAGACATTTCTTCAAAGACGATATACAGATTGCCAACAAACACATGAAAGGATGCTCAACATCACTAATCATTAGAGAAATGCAAATCAGAACCACAGCGTGGTATCACCTCACACCGGTCAGAATGGCCATCATTAAAAAGTCTACAAACAATAAATACTGGAGAGGGTATGGAGAAAAGGGAACCCTCTTGCACTGTTGGTGGGAATGCAAATTGATACAGCCACTATGGAGAACAGTATGGAGGTTCCTTAAAAAACTAAAAATAGAACTACCATATGACCCAGCAATCCCACTACTGGGCATTTACCCAGAGAAAACCATAATTCAAAAAGACACATGTACCCCAGTATTCATTGCAGCACTATTTACAATAGCTGGGACATGGAAACAACCTAAAGGTCCATCAACAGAAGAATGGTTAAAGAAGATGTGGTACATATATACAATGAAATATTACTCAGGAATAAAAATGATAAAAACTGGGTCATTTGTAGAGGTGTGGAGGGACCTAGAGTCTGCCATACAGAGTGAGGTAAGTCAGAAAGGGAAAAACAAATATCATATATTAACGCATGTATGTGGAATCTAGAAAAATGGTACAGATGAACCTATTTGCAGGGCAGGGATAGACACATAGATGTAGAGAATGGATGTCTGGACATGGGAGAGGAACGGGAGGGTGGGGTGAATTGGGAGATTAGAATTGACATATATACACTACTTTGCATCAAATAGATAGCTAGTGGGAATCTGTGGTATAGCACAGGGAGCTTATCTCGGGGCTCTGTAATAACGACCTTGATGGGTGGGATGGGGGGGAGGGGTAGGAGGTCCAAGAGGGAGGTGATATAGGTATACATAAAGCTGACTCACTTCATTGTACAGCAGAAATTAGCCTAACATTGTAAAGCAATTATACTCCAATAAAAAGAAAAATGGACAAGGCTTTGATAGACTGGCCAAGAAGGAAAGGCTGAAATTACTAAAATAAAGAATGAAAGAAAGATAATTATAAGGGAATATTACGAACAAGTGTATTCCAACAAACTACATAATTTAGAAAACATGGACAAATTTCTAGGAAGATACAAACTACCAAAACAGACTCGAGTAGAAACAAAGTATGACTAGAACTATAACAAGTGAAGAGATTTAATTAATAATTAAAAACAAAACAAAACAAAGAAAAAAACCTTCCCAGAAAGAAAAGCCTTGGCCCAAATGACTTTACTGGTGAATTCTATCAAATATTTAAAGAATTAGCACAAGTTCTGACAAATTCACCCAAAAAGTAGATGAGGAGGTGACAATTGCCTATTTATTCTCTGAAGCTAGGATTACCCTTATACAAAAACCAGAAAAACACTTGCCAAGAAAGCTACAGACTGGTACCTCATACATATAGATGCAAAAACTACTTAATAAAATACTAGCCACTGACTCCAACAACATATTTAAAAAGTTATAATCCATTACCAAGGGGTATTTATCCCAGGAATGCAAAGTTGGTTCAATTTTTCAAAATCTTTCAACACCATATTAATAGAATAAAGGACAAAGTCTACATGGTCATCACAATAGATGCAGAAAAAGCATTTGACCAAACTTAGCACCCTTTCTTGATAAAACAACTTTAAAAACTAGGATTAAAAGGGAACTTCCTCACCTAATAAACGGCATCTATAAAAAAAACTACAGCCAACATCATTCTTAAATGGTGAAAGACTGAAAGTTTTCTCCTTAAGTTTAGGAACAAATAAGACAAGGTTATTTACTTTCACCACTTTTAAGTGACATTTTACCTGAGTTTCTAGCAAGGGAAATTAGGTAAGAAAAGTAATAAAACTCATTCTGATTAGAAAAGAAGTAAAGCTATCTCTGTTCACAAACGACATTATCTTTTCCTTTTTGGGGGGGCTTACTATTAATTGTCCACTCTTTAAATTACATTGTCCTTGTGAATAGATAAGTCAGACTTATGTTCTATTGATAGGGATATTGAGGTACAAGTTGGAAATGTTTAGGGAAAAAATTCAGGTATAATTGATTTACAGTATTACATTTCAAGTGTATAACATAGGTCTTCACAGTTCTTAAAGCTTATGTAACCCATTTATAGTTATTATAAAATATTTGCTATCTTACATGTGCTGTATAATATATCCTTGTAGCTTATTTATTTTATACACAGTAGCTTGTACCTCTTACTCCTCCACCCCTATGTTGCCCCTCCCCTCTTCCCTTTCCCCACTGGTAACCTCTGTTTTGTTTTCTATATGTTAGTCTCCTTCTTTTTTCTTATATTCACTAGCTTTTTATTTTTTAGATTCCACATATAAGCTATATCATACAGTATTTGTCTTTGTCTGACTTATTTTACTAAGCATAATACCCTCCAATTCAATCCATGTTGTTGCAAATTGCAAAATTTTGTTCCTTTTTATGGCTGAGTTGTATTCCATTGTATACATATACCATATCTTCTTTATCCATTCATTGGTTGATGGACACTTAGGTTGCTTCCATATCTTGTCTATTGTAAACAGTGTTGCTATGAACATTAGGGTGCATGTATCTTTTCAGATTAGTGTGTTTTCTTTGGTATATACCAATGAGTGGAATTGCTGGATCATATGGTAGTTCTATTTTTAGTTTTTTGAGGGACTACCATACACTTTTCCACAATGGATGCACCAATTTACATTCCCACCAACAGGGCAAGAGGGTTCCCTTTTCTCCACACCCTCTCCAGTATTTATTGTTTGTAGATTTTTTGATGATGGCTATTCTGACTGGTGTGAGGTGATACCTCATTGTAGTTTTGATTGGCATTTCTCTAATGATTAGTGATGTTGAGCATCCTTTCATGTGTTTGTTGGCAATCTGTATATCTTCTTTGGAGAAATGTCTATGTAGGGCTTCTGCCCATTTCTGGATTGGGTTGTTTGTTCTTTTGGTATTCAGCTGCATGAGCTCCTTGTATATTTTGGAGATTAATCCTTTGTCAGTTGCTTCATTTGCAAATGTTTTCTCCTATTCTGAGGGTTGTCTTTTGGTCTTGTTTATGGTTTCCTTTGCTGTGCAAAAGCTTTGAAGTTTCATTAGGTCCCATTTGTTTATTTTTGGTTTTATTTCCATTTCTCTAGGAAGTGGGTCATAAAAGGATCTTGCTGTGATTTATGTCATAGAGTGTTCTGCCTATGTTTTCCTCTAAGAGTTTTTTAGTGTCTGGCCTTACATTTAGGTCTTTAATCCATTTTGAGTTTATTTTTGTGTACGGTGTTAGGGAGTGTTCTAATTTCATTCTTTTACATGTAGCTGTCCAGTTTTCCCAGCACCACATATTGAAGAGGCTGTCTTTTCTCCATTGTATATTCTTGCCTCCTTTATCAAAAATAAGGTGACCATATGTGCATGGGTTTATCTCTGGGCTTTCTATCCTGATCCATTGATCTATATTTCTGTTTTTGTGCCAGTACCATACTGCCTTGATTACTGTAGCTTTGTAGTATAGCCTGAAGTCCAGGAACCTGATTCCTCCAGCTTCGTTTTTATTTCTCATGATTGCTTTGGCTATTCGGGGTCTTTTGTGTTTCCATACAAATTGTGAAATTTTTTTTCTAGTTCTGTGAAAAATGCCATTGGTAGTTTGATAGGGATTGCACTGAAACTGTAGATTGCTTTGGACAGTATAGTCATTTTCACAATGTTGATTCTTCCAATCCAAGAACATGGTATATCTTTCCATCTGTTTGTATCATCTTTAATTTCTTTCATCAGTGTCTTATAGTTATCTGCATACAGGTATTTTGTCTCATTAGGTAGGTTTATTCCTAGGTATTTTATTATTTTCGTTTCAATGGTAAATGGGAGTGTTTCCTTAATTTCTCTTTCAGATTTTTCAGCATTAGTATATAGGAATGCAAGAGATTTCTGTGCATTAATTTTACATCCTACTACTTTACCAAATTCGTTGATTAGCTCTAGTAGTTTTCTGGTAGCATCTTTAGGATTCTCTATGTGTACTATCATGTCATCTGCAAACAGTGACAGTTTTACTTCTTCTTTTCCAGTTTGGATTCCTTTTATTTCTTTTTCTTCTCTGATTGCTGTGGCTAAAAATTCCAAAACTATGTTGAATAATAGTAGTGAGAGTGGGCAACCTTGTTTTGTTCCTCATCTTAGTGGAAATGGTTTCAGTTTATGTGTCTGTTTTTTCGCCAGTAACATACTGTTTTGATTACTGTAGCTTTGCAGTATAGTTTGAAGTCAGATAACATGATATCTCCAACTCTTTTCATTTTTCTCAATATTGTTTTGCCTATTCAGGGTCTTTTGTATTTCCATAGAAATTTTAAAATTATTTTCTCTAGTTCTGTAAAAAATTCCATTAGTATTTTTTGTAGAGATTGCATTGAACCTGTAGATTGCCCTGGGTACTATGGTCATTTTAACAATATTGATTCTTCTCGTTTTTGAACATGGTATATCTTTCCACGTGTTTGGTTTAGCTTCAGTTTCTTTCATCAGTTTCTTACAGTTTTCCAACACAGGTCTTATACCTCCTCCGTAGGCAGGTATATTCCTAGATATTTCATTCTTTTTTATGCAGTTGTAGATAGAATTGTTTCCTTAACTTCTCTTTTTGAGAGTTCATTGTTAGTGTACAGAAATGCAACCGATTTCTTTATATTAATTTTGTATGCTGCAACTTTACCAAATTCATTGATGATCTCTGGTAGTTTCCTGGTGGTGTCCTTAGGATTTTCTGTGTATAGTAACATGGCTTCTGCAAACAGTTTTACTTTTTCCTTTCCAATTTGGATTCCTTTTATTTCTTTTTCTTCTCTGCTTGCTGTGGCTACAACTTCCAATACTATGTTGAATAAAACTGGTGAGAGTGGGAATCCTGGTCTGATTCTTGATCTTAGAGAATGTGCTTTCAGCTTTTCACCTTGAACATGATGTTAACTGTGGGCTTATCATACATGCCCTTTATTATGTTGAGGTACCTTCCCTCTATACCCATTTTTTGGAGAGTTTTTATCATAAATGGATGTTGAATTCTATCATAAGATTTTTTTCTGCATCTATTGAGATGATCAAAAGGCTCTTAATCTTCAGTTTGTTAATATGGTATAGCACATTGATAGTTCTGCAGATACTGAAAAATCCTTGCATCCCTGTGATAAATCCCACTTGATCATGGTGTATGGTCATTTAAATGTATTGTTGGATTTGGTTTGCTAATATTTTGTTGAGGATTTTTGCGTCTATATTCATCAGATTTATTGGCTTGTTATTTTTTATTTATTTATTTTTTTGATATCTTTGTCTGGTTTTGGTGTCAGGGTGATTCTGGCCTCATAGAATGAGTTCAGAAGCATTCCTTCCTCTACAGTTTTTTGGAATAGTTTCATCTGATCATGGACTTTGGTTTGTTAGGAGGTTTTGGGGGTTTTTTGTGTATATGTGAGTGTGTCTGTGTTTTTTTGTTTTCTTTTTCTTTTTCCTGATTCAATTTCATTACTCATAATTGGTCTGTTCATATTTTCTGTTTCTTCCTGGTTTAGTCTTGGCAAACTATTGTCTATTTGCCATTGCTGATGAGCTTTTTCTGTGTACAATTTTTATGTTTCTGGTTGTAGCCTTTTCTTTTTTGCTTAGAGAAGTACCTTTATCATGCCTTGCAAAGCTGGTTTGATGCTGAACTCTTCTAGCTTTTGCTTCTCTTTAAAACTTTTGATCTTTTTATCAGATCTGAATGAGAGCCTTGCCAGGTAGTGTTCTTGGTTGTAGGTTTTTTCCTTTCATCACTTTAAATTTCTTGTGCCACTCCCTTCTGGCCTGCAGGGTTTCCTCTGAAGAGACAGCTGAAAGCTTTATGGGAATTCCCTTGTGTGTAACTTGTTGCTTTTTCCTTGCTGCTTTTAATGTTCTCTGTTTATCTTTAATTTTTTTCATTTTAGTTACAATATGCCTTGGTGTGTTGCACTTTGGGTTTTCTTTGGGACTCTCTGTAATTCATGGGCTTGGATGTCTCTTTCCTTTCCCAGATTTAGTAAGCTTTCAGCTATTATGTCTTCAAATATGTTCTCAGCACCTTTCTCTATCCCTTCTTCTGGGACCCATATAATGCAAATGTTAGTGCACTTGATGTTTCCCAGAGATCTCTTAAACTGTCCTCATTTCTCTTCATTCTTTTTTCTTCTTGCTCTTCATTATCAATTATTTACACTACTCTGTCTTCCAGCTCACTGATTCATTACTCTGTATCATTTAGTCTACTGTTGATTCCTTCTAGTGTATTTTTTGTTTGTTATTGTATTCTTTATCTCTGTTTGTTGTCCTTTATATTTTCTAACTCTTTGTTAATAACTTCTAACTTCTTGCTCTGTGTAGCCATTTTCTCCCAAGTTTTTTGATCATCTTTATGATTGTTACCCTGAACTCTTTCTCAGATAAACTGCCTATCTCCTCGTCACTTAGTTCTTCTGGAATTTTGTCTTCTTACTTCATTTGGAATATGTTCCCCTCTTGCCTCATTTTGCCTAACTTGCTGTTTTCATTTCTGTGTATCAGGTAGGTTGGTTACATTCCTGACCTTAGAGAAGTGGCCTTTTGTAGGGGATGTTCCATGCATCCCACCAGTGCACTCCCTTCTTGTCACCAGAGCTATATGCTCTAGGGGTGTCCCCTATGTGGACTGTGTCATTCTTTCTGTTTTGTGGGCTGACTACTGTGGGTTGTCTGGTAGGCTTGGTTGGCCCCTGGTCTGTTTGGTTGCCCAGCTGTGCCTTGTGCAGAGGTTGCTGTCACTGGTTGGCAGGGCTGCATCATGAGGCAGCTGGCTGCAGAACCCTTGGGACACCTGGGGCTAGTGCTGTCTCACTAGGGGGCAGATTTGGGGTCCTGGAGATGCTGGGGATGCTGCCCACCCACTAGTGGGTGAAGCCAGGCCCAGGGCTAGTGTCGGCCCACTAGTGGGCAGAGCTGGATCTTGGAGTCTGGCTGCAGAGCCCAGGGTTTCCAGCACTGGTGTTGGACTGCTGGTGGGTGGCACCAGTTCCTGACACAGCTGACTGAGGGGTCCATGGTGTCCCAAAGCTTGCAGTGGCCTACTAGTGTGTGAGGCCATGGCCCAGCCAGTCCCAGGGCTAGTGGGTGAGGCTTTTCCAGAGGCTAGAGCAGTCTCACTGATGATGGAGGGCCAGGGTCCAGCTGCTCTCAGGGCAAGATATGGCCTGCTGGTTGGTGGGCTAGGTCTGCAGGCTGAAGCAGGCTTACTGGTGGGTGGGGTCAAGATCCAGCCTGTCCCAGGGCAGGATCTGCCCTGATGGTGGGTGGGCTGGGTTCACAGACTGTGGGGCTATGTTTATCTTGCAGTTGGTATCTGCCTACTGGTGGTGAGGCTGGTCTGGAGTCTAGAGCAGGCTAGCTGGTGGGCGGGGCCAGTGATTCTGGGGCCTATGCCTGCCCACCCAGAGGTGAAGCTGTGTCCTGGGGTCTCTGGCTGCAGGACCCTGTGGGTCCCAGGTATAGTCCCTGTAAACTGGTATGTGGTGTCTGGTCCTTGGCCCTCTGGTGGGTGTCTGGGGGTGGCTGTGGGCTCAGGGGTCTTAAGGCAGCCTGTTTGATTGTGAGTTGGACTGTGTCACCACCCAGTTATTTGCTTGGCCTGAGGCATCCCAGCACTGGTGCCTCCAGGCTATTGGGCAGGGGTGGACTTGGATCCTGAGGCTAATAAGCTAGAGGGAGGATTCCAAAATAGCAGCTGCCAGCAGCAGTGTCCACCTGGTAGAAGGAGCTCCCCAGAATGGCTGCTGCCAGTGTCTGTGTCCTCAGGGTGAAATGCAATCACCTTCTGCCTCTCCAGGAGACTCTCTAGATTAGCGGGTATCTCTGACTCTGGCTTCTTTCACATTAATGCTTCTTCCCTGGATCCCAGAGCGTGTGAGATTTTCTGTGTGTCCTTTAAGCATGAAGTCTCTATTTCCCCCAGCCCTGTGGGACTCCCAAAAGTAAGCTCCTTTGGCCTTCAAAGCCAAATGTTTCAGAGGTTCGTCTCTCCAGTGCAGGAACCCCAGGCTGGGAGGCCCACTATGGGGCTCAGACCCCTCACTCCTTTGGGAGAACCTCTGCAATTGTAATTATTCTCCTGTTTGTGGGTTGCCTACCTGGAGGTATGGGACTTGACTATATCATGACTTCACCCTTCCTACCCATCTTGTCGTAGTTCCTTCTTTATATCTTTAGCTATAGAAGATCTTTTCTGGTAGGTTCCAGTTTTTTTCATTGATGGTTGTTCTGTAAATAGATGTAATTTTGTTGTGCCTGTGAGAGGAAGTGAGCTCAGTGTCTTTCTAATCTGTCATCTTGGCCGATCTCCCAGATGACATTATTTTGCATCTAGAAAATCCTGTGGAATCCACAAGAAAATTATTAGAGCTAATAAATGAGTACAGGAAAGCTGTAGGATGCAAGTTCAATATACAAATACTATTTGTGCTTTTTTACTCTAGCTGTGAACAGTATGAAAAGGAAATTACAAAGACAGTTCCATTTGCAATAGTGTCAAAAAGAATAAAATGTTTAGGAATAAATTTAACAAAAAAGTGTAAAATTTTTCTACAACAAAAATCTGTAAAACATAATTTTAAGAAATTAAAGAGTGCCTAAATAAATGAAAAGATCCATTTTCATGGATTGGAAAACATAATACTTCTAGATGGAAATAGTTCTGAAATTCATCTATAGATTCACTGCAGTCTCTGAAGATGTTCCAAAACTGATGTGGACAACTCTGTGAATATACTAAAAGCCATTGAATTTTACAGTTTGAATGGATGAACTATATGGTATGTGAATTATATCTCAATAAGGCAAAAAAACAAATGGACAAAGCATTTGAATAGAATAGACATTTCTAAAGAAGATATACAGTGGCCAATAAGCATATGAAAACGCACTAAACATTATTTGTCATTAAGGAAATGTAATGCAAACTATAGTGAAATACTACTTCATACCCACTGGGATGGCTGTAATCAAACAGATGAGCAATAATGACAAGTAGTGGTATGTGGAAATAGTGCATGGAACCCTCCTACTTTGCTGTTGGGAATGTAAAATGGTGCGTCTGCTTTGGAAAACAGCTGGCAGTTTCTCAAAAACTTGAACATAGGTTTACCGTGTGATCCAGTAATTCCAACAGGTATATATCCAAGTTAATGGAAAACCTATGTCTATGCAAAAAGTTGTACATGAATGTTCATGGCAGCATTATTCATAATAGTTAAAAGTGCAAAGGACCCCCAGTAGTCCATTAACTGAAGAATGGATAAATAAAATGTGGTTTATTCATACAAAGGAATAGTGTTCAGTCATAAAAAGAAATAAAGTACTGATACTACAACATGGATGAATCTTGAAAACCTTATGCTAAGTGAAAGATTCCAGACACAAAAGGCTACATATTATATGATTCCTTTTACATGAAGTGTCCAAGATAAACACATTCATAGAGACAGGAAATAGATTAGTTGGTTTCTAGGGGCTGAGGGCAGGGGGAATGAGTAAGGCTGTAATGCTTACAGAGGTTTCTTTTTGGAGTGATGAAATATTCTGGAATTAGATATTAGTTACGATTGCACAACTTTATAAATGTGCTAAAACCCACTGAATTGTATAATTTAACAGGGTGAATTTTATGGTATGGTGAGTTGTAGTTCAACAAGAACCACCAACATATAAACACCTTAAAGGTACAACTTGCTGCTGGCATAGCTTGAAGCCACCAGCCTATATCTGTGTAAATCAAAATCTGGATTCCAGTATGTGTGTAAAAAGTTCTCAGTAAAATTGACTGCAGTAAAATAGTGCACTAATAATGTTCTTTTGGGTGGCAAGGTGCCTGAAGTGTCCAGCACAGTCCCAGTGTGTTCTGTCAGTGGGTTGTCGGAAAAGAGTATTAGGGCAGTGCACGTTATGGTTCAGGTTTTTGTTTTTGTTTTGTCTGTTTTTGTTTTATTTTTTGGTTTAAACTATTTAAAGACAGTCATGGTATTTCTGACATCTCCTTATTCCAGGGGTGTGGCATGAAGAATGATTGAAAGTTTCCCTAGTAAATGTCTTTCCCAGTAATTGCTATCCCTAACAGTGTTAGAATTTTCTAAAATTAATTAATTAATTATTTTGGCTGCGTTGGGTCTTCATTGCTGCGTGCAGGCTTTCTCTAGTTGCGGTGAGTGGGAGCTACTCTTCATTGCGGTGTGCGGGCTTCTCATTGCAGTGGCTTCTCTTGTTGCAGAGAACGGTCTGTAGTCATGTGGGCTTCAGTAGTTGTGGTGCATGGGCTCAGTAGTTGTGGCGCATGGGCTTAGTTGCCGCATGGCATGTGGGATCTTCCCGGACCAGGGCTCGAACCTGTGTCCCCTGCATTGGCAGGCAGATTCTTAACCACTGCGCCACCAGGGAAGTCCCTCTATTTTGTTTTTAAGAATTTTCTGTTGAAAACACAGCAAAGCCTAATTCGAGGTGCTTAAAGTTTGTTCTTAATTTTGTTAAAGATTTGTCACATTATAAACTATTGAAGCATATTTATTTTCAGCTTTATTTCTGGAATTAATTTAGAGAATTATGACTCTTTCTCTACAACCAATCAACAAAGCCACCAGTACCCAATAAACAAGGTTCTGGGGGGAACACATGTATCATCAAAAATGGAACTGAGTCCTGGTCTGCCGATTCAACTATCTACTTGAAAAGAATGTCTGTTAAGCCCTCTATGAAAAAGAAATTATTATATTTATAGTGGGAAGTTAGAATTTTTTTATTCATTGCAGAGGCCACTTAAAAAATTCACTAGAAGTTATCACTCAGATTCAAGGTTATATACATCACATATTGCTTGTTAGTCAAAGGATGGACAGTCCTAATGGTAAATTGGATGTGCAGGATGACCTTAGATATTTGCCTTTATTGCACTTATTAGACATTTCCAAATATGTGATTTTATGCAATTTGAGAAGTAGTATAGGATTCACTTATTGTTATTTTTTTCAGTTGTTTTTAAAAAACTAATGTTAGTTGAATTTCATTTGTAAATGTAAAACAAAAGAGAAGCATTAGTCTAGGATTTCAGACTGAAAATGAACTTGAAACCCTAGGCTGAACAAATAAATAGGAGTAGTATTAATGGGTGATTTCTAGTCAGGAATCTCTGTCCTTTCATGAGAAATTCAAGACAACAAAGCTAGTTTCCCTAAATGCAGCCCATTCATTGCAGCCTACAAAGCCCCTGAGATAATGTCAGGCTTTTTCTCCTCTTTGGAATAAAAAAAGATGTCCCAAAAGGAAAGAAAAAAATGTGGTTCTAAATGAAATATCCATTCAAACTGTTGCATGTAGTGCCTTTCAGCTTATCATTTTACCTTATTTTTTCACTGAATGACAGTTTTAGGTAATAGCTTAGATTCAACTCACGGGCTTTTACCAGTGCTGTGTGAAGCTGTAGAATCACAGAATGGATCTAAGAATCTCAGGACTTGAGAGAGAGGGTATATTCTAATAATGCTTTTAAGGTTGACCAAAAAATCCCCCAAATTTTGGTTTTCTCTTCGAAAAATTGCCTTAAATAAATTGTTTATGAGCCTTTAAAATTTTTTTCTGTTGCCTCTCTGAAAGGCTAAAACAGCTTTTGATAACCGTTATCATTCAAACTAGGTGGAAATATCTATCAAAATGCAGAGGGATCACTGTTCCCAAACTATGAGAGATTAGATGTCAGTAGTTAGTTGTATTATCATGTTAAATATTTATTTCTTATTTTTCTCACATTCTGAACCATTTTAGTATAAAGCGGCAAGGATCTAATAAAGCATAAAATCAGTCGTTTCAAATACACAGCCAACACAATGAAAGTCAGAGTGAGGAATACCAAGTTGTTGCAAAACAACATAAAATTCATAACGGGAAAAAGAGGCTTTTGCCCCAGATCACCTAGAGAACTTTCTGACGTATATTTGCTATTTGTCTAAAATCGTTTTCCTACTATTTTGTTTCTAGATTTCCCATTATGTAAACCCTCACCTTTGCTTAAATTATTGTGCTATTGGAAATATTTTTAATCTTGAGAAATTTTCTTAAGTTTCTAGATTATGGTAAAAGGGTACTATTTTTCTCAATCTCAAATGCCAAAATCAAATGGGAATAGATCAAACTTGGGATGTTCAATCAAACAGATGATGGCCTTGACATATTCTTTCCAGAAAAGACTGAGAGAAAAACCATGTTTTCCTCTCTGCTCTCAATCACCTCACTAAACTTTCCCTCTTTTTTAGTATTCTCTTGGGGAGATTTCCTTTTTACACTAGAACTCTTGCCTTGGAAATTTACCATTTCTTAAGTGGTGTCATCTATTAAAATCATTTCAGTGTTGTGTTCTTCAACACTGCGAAGTAGATACTGTCATCTTTCATGTTGGAAACAGAGACCTGAAAGGTTAATTGAATTGCTCAGGATCCCATAGTAATCGACAACCTTGCGATTTAACTTTTCAGACCTGACACTGACTTACCCAGAATGTTGTCTGTAGTGTAGATCTTCACAATTTTCGAGCAGCAATATAATCTCTTGGTTCCTGTTATTCCTTCTCTTTCTTTCTTGTCCAGTTTCTTTGAATTCTCAGCTTTCACCCATGTTCAAAAGACTGTCATATTTCCATTTATAGCTTCTTCTGCTTCTCTCATTAAACAAACTGTTTCTACTATTGCTTACGTTGCTCCACCCGGTCAGTATGGCTTCCATAATTTCTGTACAGTGTTAAGAGAGCAAACCTCAGAGTTTAAGTTTGGTCAAATATATTGCTTTTTGTTTTCATCCTTTCTAAAACCCTCATTGCTCAAGTCTAATAAGGTTCTTCAAAGATTCACTGGCTTTTTGCTTTTGTACCGTGGGGGTAGCTTCCACCCCTGTACAGCATCAAGGTTGCCTCTCTGAAAAGGATCCATCTTTCAGGATTCTGCTGTGGAGCTGTGCAGGGGCCACATTGCTTACGACAGGTCTCTCCCCATTCCTAATCTCAATATTTCACCCTACCTTCCTGCTTTAAAAAGGAGCTTTTCTCTGTTCTTCCTCCAGGATGCCTAGCTTTCACAATATATTGAAATTTTTAAAATTTTTTACTGGAATAATAAACACATATTTTAAAAAATATGAAGAGAAAGAAGAAGTTATTTCCATCCCTCCCTATTCCCCTCAGTAACTGTTTCTTCTTTAATTCACGTAGCTATTTCTAACAAATAGATATGCACTGCTGTTTTCTGAATTATCAGTATTGGGGTATTGTATACTAACTTTTTTTTTTTAATGAATTTATTTATTTATTTTTGCCTGCACTGGGTCTTTGTTGCTGCGCACAGGCCTTCTGTAGTTGAGGTGAGCAGGGGCAACTCTTCGTTGCCATGCATGGGCTTCTCATTGTGGTGGCTTCCCGTGTTGCGGAGCATGGGCTCTAGGTGTGTGGGCTTCAGTAGTTGTGGCACGTGGGCTCAGTAGTTGTGGCTCTCGGGCTCTAGAGTGCAGGCTCAGTAGTTCTGGCGCATGGGCATAGCTGCTCCACGGCATGTGGGATCTTCCAAGACTAGGGCTTGAACCCATGTCCCCTGCATCGGCAGGCAGATTCTTAACCACTTGCCACCAGGGAAGTCCACTGGAACTATTCTAATGAGAAGGTAAAACTGAATTAATTCTCCAATTTCTATTGTGTTTGTCACTGTTCCCAGCTGTACTTTTTAGTTTACTATCTGAGAGATTTTTCTTAACTTTGTCTTCCACCACTTATATTAACATGTTTATTTTGGTCAGCATATTTTTTTAACATCTTTATTGGAGTACAATTGCTTTACAATGGTGTGTTAGTTTCTGCTTTATGACAAATTGAATTAGCTATACATATACATATATCCCCATATATCTTCCCTCTTGCGTCACCCTCCCTCCCACCCTCCCTATGCCACCCCTCTAGGTGGTCACAAAACACTGAGCTGATCTCCCTGTGTTATGTAGCTGCTTCCCAGTAGCTATCAATTTTACATTTAGTAGTGTATATATGTCCATGCCACTCTCTCACTGTGTCCCAGTTTACCCTTCCCCCTCCCTGTATCCTCAAGTCTGTTCTCTAGTAGGTCTGCTTCTTTATTCCCATCCTGCTCCTAGGTTCTTCATAACCTTTTTTTTTTTAGATTCCATACATATGTGTTAGCATACAGTATTAGTTTCCCTCTTTCTGACTTACTTCACTCTGTATGAGAGACTCTAGGTCCATCACCTCACTCCAAATAACTCAATTTCGTTTCTTTTTATGGCTGAGTAATATTCCATTGCATATATGTGCCACATCTTCTTTATCCATTCATCTGTTGATGGACACTTAGGTTGCTTCCATGTCCTGGCTATTGTAAATAGAACTGAAATGAACATTGTGGTACATGACTCTTTTTGAATTATGGTTTTCTCAGGGTATATGCCCAGTAGTGGGATTGCTCGGTCGTAATATTTTTAGTTTCTTAAGGAACCTCCATACTGTTCTCCATAGTGGCTGTATCCATTTACATTCCCACCAAAAGTCCAAGAGGGTTGCCTTTTCTCCATACCTTCTCCAGCATTTATTGTTTGTAGATATTTTGATGATGGCCATTCTGACTGGTGTGAGGTGATACCTCATTGTAGTTTTGATTTGCATTTCTCTAATGAATAGTGATGTTGAGTATCCTTTCATGTGTTTGTTGGCAATCTGTATATCCTCTTTGGAGAAATGTCTATTTAGGTCTTCTGCCCGCTTTTGGATTGGGTTGTTTGTTTTGTTGATATTGAGCTGCATGTGCTGCTTGTAAATTTTGGAGATTAATCCTTTGTCACTTGCTTCATTTGCAAATGTTTTCTTCCATTCTGAGGGTTATCTTTTCATCTTATTTATGGTTTCGTTTGCTTTGCAAAAGATTTAAGTTTCATTAGGTCCCATTTGTTTATTTTTGTCTTTATTTCCATTTCTCTAGGAAGTGGGTCAAAAAGGATCTTGTTGTGATTTATGTCAAAGAGTGTTCTGCCTATGTTTTCCTCTAAGAGTTTAATAGTTTCTGGCCTTACATTTAGGTCTTTAATCCATTTTGAGTTTAATTTTGTGTATGGTGTTAGGGAGTGTTCTAATTTCATTCTTTTACATGTAGCTGTCCAGTTTTCCCAGCACCACTTACTGAAGAGGCTGTCTTTTCTACATTGTATATTCTTGCCTCCTTTATCAAAAATGACCGTATGTGCGTGGGTTTACCTCTGGGCTTTCTATCCTGTTCTGTTGAACTATATTTCTGTTTCTGTGCCAGTACCATACTCTCTTGATTACTGTAGCTTTGTAGTATAGTCTGAAGTCAGGGAGCGATTCCTCCAGATCCATTTTTTCTTTCTCAAGATTGCTTTCACTATTCGGGGTCTTTTGTGTTTCCATACAAATTGTGAAATTTTTTGTTCTAGTTCTGTGAAAAATGCCAGTGGTAATTTGATAGGGATTGCATTGAATCTGTAGATTGCTTTGGGTAATATAGTCATTTTCACAGTGTTGATTCTTCCAATCCAAGAACATGGTCTATCTCTCCATCTGTTTGTATCATCTTTAATTTCTTTCATCAGTGTCTTACAATTTGCTGCGTACAGGTCTTTTGTCTCCTTAGGTAGGTTTATTCCTCATTATTTTATTCTTTTTGTTGCAGTGGTAAATGGGAGTGTTTCCTTAATGGCTCTTTCAGATTTTTCAGCATTAGTGTATAGGAATGCAAGAGATTTCTGTGCATTAATTTTGTATCCTGCTACTTTACCAAATTCATTGATTAGCTCTAGTAGTTTTCTGGTAGCATCTTTAGGAATCTCTGTGTATAGTATCATGTCATCTGCAAACAGTGACAGCTTTACTCCTTCTCTTCCAATTTGGATTCCTTTCATTTCTTTTTCTTCTCTGATTGCTGTGGCTAAAACTTCCAAAACAATGTTGAATAATAGTAGTGAGAGTGGGCAGCCTTGTCTTTTTCCTGAGCTTAGTGGAAATGGTTTCAGTTTTTCACCACTGAGGACGATGTGGCTGTGGTTTTGTCATATATGGCCTTTATTATGTTGAGAAACGTTCCCTCTATGCCTACTTTCTGGAGGGTTTTTATCATAAATAACTTTAATTTTTTTGAAAGCTTTTTCTGCATCTATTGAGATGATCATATGTTCTTTTTTTCTTATTAGTCATCCATTTTATACATATCAGTGTATACATGTCAATCCCAATCTCCCAGTTCATCACACCACAGCCCCCACTCCCTGTTGCTTTCCCACCTTGGTGTCCATGGGTTTGTTTTCTACTTCTGTGTCTCAATTTCTGCTCTGCAAACCGGATCATGTGTACCATTTTCTAGGTTCCACATATATGTGTTAATATACGATATTTGTTTGATCATATGGTTTTTATTCTTCAGTTTGTTAATATAGTGTATCACATTGATTGATTTGTGTATATTGAAGAATCGTTGCATTCCAGGGATAAAGTCCACTTGATCTTGGTGTATGATCCTTTTAATTTGCCGTTGGATTCTGTTTGCTAGTATTTTGTTGAGGATTTTTGTATCTATGTTCATCAGTGATATTGGCCTGTAGCTTTCTTCCCTTGTGACATCTCTGTCTGGTTTTTGTATCAGGGTGATGGTGCCCTCATAGAATGAGTTTGGGAGTTTTCCTCCCTCTGCTATATTTTGGAAGAGTTTGAGAAGGATAGGTGTTCTCTCTTCTCTAAATATTTGATAGAATTCACCTGTGAAGCCATCTGGTCCTGGTTTTTTTTTTTGTTGGAAGATTTTTAACAACAGTTTCAATTTCATAGCTTGTGATTGGTCTGTCCATATTTTCTATTGCTTCTTGGTTCATTCTTGGAAGGTTGTGCTTTTCTAAGAATTTGTCCATTTCTTCCAGGTTGTCCATTTTATTGGCATATAGTTGCTTGTAGTAATCTCTCATGATCCTTCGTATTTCTGCAGTGTCAGTTTTTAGTTCTCCGTTTTCATTTCTAATTCTATTGATTTGAGTCTTCTCCCTTTTTTACTTGATGAATCTGGTTAATGATTTATCCATTTTGTTTGTCTTCTCAAAGAACTAGCTTTTAGTTTTATTGATCGTTGTTATTGTTTCCTTCATTTCTTTTTCATTTATTTCTGATCTGATTTTTATGATTTCTTTCCTTCTGCTAACTTGAGGATTTTTTGTTCTTCTTTCTTTAATTGCTTTAGGTGTAGGGTTAGGTGGTTTATTTGAGATGTTTTTTGTTTCTTAAGGTAGGATTGTATTGCTATAAACTTCCCTCTTAGAACTGCTTTTGCTGCATCCCATAAGTTTTGGGTCGTCATGTTTTCGTTGTCATTTGTTTCTAGGCATTTTTTGATTTTCTCTTTGATTTCTTCAGTGATCTCTTGGTTATTAGGTAATGTATTGTTTAGCCTCCATGTTTTTATATATTTTTTTTTACAGATTTCTTTCTCTGATAGATATCTAGTCTCATAGTGTTATATTCAGAAAAGATACTTGGTATGATTTCAGTTTTCTTAAATTTACCAAGGCTTGATTTGTGACCCAAGATATGGTCTATCCTGGAGAATGTTCCATGAGCACCTGAGGAAAGTGTATTCTGTTGTTTTTGCATGGAATGTCCTATAAATATCAATTAAGTCCATCTTGTTTAATATATCATTTAAAGCTTGTGTTTCCTTATTTATTTTCATTTTGGGTGATCTGTCCATTGGTGAAAGTTGGGTGTTAAAGTCCCCTACTATGATTGTGTTACTGTTGATTTCCCCTTTTATGGCTGTTAGCATTTGCCTTATGTATTGAGGTGCTCCTATGTTGGGTGCATAAATACTTACAATTGTTATATCTTCTTCCTGGATTAGTCCCTTTATCATTATGCAGTGTCCTTCCTTGTCTCTTCTAACAGTCTTTATTTTAAAGTCTATTTTATCTGATATGAGAATTGCTACTCCAGCTTCTTTTTTTGATTTCTATTTTCATGGAATATCTTTTTCTACCCCCTCACTTTCAGTTTGTATGTGTCCCTAGGTCTGATGTGGGTCTCTTGTGGACAGCATATATTCAGGTCTTGTTTTTGTATCCATTCAGCCAGTCTGTGTCTTTTGGTTGGAGCATTTCATCCACTTATATTTACGGTAATTATTGATATGTGTGTTCCTATTTCCATTTTCTTAATTGTATTGGGTTTGTTTTTGTAGGTCTTTTTCTTCTCTTGTGTTTCTTGCCTAGAGAAGTTCCTGTAGCATTTGTTGTAAAGCTGGTTTGGTTGTGCTGAATTCTCTTAGCTTTTGCTTGTCTGTAAAGCTTTTTATTTTTCTGTCAAATCTGAATGATATTCTTGCTCTGTAGAGTAATCTTGGTTGTAGGTTTTTCCCTTTCATCAATTTAAATACATATTGCCACTCCCTTCTGGCCTGCGGTGTTTGTGCTGAAAAAATCAGCTGATAACCTTATAGGGATTCCCTTGTATGTTTTTTGTTGCCTTTCCCTTGCTGCTTTTAGTATTTTTTCTTTGAATTTAATTTTTATAGCTTTGATTAAGATGTGTCTTGGCGTGTTTCTCCTTGGATTTATCCTGTTTAGAACTCTCTGCGCTTCCTGGACTTTGGTGACTATTTCCTTTCCCATATTAGGGAATTTTCAACTATAATCTCTTCAAATATATTTTCAGACCCCTTTCTTTTTCTCTTCTTCTTCTGGGACCCCTATAATTTGAATGTTGGTGCGTTTAATGTTGTTCCAGAAGTCTCTGAGACTATGCTCATTTCTTTTCATTCTTTATTCTGCTTCTCAGCAGTTATTTCCACCATTCTCTTTTCCAGCTCACTTATTCATTCTTCTGCCTCAGTTATTCTGCTATTGTTTCCTTCTAGTGTAGTTTTCATTTCAGTTATTGTGTTGTTCATCAGTGTTTGTTTGTTCTTTAGTTCCTCTAGGTCCTTGTTAAACATTTGTTGTATTTTCTCAATCCATGCCTCCATTCTATTTCTGAGATTTTGGATCATCGTTACTATCATTCCTCTGAATTATTTTCCATTTAGAATGCCTATTTCCTATTCATTTATTTAGTTTTGTAGGTTTTTACCTTGTTTCGTCTTCTGTAGCATATTTCTCTGTTGTCTCATTTTTGTTGATGGGTGGAGCTGTGTTCCTGTCTTGCTGGTTGTTTGGCCTGAAGCGTCCATCACAGGGGCTTGCAGACAGCTGGGTGGGGCCAGATTGTGGTGCCAAGATGAGGACCTCCAGGAGAGCTCACACAATTAGTATTCCCTGGTGCCTAAAGTTCTCTGGTAGTCCAGTGGCTCATATTTGGTGGTGACACCACAGGACCTCAGGCCTGACCTCTGGCCTGTGAACCAAGACCTCGCAAGCTGCCCGGCATTACCAAAACGAAAAAGAAAAGAAAACAAGAGATAAAGCGTAAGGCACGTAATAAAAACAGAAACAAAAACAAACACATACACAGATAAAAAAAAAAAGAAAAGAAACAGACAAGTAAAACCCAAGGGAAATAACAAAAGCACATCCAAGCAAGCAAAAATCAAACAAACAAGCAAACAAAAAAAACAAACAAGGAAAGCAAATATGAAACACCCAAACAAGAGAGCCCCCAAACCAAAACCAGTAATAAAAGCAAAACAAACCTAAACAGAAAACAAAAAAAGAAAAAGGAAAAGAAAAGCCAGTTGTGCAGGAATTTTCTTGTCTCCGTAGGTGTCCAAGATTCTCCACTAGTGTTCAGCAGGTCCTCTGTGGCAGTCGTTCTGGTGTATTCTTGATGTATTTGTGAGGAGATGCGAACTCCACACCTTCTATTCCACCATCTTGACTCCACCCAAATAATCACTTTAAATGTAAATGGAATGAACACTCCAATCAAAAGACATAGGCTCGCTAAACGAATGAATGAGAAAAAGGACCCATCTATATGCTGCATACAAGAGATTCATTTCAAAGCTAAAGACACAGAGACTGAAAGTGAAAGGATAGAAAAAGATATTCCATGCAAATGGAAATTACAAAAAAACTGGGGTAGCAATACTCATATAAGAAAAAACAGACTTTACTAATTAAACCTAGAAGTTTTTGCACAACTAAGAAAACCATAAACAAAACGAAAAGACAACCCACAGAGTGGGAGAAAATATTTGCAAACAAAGCAATGGACAAGGGATTAATCTCCAAAACATATAAAGAGCTCACACAACTCAATGTCTAAAAAACAAACAACCCAACCAAAAAATAGGCAGAAGTTGTAGATAGACGTTTCTCTAGAGAAGACATACAGATGGTCAAAAAGCACATGACGGGCTTCCCTGGTGTCGCAGTGGTTGAGAGTCCGCCTGCCGATGCAGGGGACATGTGTTCATGCCCCAGTCCAGGAAGATCCCACGTGCTGTGGAGCGGCTAGGCCCGTGAGCCATGGCCACTGAGCCTGCGAGTCTGGAGCCTGTGCTCTGCCAAGTGAGAGGCCTGCGTACTGCAAAAAAAAAAAAAGCACATGACAAGATGCTCAGCATCTCTAATTATTAGAGAAATCCAAATCAAAACTACAATGAGGTATCACCTCACACTAGTCAGAATGGCCATTGTCAAAAAGTCTACAAACAGTAAATGCTGGACAGGGTGTGGAGAAAAGGGAACCCTCTTGTGCTGTTGGTGGGAATGTAAATTGTTGCAGCCACTAGGAAGAACAGTATGGAGGTTCCTTAAAAAACTAAAAATAGAACTACCCTATGACCCAGCAGCCTTACTCCTGGGAATATATCTGGAGAAAACTGTACTTTGAAAATATACATGCACTTCAGTGTTCATTGCAGCACTATTTACAATAGCCAAGCCATGGAAGCAACCTAAATGTCCATCAGCAGATGAATGCATTAAGAAGGTGTGGTACATATATACAATTGAATATTACTCAAACATAAAACAGAATAAAATAATGCCATTTTCATCAACATGGATGGATCTAGAGATTATCATACTAGGTGAAGTAAGTCAGACAAAGAAAATATATGATATCACTTATATGTGAATCTAAAATAATGATACAAATGAACTTATTTAAAAAAACAGACTTTAAAACAAAGACTATAAAAAAAGGAAAAGGAAAATACATAATGATAAAGAGGTCAATCCAAGAAGAGGATATAACACTTGTAAATATATGTGCCCCCAACATAGGACACCTAAATACGTAAAGCAAGTATTGACAGATACCTAAAGACATAGAGCAAATTTTGACAGACATAAGGGGAGAAAATGACAGTAATACAATGTAGTACAGGATTTTAATATCCCACTTACATCAATATATAGATCATCCAGACAGAAAATCAATAAGGAAACCCTGGCCTTAAACAACATATTAGACCAGAATGACCAAGTAGATATCTAGAAAACATTCCAATCAAAAACAGGGGAATGCACATTCTTTTCAAGTGCACCTGGGACATTCTCCAGGATAAATCACATGCTAGGACACAAAACAAGTCTTTATAAACTTAGGAAGATTGATATCATGTCAGCTGTCTTTTCTGACCGCAATGGTATACTAGAAATTAATTATAGGAAGAAAACTGGGAAAACACGTGGAGACTAAAAAATATGATACTAAAACAAAAGCAAAAACAAACAAAACAACAACAACAAAGGATCAATGAAAAAACCAAAGAGGAAATCAGAAAATACCTTGGAATGAATGAAAGTAGAAATGCAACTTTCCAAAATCTATGGGATGCAGCAAAAGCAGTTCTAAGAGGAAAGTTCAGAGAGATGTATGTGTAAATCAAGGAACACAAAAAAATCTCAAATAAATAACCTAAATGTATACGTGAAGTAATTAGTAAAAGAAGAACAAACAAAGCCTAAAGTTAATAAAGAAAGGATATAATAAAGATAAGAGTGGAAAAAAATGAAATAGAGACTAAAAAATAGAAAATATCAATGAAACTAAGAGCTGGTTCTTTGAAAAGATAAACAAAATTGACAAACCTTTAGCCAGACCCATCAAGAAAAAGAGTCCAAATAAATAAAATTAGAAATGAAAGAGGAAAAATTACAACCAATATCACAGAAGTACAGTCATAGGAGAATTCTGTGAATAGTTATACACCAACAAATTAGGTAACCTAGAAGCAATGGATGAATTTCTAGAAACATACAATCTTCTAAAGAGTGAATCAGGAAGAAATAGAAAATCTGAACAGACCAAATACTAGTAGTGAAATTGAATCAGTAATAAAAAAACTCCCAACAAACAAAAGTCCAGGACCAGATAGCTTCACCTGTGAATTCTACCAAATAATTAAAGAAGAGTTAGTACCTATTTTTCTCAAATATTCCAAAAAATTTAAGAAGTGGAAATGCTTCGAAGCTCATTCAACGAGGCCAGCATCACTCTGATACCAAAACCAGCCAAGAATATCACAAAAAAAGAAAATTATAGGCCAACACACCTGATGAACATAGATGGAAAAACCCTCAAAAAATTATTAGCAAACTAAATTAAAAATATATTAAAAGGATACATTATGATGGTTCGATATCTGCAAATCAGTCAATGTGATACATATACCACATTAACAAAAGGAAAGACACCAAGTCACATGATCAATTCAACATCCATTCCTGATGAAAACTCTCAAGAAACTTGTATAGAGGGAACACATCTCAACATAATAAGGTCATAAAGTTCAAACCCACAGCTAACATCATACTCAGTGGAGAAAAGCTGAAAGCTTTTCCTCTAAGATCAGGAATAGGACAAGGATGCTCACTCTTGCCACTGTTATTCAACATAGTGTTTGAAATACTATCTGCAACAATCAGATAATAAAAAGAGATAAAATGCATCCAAATTGGAAAGGAGGAAGCAATACTGTCACTTTTTGCAGATGAAGTGATACTACATATATAAAATCCTAAAAACTGCACCAAAAAACTATTAGAACTAATAAATAAATTCAGTAAAGTTGTAGCATACAAAATAAATATACAGAAATCTGTTGCATTTCTATATACTAATAAACTATCATAAAAAGAAATTAAGAAGTACATTTCATTTATAATTGTGTCAAAAAGAATAAAATACCTAGAAATAAATATAACCAAGGAGGTGCAAGACTTGTACTCTGAAAACTATGACATTGATGAAAGAAATTGAAGACAAAAGAAAGAAATGGAAAGATATCCTGTACTCATGGATCAGAATAATTAATACTGTTCAAATGTCTGTAGTACCCAAAGCAATCTACAGATTCAGTGCAATCCCTGTTAAAGTACCTATATTATTTTTCACAGAATTAGAACAAATAATCCTAAAATTTGTATAAAACCACAAAAGATCCCCAATAGCCAAAGTAATGTTGAGGACGAAGAACAAAGCTAGAGGTATGATATTCTCCCTGACTTCATACTGTACTACAAGGCTACAGTAATCAAAACAGTATGGTACTGGTACAAAAACAGACATATTGATCATTGGAACAGAATACAGATCCCAGGAATAAATCTATGCATATATGATCAATTAGTTTATGACAAAGGAGGTAAGAATATTCAATGGGGAAAAGGCAGTCTCTTCAATAAATGGTATTGAGAAAACTGGACAGCTACTTGTAAAAGAATGAAACTAGACCATTTTCTTACATCATTTACAAAAGTAAATTCAAAGTCAATTAAAAACTTAAAAGTATGATGTGAAACTGTAAACTCCTAGAAGAAAACATAGGTAGTTTGCTCTTTGACATCAGTCTTAGAAATGTATTTTTCGATCTGTCTCCTCAGGCAAGGGCAACAAAAGCAAAGATGAACAAATGGGACCACATCAAACTAAAAAGCTCTTGCACAGCATAGGAAACCATCAACAAAAAGAAAAGGCGACCTACTGAATGGGAGAAAATATTTGCAAATGGCATGTTGATAAGGGGTTAATATCCAAAATATGTAAAGAACTTAAACAACCACAATGTTGCCTCATACCAATAAGAATGGATATTATCAAAACAACAAGAAACAAGTGAGGATGTAGAGGAAAGGGAATGCTCATGCCCTGTTGGTAGGAATGTAAATTTGATACAGCCACTATGGAAAACAGTATGAATGTTCCTTAAAAAATTAAAAATAGAACATCCATACAATTCAATTTCACATTCAGGTATTCAAAGACAATGAACACTAATTCTAAAAGATATATGCACTGCAATGTTCATAGTAGCATTATTTACGATAGCCAAGATCTGAAGCAAGCTAAATGTCCATAAACAGATGAATGGATAAAGAAGATATATGTTCTCTTGGAATGGAATGGAATACCACAGAGCCATTAAAAAAGAATGAAATCTTGCCAGCTGTGACAACATGGATGGACCTGGAGGGTATTATGCATACTGAAGTAAGTCAGACAAAGACAAATACTATATTTTTACTTATATGTGGAATCTAAAATACAAAACAAATGAGCAAATATAACAAAACGGCAACAGTCTCATCGGTACAGAGAACAAACTAGTGGTTACCAGAGGGTAGAGGGATGGGAGGATGGCCAAAATAGGTGAAGGGGATTAAGAGGTACAAACTACCAGTTATAAAATAAGTCACAGGCAAGCAGAGGGAAAATGGTCAATAATATTGTAATAACTTTATATGGTGCATAAGATATAAAAATATTAAATCATTATGTTGTACACCTGAAACTAATATAATATTGTAAGTCAACTATATTTCAGTTAAATCAATCAATAAAATATAACTCAGTTTCCAAATTTAAAATTGAAATGTCTTTTTGGGAAATCAAAATCTAGGATGGGAAAAGTTATATTCCCAACTAGGACCTGAAATCATGGTCCTTTCCCTAGGAATGCAGGGTATGTTAAAACATACAACCAAGAAAGGCTGTGGGATATTTAGAGAAAAAGATAGGGAACTAATCCTTTCCTTGTGCGTGTGTGTGTGTGTGTGTGTGTGTGTGTGTGTGTGTGTGTGAGTTTTAAATCTTACTGACTAGTGCAGCAAGCCAATTCATGAATTAATCCCTTCTTCCAACACCCCATTTTGAAGAGCTTTCCAATGCTTACAGAGTCACATGGGGCATAATCGAAGTCAGTAGACACTGCCAAGTAATCTCACTAGATTCTATATTAGAAGAATAAAGAGCCTGTAGAGAAGGTGAGATATGCATAACTAGATGTTTGTTGTAGTCTGTGTTCTTAGTTTCAATTGTAGATATTTCACATGCAAGAGAAATTTTTCATGTACATAGAGCAAGCATAATATAATAATTAAATATAGTATATAATATATATGTAATAGTATAGAATAATATTTACACACAGACAGATAAACAGATAGATAATATAGTAATAACATAATGTTACCAGGCCATGAACATTTCCCCAGCCCTTTCTCATGCTTACTACCATCATTATAAATATATATCTGATGGTAGTCTGTGAGAATAAAACTTCTGGTTTTGTAATGCATAATCTTTATATTTTGTGGAAATTTTTTATTGAATGTCACTTCAAATATCTTTGACTCAGCCTAATTTCTATCAAGCTTGGATTCTTGGGCAACTCTAATTTGCTTAACACTACGTATGTATAGGTTAGTATTAGATTCTAGGCTAATGTCAACATTAGGCTGTGGAACTGTTTAATAATCAAGGGTCAACATAATCAGAAAAGTAGAAAACACATACTTTAAATGTGACCTTCAACCCATGACTATTTTATTAATCTTAAAAATTTAATGGTTAATGTCATTAAAGTTTGGTATGGAGTTTGATGTGATATGATGTTGCTGTTGCTGTCAGGATTAAATTTGTTAGCCTATGTAAAGTGTTTATAAGAGTGCCAGGGACATAATGTTCGCTGTTATTGTTGTTATTTAGTTTGCAATGGACTTTAGTTTTATCAGTTCATGTTGAATACTACTGTGTTCACATATATATGCATTTGTTGGTTCTTTTGTTACAATTGATGAATCAGTATTGATACAGTTTTATTAATGGAAGCCCATCTATCTATACATAGATACATGCATACATATCCTACCCTATAAAAATCTAAAAACTCAGAGAAATAAGGCTAAGAGTTAAGTCAAAAAGATAAAGTAAGGCTAAAAAAAGAGAAACAATGTATGGTTGGCATCTAGGAGAACTACAAGCAGCACATAACATGTGTAAGGAGCTAATGTTGTAAATGTTGAATATTTGTAGATGTCCCGATTCATCCCATCTTGTGAATGGACATGGTGACTTAAAAACAGGTTTGGCAAAATTGAGCACAGAATTTTTCTATCCTTTTTTTTTTTTAATCTGTTTATTTTGGTTCTGCCAGGTCTTAGTTGCAGCAGGCGGTCTCTTTAGTTGCGGCTCACAGGCTTCTAAGTTGTGGCTCACCAGCTCCTTAGTTGTGGCATGTGAACTCTCAGTTGCAGCATGCATGTGGGATCTAGTTCCCTCAGCAGGGATCAAGCCCAGGTCCCCTGCATTGGGAGTGTGGAGTCTTAACCACTGCGCCACCAGGGAAGTCCCATCTATCAGTTTTTAAGGAGTTTATTTTTAGAGCAGTTTTAGGTTTACAGAAAACTTGTTCGAGAGTTGCCATATACCCCTTCCCACTTTCCCCTGCCCACAGTTTTTCCTATTATTAACATGTTGCATTAGTGTGGTTCTTTCATTACAATTGATGAACCAGTATTGCTACAGTTTTATTAATGGAAGCCCATAATTTACATTAGAGTTCACTCTTGGTGTTGCACATTCTATAATTTTGACAAATTTATGTCATATATCCACCAATACATTTTCTCTGCTCTAAAAATGCCCTGTACTCCACCTATCCATTCCTCTCCCTTCCCTCTGAACCCCTGTCAGTCGCTGATCTTTTTTACTGTCTCCATAGTTTTGCCTTTTCCAGAATGTCATATAGTTGGAATCCTACAATATGTGTACTTTTCGGACTGACTTCTTCTCCTCCATTTTTTTAATGGCTTGATAGCTCATTTCATTTTAGCACTGAATAGTATGCCATTGTATGGAAGTACCACAGTTTGTTTATCCATTCACCTATGAATGACGTGGTTGTTTCACAGTTTTGGCAATCATGAGTAAGGCTGCTATAAACATTTATGTGTGATTTTTGAGTGGATGTAAGTTTTCAATTCATTTTACACCTAGGAATGTGCTTTCTGGATCTGATGATAAGCCTATGTTTAGTTCTGTAGGAAACTGTCAAATTATCTTTCAAAGTGCCTGTACCACATTGCCTTCACACCAGCAATGAACAAGAGTTCCTATTGTTTGATACCTTCACCAGCGTTTGGTGTTGTCAATGTTTTGTATTTTTGCTCTTCTAATAGGTTTAATTTGCAGTTCCCAAATGAATATGATGTTGAGCATCTTTCCATATACTTATTTGCCATTTGTATATCTTCTTTGGTCAGGTGTCTGTTCAGCTCTTTTGTCAATTTTTGATTGGGTTGCTGTTTTGTTTACTTCTTTTTTAAAAAAATATTTATTTTATATTAGAGCATAGCTGATTAACAATGTTGTGTTAGTTTCAGGTGTGAGGCAAAGTGACTCAGTTATACATATACATGTATCCATCGTTTTTCAAATCATTTTCCTATTTAGGTTATTAGAGAGTATTGAGCAGAGTACCCTGTTTCCTTTTATGGATCATGCTTTAGATGTTTTATCAAAAAAGTCATCACCAAACTGGTCACCTATACTTACTTCTACGTTGTCTGCTGAAACTTTCCTACTAGTTTTTTAGGGAAATTATCTTTGCAGAGCAAAAACTTGGTCTTCCTTAATGCTTTCCTCTCATCACATAATGCCTTTTCCCCCCTTCTATTTACTTATCTAGAGAAATCTTAACCATTCTTCAAAGAGTCAGTTCAAGGTTCACATCCTTCAAAACTTGCCCTGACCACATCAGATCACTTTGATCTCATTCTTCTTTGAACTCCTAAAGCTATGGTAATCTACACTACATTGTTTGGTACTGCATTATACTCTGTTTAGTGCTATTTAAGAAATTATTTCCATGTGTTAATCATATCTTGCAGGCAAGAGAAGTTGGAAATTATGCACCCTTTATAATTACCAGCAAACTTAATATGGTTTGGACCCAGTGCAGATTCTCAAAAAATGCCTGGAATCAGGAAGCTGCAAAGTGAAATTGTTAAGAGCCTGAGTTCTGAAGTCACTTTGACAAGGTTTTATTTCACCTACGTGACTGATGCCTGTATGATTTTTGGCAAACAAGTTACCGAACCTCCCTGACTTGAGTATGTTTATCTGTAAAGAGAGGGATAAGATAATACATGTCTAATATGGTTGATGTAGGTGTCAACAGGAGATAAATGTATACAAAGATCTTAGCAGGCATCCTGGCACGTGGCACATGCTTTATATTATTGTTTTTTATTATTATATTATTCTTTTTATAAATATAGTAGAACATGAATATGAATAACTAGAATATGAATGAACTAGGTTAGTTATAATGAAGATGCAAATATGAAAATACTTTGTGACCTCTATGTCTCATTATAATTTTTAATACCGTTATGCTTAAAGGCCCATGTTATATAGAAGAATATTCAGCTGAACTAAGAATCCTGGAAAACCCATTTCATATCCCGATTTCACCTTATTCTTCCAAATTGGATTCAGCTTTCATAACTGCTCCTGAGTATTCAACTTAGTGATCACATTTACTAGCCTGGTAATCCTGGGAAAGCTGTGATCCTCCTTCCATTCCCTTCCCTGGAGCTGTTTCCTCCTATTAAAAACCTATCAGGGCTCCCCTGGTGGCGCAGTGGTTGAGAGTCCGCCTGCCGATGCAGGGGACACGGGTTCGTGCCCTGGTCTGGGAAGATCCCACATGCCGCGGAGCGGCTGGGCCCGTGAGCCATGGCCGCTGAGCCTGCGCGTCCGGAGCCTGTGCTCCGCAACGGGAGAGGCCACAACAGTGAGAGGCCTGCGTACCGCAAAAAAAAAAAAAACCTATCAAGAACTATCTCTCAAAATTGTTAAAAGTGTTAAAAGATTATTATGTGAAAGTAGCACAGTGTCTCACATTTTGTGGCTGTTCAATAAATATTACATTTTGATTTCCTCACAGTGAGTGCCCTTTAAAAAAATCTTCATAAAATTCTCCCTTATATTCTGTTTTCCACACAATTGTCATAGTGGGTTACCTGAAGTGCCAAACAGGCCAAGCTGCTTCTCCTTCAGTGGCTTCCTGCCATTGCATACATCACAATAACTTGCAACTGGAGACTTAGGTCCTCTCTTCCAGTGTGGTCTCAATTTCTGCTTCTCTGTCTCATTTTAATAATACGAAGTTCCAGTAATTTCTGCTTTCTATGTTCCTTTCTTCCTCCTTTTTTAAAAAAAAATATTTATTTATTTTTGGCTGCATTGGGTCTTCGTTGCTGTGCATGGGCTTTTCTCTAGTTGTGGCGAGCGGGGGCTACTTTTCGTTGTGGTGCGTGGCTTCTCATTGCAGTGGCTTCTCTTGTTGCAGAGCATGGGCTCTAGGTGCATGGGCTTCAGTAGCTGTGGCACGTGGACTCAGTAGTTGTAGCTCGCAGGCTCTAGAGCGCAGGCTCAGTAGTTGTGGCGCACAGGCTTAGTTGCTCCGAGGCATGTAGGATCTTCCCGGACCAGGGCTCGAACCCGTGTCTCCTGCATTGGCAGGCGGATTCTTAACCACTGTACCACCAGGGAAGCCCTCTTCCTCCTTTTATACATGGCTAGTTCTCTGAGACTCAGTTTACTTACCATCTCATTCAGGAAGATCCTGGGCACATACCTTACTGCGGCCAGCTGATGTAAATCTTCTGTGTTTTTCTATGGCACCGTTCATTACATGTAGGTCTTCTTCCCAGGACTGTAATCTCCTCGAAGGCCATGATGATGTCCTTAGTATACAGTATCCAGTAGGTGCTTATTAGTGAAGAATAAATAGTTCTTTATTGAATTCTATTTAAAAATGGGTCCTAATACAGTGTCGTGTATGTTCTAGTCACCTTACAAATTTGGTGAATGAACAAATGAGCAAATATATGAAGCAAGAATGAAGATGAAGTTTTATCTGAGGACAGGATTCAGATGACTGACCTCTCAAGATTTTCACAACTTTGTTTTTATATAAAAGATCTACATAATACCAGTATGATAGTAGCTTTAACATTAAACATAAAACATAATAAGCATATGCAATAATTACACAGCTATAGAAATTTGAGACCATGATTATGAAATGAGTATAAAAACCTATAACCAACTCCCTATGAAACGATGGCCTGACTTACAGGTATATGCATGAGATTTAATAATAGAACATTACTTTCTCTCCTCAAAGTGGGAGCTATTGTTAAATCAGCAGTCCACTGGACCTGAGGGAAAAAGTGTAAAGAGGAGGCTTTGCACATGAAGGTGATAAGAGGAATCACCAGTGGAGAGCAGAGAGTGATGCATCTTTTCTGGTAGCCAGAAAAGCTGAATGTAGTCTGTCTTGAGGTCATTTCACTTTTTTCTCTGGATTGTCTAATGGTAGCTGAGAGCAAAATGTGTCTCTTAGGGTATAACCTTCCATAAGCTGAGGAGCCAAGCATTATTAACCTGAGGGAGAGAGAGCAGGAAAGAAAGACTGTGTGCTTTCCTGGAGCTGTTAATAATGTACTGGACAAGGACAATAAATAATTGATAGTTGTCACCTTTCTGCTTCTTGGTGTTTCATGGGCTTCAAGATGGTCCTTTATCTTAGCGCCATCTAATCGTGTTACATCACATGCACTCCTTGTCGCCAACATTAATATGTCTGCCAGTGACGTGTGTTACACACTGGCTTTTCAGAGCTATTACGAACTGTGATCTGCGCCAGTCAAGAGCAATGTAATTGTCACCAGTAGACAGAAATATTACTGCCAGACAGAATAATGTAAATAATACAAAAAATAACCTCTAACACCAACGACAAATCTCCATAATTAGGGAGCAGTCTCTTCCATCACATCTGTTGTATGACTCCCCTGAATGAGAATTGCCATAGTCTGGAGGGAAGCAGGCTCAATTCAATCAGGCAGAGCACCTGCACTCTTTTGATTATGTACATTGCAGAGACAGAGTAGGTGTGGATTCTGGAGCAAAGCAATGGGGGACTGCAAGTGAGTATTTTAGATTTTTGTTCCTGAGACCTTTACATTACACCTGCAGAGGTACCACAGCAACCTAGCAGTGATCGCCTTCCATGGCAATGTGGCCACATTAACCCACATGGCAATTCCTAAATTTTGATTATAGGCAGAATGAGAGTACTAAGCACAGAGGGAATAAAAGAGAAGGCAAAATATGTGCTTCAACTGGCAGCTAAAACTATCTAGCATTACACAGCTCATTTTATTCTCAAAGTGTTCAAGGGAGCATTACCTAATAAATTCTTTTTGTCAAATGCTGCAAGATCTGCCATGCACCTGTGGCATACACTATCCATTCATCCTCTTCCTTGCTAACAGAATCCCAATTTTCAACAGGATGGCAGAATGCCCAGCTAAAGAATACTTCTTCAACCTTCCTTGTAGCTATGAGAGGAAGTGGCAGAGGTCTGGTCAATAAGACATGAGTGGAAGACTGTTGGAGATTTCTGGGATTTTTGTTTTCCTAATAAAAGGAGTAGATGTTGCTGGAGCCACCTTTCTCCTTTCTACCTTCTCCCTGCCTTGAATGCTTGGAGCTAAAGCAGCTCCAAGGACAGATCGAGATGCACAGATGCAGACCCTGACCCCAGCTAGCCATGAATTAATGCCAGCAGTCATTAAACTCTGGGTTTCTTATTTGAGAAAAAGAACCCTCTATTGTTTTTTTTTTTTTTTTTACTTTCCATAGGTGGTATTTTGTATTGTTACCTGCTCATGAGCACATTCCTAACTATAGGACCCAATCTAAAAAGCCCTTGCTCCATCCCCAATATTAAGACAAAGCAAAAGTTAAAAAATTCTTTTGAAAGTCACATGGAGAAGTGAAAAGAGACGACAAGGAATACAGTAATAAAACTAGCATCTATTGAGGATGTGCTCTGTGCTAAGCACTTTTGTAGGACCTTTACGTACACCAACTCATTCAATTCTCACAGCAACCTTGTGAAGTAGGTTCTGTTATAAACCTATTTAATAAATGGAAGAGAGACATATCAAAGTCAAGTAACTTGCCCGAGGGTCCACATCTAGGAGGGGATGGAGCCAAGATTCCAGGTTCCAGAGTCTAGGCTTTTAACTACTATATTTTCTGGTTTACATTTTCCATTTCATAAAAGGAGAAAACCAAGTCAGAGGTTTAATTGATGAATCCACTGTTATAGAAAGCTCTGTTTTTTTTTTTTTTTTTCCGGTATGTGGGCCTCTCACTGTTGTGGCCTCTCCCGTTGCGGAGCACAGGCACCGGACGTGCAGGCTCAGCGGCCATGGCTCACGGGCCCAGCCGCTCCGTGGCATGTGGGCTCTAACCGGACCGGGGCACGAACCTGTGTCCCCTGCATCGGCAGGCGGACTCTCAACCGCTGCGCCACCAGGGAAGCCCAGAAAGCTCTTTTTTGAGATACATTTTTGATGTGTCTTGAGTATTACTAGGAAAAGATTCTTTTGTGAGATATGATTTCAAGCAACTTTTGTTTTGTGCAGTATTTTTGTTTTCAGAAGCTCAAAACAAAAATTTAATCTATCCATCCACCCATCATATGGAGATTACTATGGCAACTGTCTGCACTGCATCTAACATATTTGCATTGATATGTATTGAACTTGCCCAGTTCTTGACCTGTGGCATTTAAAACAACACGTTCTTTAAATTTCGATCACCCTAAGGTAGATTTGAAATTCAGCTGTATTGCTGTTTTGTTTTCTTTTTTTTCTCTGAAGGCTAATGCATCTGCTTGTTTATTCATTGATTATCACTGAAAATGAGAATAATGCACGTCAAAATATTTTGGAAACTGTCAAAAATCCATATAAATGTAAATAATTATTATGTTATAGAGGTATTTTGATGTGGTAGAACGAGAATTAGGAAACCTGAGTTTCTCTTCTGCCTGTGTGTCTTAATTACTATGTGACATGGGAAGAGTTCACGTATCCTTTCTAGACATTGTTGACCTGCCTTTTATTCTCTGGACCGATGTAACTCCCTTGTTCCATGTACCTACCAGTTAATAAAAGTAAGCTGAGAACATTAGTCATGTGTTTGGAGGCACTCATACAGGACCTCATCCTTCCTTATTTGTGTCCATCTTGCTTTTATTTAATCTCATCTAATTCCAGGTCCAAATATGATTCCAAATTTAATTTCTGTTTTCAAAATGAAAACTGTTACTAATGGTAACAGTTCATATTTATTGAGTGCTTGGTGTGTGTCAGACACAATGGGCAATGCTTTGCTTGTACTATCTCATTTAACATATACCATAGCTAGGGCATTTACCTGTAAGCAATGGTATGACTAGACTGATTCTTTCTACCTCTGGTTCTGATTGCTGGTGCCTGTGTTCTCCTGATTACTAATTTTTTCATATCACCCCTCACTATAGCTTTAGGAAGGCAGATATGACTGTTATTTCCATTTTAGAGATAAGGAGACACATTAATATTTGGGATTCTTGGTATTTAGGGCTTTTTTTCCCCCCCAGTGGATTCTGGCTTGTTTCACTCCTTTCACCACTGGCAGCTATTTTTAGTTCTTTAGCAACTGCCTATCCATGCCAGCCCATTCTGCTGTGCCAAGCTCCAGCCCAAGGAGCCCATTTTCACATTTGGCATTTTGTCTGGTGCCACATTCCTTGGACTGTCTACCCACTTGCTTGTATATGGATAAGTGACTGAGTGAGTTTGGTCTCAATCCTTGGGTTTTGGATTCTTAGGATAGAGTAAAACACTTCCCCTTTTGACTTGATAGTTCTGACTCATCCGGCTCTGTCCTCACTGCCATCCTCGATCCAGATATAACCTATCAGGGACAGGAAGTGGGGAGTATGTATGCTTCCTGTGTCTGTATGTGTATTGTATAAAGAGACAGAAAAACAGAAGCATAGATCTATCTTCTCTATATTTTCCAAAATTTATTTTCTTTTGCATATGGTAGAGAATTAAAGTTCATTCTGAGATACAAATTAAAAAATACTTTAGCACTTTAGTTTTAGGAAGATGTGGTCTAAGCCAATATAATAATACTGTCACTGCAAACTCATAGACACAATAAGAAAAATGTAATAATTTCTTTTTTTTTTTTTTTTTAACATCTTTATTGGGGTATAATTGCTTTACAATGGTGTGTTAGTTTCTGCTTTATAACAAAGTGAATCAGTCATACATAAACATATGTTCCCATATGTCTTCCCTGTTGCGTCTCCCTCCCTCCCACCCTCCCCATCCCACCCCTCCAGGCTGTCACAAAGCACCGAGCCAATATCCCTGTGCCATGCGGCTACTTCCCACTAGCTATCTACCTTACTGCGTTTGTTAGTGTGTATATGCCCATGACTCTCTCTCGCCCTGTCACAGCTCACCCTTCCCCCTCCCCATAACCTCAAGTCCGTTCTCTAAGAGGTCTGCGTCTTTATTCCTGCTTTACCCCTAGGTTCTTCATGACATTTTTTTCTTAAATTCCATATATATGTGTTAGCATACGGTATTTGTCTTTTTCTTTCTGACTTACTTCACTCTGTATGACAGACTCTAGGTCTATCCACCTCATTACAAATAGCTCAATTTCGTTTCTTTTTATGGCTGAGTAATATTCCATTGTATATATGTGCCACATCTTCTTTATCCATTCATCCGATGACGGGCACTTAGGTTGTTTCCATCTCCGGGCTATTGTAAATAGAGCTGCAATGAACATTTTGGTACATGACTCTTTTTGAATTTTGGTTTCCTCAGGGTATATGCCCAGTAGTGGGATTGCTGGGTCATATGGTAGTTCTATTTGTAGTTTTTTAAGGAACCTCCATACTGTTCTCCATAGTGGCTGAACCAATTCACATTCCCACCAGCAGTGCAAGAGTGTTCCCTTTTCTCCACACCCTCTCCAGCATTTATTGTTTCTAGATTTTTTGATGATGGCCATTCTGACTGGTGTGAGATGATATCTCATTGTAGTTTTGATTTGCATTTCTCTAATGATTAATGATGTTGAGCATTCTTTCATGTGTTTGTTGGCAGTCTGTATATCTTCTTTGGAGAAATGTCTATTTAGGTCTTCTGCCCATTTTTGGATTGGGTTGTTTGTTTTCTTGTTATTGAGCTGCATGAGCTGCTTGTAAATTTTGGAGATTAATCCTTTGTCGGTTGCTTCATTTGCAAATATTTTCTCCCATTCTGAGGGTTGTCTTTTGGTCTTGTTTATGGTTTCCTTTGCTGTGCAAAAGCTTTGAAGTTTCATTAGGTCCCATTTGTTTATTTTTGTTTTTATTTCCATTACTCTAGGAGGTGGGTCAGAAAGGATATTGCTTTGATTTATGTCATAGAGTGTTCTGCCTATGTTTTCCTCTAAGAGTTTGATAGTTTCTGGCCTTACATTTAGGTCTTTAATCCATTTTGAGCTTATTTTTGTGTATGGTGTTAGGGAGTGATCTAATCTCATACTTTTACATGTACCTGTCCAGTTTTCCCAGCACCACTTATTGAAGAGGCTGTCCTTTCTCCATTGTACATTACTGCCACCTTTATCAAAGATAAGGTGTCCATATGTGCATGGGTTTATCTCTGGGCTTTCTATCCTGTTCCATTGATCTATCTTTCTATTTTTGTGCCAGTACCATACCGTCTTGATGACTGTAGCTTTGTAGTATAGTCTGAAGTCAGGGAGCCTGATTCCTCCAGTTCCTTCTTTCGTTCTCAAGATTGCTTTGGCTATTCGGGGTCTTTTGTGTTTCCATACAAATTGTGAAATTTTTTGTTCTAGTTCTGTGAAAAATGCCAGTGGTAGTTTGATAGGGATTGCATTGAATCTATAGATTGCTTTGGGTAGTAGAGTCATTTTCACAATGTTGATTCTTCCAATCCAAGAACATGGTATATCTCTCCATCTATTTATATCATCTTTAATTTCTTTCATCAGTGTCTTATAATTTTCTGCATACAGGTCTTTTGTCTCCTTAGGTAGGTTTATTCCTAGATATTTTATTCTTTTTGTTGCAATGGTAAATGGGAGTGTTTTCTTGATTTCACTTTCAGATTTTTCATCGTTAGTATATAGGAATGCCAGAGATTTCTGTGCATTAATTTTGTATCCTGCCACTTTACCAAATTCATTGATTAGCTCTAGTAGTTTTCTGGTAGCATCTTTAGGGTTCTCTATGTATAGGATCATGTCATCTGCAAACAGTGACAGCTTTACTTCTTCTTTTCCAATTTGGATTCCTTTTATTTCCTTTTCTTCTCTGATTGCTGTGGCTAAAACTTCCAAAACAATGTTGAATAATAGTGGTGAGAGTGAGCAACCTTGTCTTGTTCCTGATCTTAGTGGAAATGCTTTCAGTTTTTCACCATTGAGGATGATGTTTGCTGTGGGCTTGTCATATATGGCCTTTATTATGTTGAGGAAAGTTCCCTCTATGCCTACTTTCTGCAGGGTTTTTATCATAAATGGGTGTTGAATTTTGTCAAAAGCTTTCTCTGCATCTATTGAGATGATCATATGGTTTTTCTCCTTCAATTTGTTAATATGGTGTATCACGTTGACTGATTTGCGTATATTGAAGAATCCTTGCATTCCTGGAATAAACCCCACTTGATCATGGTGTATGATCCTTTTAATGTGCTGTTGGATTCTGTTTGCTAGTATTTTGTTGAGGATTTTTGCATCTATGTTCATCAGTGATATTGGCCTGTAGTTTTCTTTCTTTGTGACATCCTTGTCTGGTTTTGGTATCAAGGTGATGGTGGCCTCGTAGAAGGAGTTAGGGAGTGGTCCTCCCTCTGCTATATTTTGGAAGAGTTTGAGAAGGATAGGTGTTAGCTCTTCTCTAAATGTTTGATAGAATTCGCCTGTGAAGCCATCTGGTCCTGGGCTTTTCTTTGTTGGAAGATTTTTAATCACAGTTTCAATTTCAGTGCTTGTGATTGGTCTGTTCATATTTTCTATTTCTTCCTGATTCAGTCTTGGCAGGTTGTGCATTTCTAAGAATTTGTCCATTTCTTCCAGATTGTCCATTTTATTGGCATAGAGGTGCTTGTAGTAATCTCTCATGATCTCTTTTATCTCTGCAGTGTCAGTTGTTACCTCTCCTTTTTCATTTCTAATTCTATTGATTTGAGTCTTCTCCCTTTTTTTCTTGATGAGTCTGGCTAGTGGTTTATCTATTTTGTTTATCTTCTCAAAGAACCAGCTTTTAGTTTTATTGATCTTTGCTATTGTTTCCTTCATTTCTTTTTCATTTATTTCTGATCTGATTTTTATGATTTCTTTCCTTCTGCTAGCTTTGGGGTTTTTTTGTTCTTCTTTCTCTAATTGCTTTAGGTGCAAGGTTAGGTTGTTTATTCGAGATGTTTCCTGCTTCTTAAGGTGGGCTTGTATTGCTATAAACTTCCCCCTTAGAACTGCTTTTGCTGCATCCCATAGGTTTTGGGTCGTTGTGTCTCCATTGTCATTTGTTTCTAGGTATTTTTTGATTTCCTCTTTGATTTCTTCAGTGATCTCTTCATTATTAAGTAGTGTATTGTTTAGCCTCCATGTGTTTGTATTTTTTACAGATCTTTTCCTGTAATTGATATCTAGTCTCATGGCGTTGTGGTCAGAAAAGATACTTGATACAATTTCAATTTTCTTAAATTTACCAAGGCTTGATTTGTGACCTAAGATATGATCTATCCTGGAGAATGTTCCATGAGCACTTGAGAAAAATGTGTATTCTGTTGTTTTTGGATGGAGTGTCCTATAAATATCAATTAAGTCCATCTTGTTTAATGTATCATTTAAAGCTTGTGTTTCCTTATTTATTTTCATTTTGGATGATCTGTCCATGGGTGAAAGTGGGGTGTTTAAGTCCCCTACTATGAATGTGTTACTGTCGATTTCCCCTTTTATGGCTGTTAGTATTTGCCTTATGTATTGAGGTGCTCCTATGTTGGGTGCATAAATATTTACAATTGTTATATCTTCTTCTTGGATCGATCCCTTGATCATTATGTAGTGTCCTTCTTTGTCTCTTTTAATAGTCCTTATTTTAAAGTCTATTTTGTCTGATATGAGAATTGCTACTCCAGCTTTCTTTTGGCTTCCATTTGCATGAAATACCTTTTTCCATCCCCTTACTTTCAGTCTGTATGTGTCTCTAGGTCTGAAGTGGGTCTCTTGTAGACAGCATATATAAGGGTCTTGTTTTTGTATCCATTCAGCTAATCTGTGTCTTTTGGTGGGAGCATTTAGTCCATTTACATTTAAGGTAATTATAGATATGTATGTTCCTATTCCCATTTTCTAAATTGTTTTGGGTTCGTTATTATAGGTCTTTTCCTTCTCTTGTGTTTCTTGCCTAGAGAAGATCCTTTAGCATTTGTTGTAAAGCTGGTTTGGTGGTGCTGAACTCTCTCAGCTTTTGCTTGTCTGTAAAGGTTTTAATTTCTCCATCAAATCTGAATGAGATCCTTGCTGGGTAGAGTAGTCTTGGCTGCAGGTTTTTCTCCTTCATCACTTTCAGTATGTCCTGCCACTCCCTTCTGGCTTGTAGGGTTTCTGCTGAGAGATCAGCTGTTAACCTTATGGGGATTCCCTTATGTGTTATTTGTTGTTTTTCCCTTGCTGCTTTTAATATGCTTTCTTTGTATTTAATTTTTGACAGTTTGATTAATATGTGTCTTGGCGTATTTCTCCTTGTATTTATCTTGTATGGGACTCTCTGTGCTTCCTGGACTTGATTAACTATTTCCTTTCCCATATTAGGGAAGTTTTCAACTATAATCTCTTCAAATATTTTCTCAGTCCCTTTCTTTTTCTCTTCTTCTTCTGGAACCCCTATAATTCGAATGTTGGTGCGTTTAATGTTGTCCCAGAGGTCTCTGAGACTGTCCTCAGTTCTTTTCATTCTTTTTTCTTTATTCTGCTCTGCAGTAGTTATTTCCACTATTTTATCCTCCAGGTCACTTATCCGTTCTTCTGCCTCAGTTATTCTGCTATTGATCCCATCTAGAGTACTTTTAATTTCATTTATTGTGTTGTTCATCGTTGCTTGTTTCATCTTTAGTTCTTCTAGGTCCTTGTTAACTGATTCTTGCATTTTGTCCAATCTATTGTCCATTCTATCTCCAAGATTTCGGATCAACCTTACTATCATTATTCTGAATTCTCTTTCAGGTAGACTGCCTATTTCCTCTTCATTTGTTAGGTCTGGTGCATTTTTATCTTGCTCCTTTATCTGCTGTGTGTTTTTCTGTCTTCTCATTTTGCTTATCTTACTGTGTTTGGGGTCTCCTTTTGCAGGCTGCAGGTTTGTAGTTCCTCCTGTTTTTGATGTCTGTCTCCAGTGGCTAAGGTTGGTTCAGTGGGTTGTGTAGGCTTCCTGGTGGAGGGGACTAGTGCCTGTGTTGTGGTGGATGAGGCTGGATCTTGTCTCTCTAGTGGGCAGGTTCACGTCTGGTGGTGTGTTTGGGGGTGTCTGTGGCCTTATTATGATTTTAGGCAGCCTCTCTGCTAATGGGTGGGGTTGTGTTCCTGTTTTGCTAGTTGTTTGGCATAGGTTTTCCAGCACTGTGGCTTGCTGGTCGTTGAGTGAAGCTGGGTGCTGGTGTTAAGATGGAGGTCTCTGGGAGATTTTCGCCGTTTGATATCATGTGGAGCTGGGAGGTCTCTTGTTGATCAGTGTCCTGAAGTTGGCTGTCCTACCTCAGAGGCAGAGCCCTGCCTCCTGGCTGGAGCACCAAAAGCTTTTCATCCACAGGCTCAGGATAAAAGGAAAAAAAAGTAGAGGGAATTAGTAGAAGTATGAGGAAAGAAAGAAGGAAAGGAGGGTAGGAAGGAAGGAAGAAAGAAAGAAAGAAGCAAAGAAGGAAAGAAGGCAAGAAGGAAAGAAAGGAGGGAGGGAGGGAGGAAGGAAGGAAGGAGGGAAAGAAGGAAAAAAGACAGAAAGAAAGAAGATACAGTAAAAATAAAATAAAGTATAATAAAGTTATTGAATTAAAAAATTCTTATTTAGAAGAAAAAAAAAAAAAGGGACGGAAAGAACCTTAGGACAAATGTTGGAAGCAAAGCTATACAGACAAAATCTTACACAGCAGCATACACATACACCCTCACTAAAAGAGGTAAATGGGGAAAAATCCTAAATCTTGCTGTCAGAGACCACCTCCTCAATTTGGGATGATTCGTTGTCTAAAGGAGGGAAGGAAGGACAGAAAGAAAGAAAGAAAGAACGAAGGTAAAGTATAATAAGGTTATTAAAATTAATTATTAAGGAAAAAAATTAAAAAAAAAAAAAAAAAAAACATGGACGGATAGAACCCTAGGACAAATGGTGGAAGCAAGACTATACAGACAAGATCTCACACAGAAGCATACACATACACATTCACAAAAAGAGGAAAGGGGAAAAAATCATAGATCTTGCTCCTAAAGTCCACTTCCTTAATTTGGGATGATTGGTTGTCTATTCAGGTATTCCACAGATGCAGGGTACATCAAGTTGATTGTGGAGCTTTAATCCGCTGCTTCTGAGGCTGCTGGGAGAGATTTCCCTTTCTCTTCTTTGTTCTCACAGCTCCCAGGGCTAAGCTTTGGATTTGGCCCTGCCTCTGCGTGTAGATCGCTGGAGGGCGTCTGTCTTTTGCTCAGACAGGATGGGGTTAAAAGAGCCGCTGATTGGGGGCTGTGGCGCACTCAGGCCGGCGGGGACGGAGGGGCACAGAGTGCGGGGCGGGCCTGCGGTGGCAAAGGCCGGCGTGACTTTGCACCAGCCTGAGGCGCGCTGTGCGCTCTCCCGGGGAAGTTGTCCCTGGATCCCGGGAACCCGGCAGTGGCGGGCTGCACAGGCTCCGCGGAAGAGGGGCGTGGAGAGTGACCCGTGCTCGCACACAGGCCCCTCGGTGGCGGCAGCAGCAGCCCTAACCTCTCCCGCCCGCCTCTGGGGTCCGCGCTTTCAGCCGCGGCTTGCGCCCGTCTCTGGATTCCGCGCTTTCAGCCGCGGCTCGCGCCCGTCTCTGGATTCCGCGCTTTCAAGCCGCGGCTCGCGCCCGTCTCTGGGGTCCGCGCTTTCAGCCGCGGCTCGCGCCCGTCTCTGGGGTTCGCGCTTTTAGCCGCGGCTCGCGCCCGTCTCTGGAGTTCCTTTAAGCAGCGTTCTTAAACCCCTCTCCTCACGCCCCAGGAAACAAAGAGGGAAGGAAAAGTCTCCTGCCTCTTCTGCAGGTGCAGGGTTTTCCCCGGACTCCCTCCCGGCTAGCTGTGGTGCACTAACCCCTTCAGGCTGTGTTCAAGCCGCCAACCCCAGTCCTCTCCCTGCGCTCCGGCCTCAGCTCGCAGCCCCGCCCGCCCCAGCGGGTGAGCAGACAAGCCTCTCGAGCTGGTGAGTGCCGGTCGGCACCGATCCTCTGTGCGGGAATCTCCCCGCTTTGCCCTCCGCACCCGTTGCTGTGCACTCCTCCGCAGCTTCGAAGCTCCCCCCTCCGCCTCCCGCAGTCTCCGCCCGCGAAGGGGCTTCCTAGAGTGTGGAAACTTTTCCTCCTTCACAGCTCCCTCCCACTGGTGCAGGTGCCGTCCCTATTCTTTTGTCTCTGTTTTTTCTTTTGCCCTACCCAGGTACATGGGGAGTTTCTTGCCTTTTGGGAGGTCTGAGGTCTTCTGCCAGCCTTCAGTAGGTGTTCTGTAGGAGTTGTTCCACGTGTAGATGTATTTCTGGTGTATCTGTGGGGAGGAAGGTGATCTCCGCGTCTTACTCTTCCGCCATCTTCCGCCTTCTCAATAATTTCTTTAAAAATTCATGGTATAACTAGTAAGCAAGACAGGAAAATCAACAGGTGCCAGAGAAAAAAGAGCATTAAGTCTATGAACCAATGCCACAACAGTCTTGGACTGGAAGAAGATGAGAGAAAGATAATATTGTACTTGGTAATATCTAACCACTGAGGTTTTAAGATTCTACTCAATGATACAGAGAAACAACAAAGAAACTTGCCTTTGCTTGGGATCTCTGTTTTTAAAAAGTTTCATTTAGAGTCTAATTTAATGCTATCAGTGTGGTAAGAAAACCCTAGTTGAAAAATGAACATAAAAATTGGTCCTAGGCTACTGTTAGGTCTAGAGCCCCTGCTATAGGCAAACAAAGAATCATTTTGGAGAGACATTTTACAAACCAGCTATGTAGAATTCACACAGAAAAACTCAGGCTAAAGGTTAAGTCAAAAAAATTAGGAAACACGTAAGATTACAACTATGGTTGAGAACCAGTGAATACAAGATATATCAAGCTTTGTCATTCAGAATGTTAGGGATGAACACTCTTAGTTAGAGACTATAAAGTATTTTAAATTATTGGTAACAACTGTAAGAAAAGGACAGTAGTATGTTTGCAAAAGTATAAAGTATATAAAAGTATATTTGTAAAAGATAAAAATATAACTTTTAAGAATATGAAATATAATCATTGAAATTGAAATAAAACTGGAGGGACTAAATAAAACAGTAGATTGGACATAACTGAAGAGAAAATGGGCTGGAAAACCAGTTTAAAGAAATAAGTAGATTGCATTTCAGATGATGATATGGAAAATATGAAAAAGCTTTACAAATATTTAGAATAGAATAAAAAGTTCTAACATATGTCTAAAAGGATTTTCAGAAAGAGAGAATCTAATATTCAAAGAGTTTCAGTTATAATTTTCCATAACTGAGGAAAGATATCAACATTATTTTAAGAAATACAAGTTCTAGCAATGTAAATAAATCCATACCTGGAAATATCATAGAAAAACTATAGCACACCAGAAACAAAGAAAGAATCTTATTAGCTGCTATAGAGAAAAAAGCAGATTACCTACAGAAGAAACAATAATTATGGTGAAAATATACATAACAACTACAATAAAGGCCATAAAACAACGTAATAGTATATTCAAATGTCGGTTTAGGATAGCTATTTTAAATTCCTTTTCTGATAATTCCAACATCTCTGAGTCCAATTCTGATATCTCATCAAATTGTGTTTTTTATCTTTTAGTATGCCTTGTAATTTTTGTTTTGTTGTTCAAAACAGAATATGATATAGTGGGTAAAAGTACTGAGGCAAATAAATAAACCTTTTCTGAGGTTTTATATTTATCTGACTAGGGGTTAGGCTATGTTTACTGTTTACTCTAGCTGTAGGTTTCAGAGTGTAAAATTTCCTCTGGTGTCCTTGTTTTTGTCTCCCCTGTTGTCTTTGGATTTCTCTAGAGACTTCTCGAAAATTGTCTGGGATGCATGGTTCTTTCACTTCTTATACAGGAGCCCAAATTGATATGGATAAGGTAAAGAGGATGGGGAAGCATTCTATAGTCCTTTAATTAGGTTTCAGTCTTTTAGTGAGCCTGTGACCTTGGGCTGTGATCTTCACAAGTGCTTTTCAGTTTTGTTTTAGTTTTTCCTGCTTAGGTGGGACAGGTAGGTTAAGGGAACTGGAGTTGGATATTTCCCTTCCCTCAGGTTGGTTAGTTTTTGGATAAATTCCCAGTCCATTAGGCTCTGGTGAAATAGTTTCTCTTGAGGGCAGGACTTGTTAAGAAGAGAATGTTCTGGGCGTATTTTGAAATGACGGTTTTTCCCCTTCTCCTACTAGAAGTGAGAGGATTTTTCTCCAGTCTTCACGGAGATGAATCAGGTGGGGCTTGTGGAGATACACTCATGGAAGTGTGGATCCCCCAGCCCAAGACTGGACCTCCCTGTTTTAAACTCTCAAACTTGTCCACCTTGAACCTCCAACAACTCATTAGTTACTGTTTAGGTTTTTCTACTCTGGTGCTGGTTCCCACAGAGGTTTGTGATTTGGTAAATTGTGATTCTCTGTATCTGCATGTTTGTCTCTTCAGTTTTGAGGGCAGTGGTTTGCTCTGGGACCTCAGTTCTCTTTTGGATTTAGGAAGAGTTGTTGACTTTCGGTTTTCATAGCTTTTTCCTTGTTATGTGATTGGGAGTGACAAATGCCAACTCCTTACATGCTGGACAGACTGAAAACTAGAAGTTTCCACAGTTTAGACTATGGCTGATAAAGTACCACTCAAGAATAAGAGAATATAAAGAAATGTTTATATTGGCCCTCTAGAAAAAAACACAAACAAAAACAAAAATACTAACACCCAAAACAACAATAAAAAAAGCCCAAAGATTAAAAACCCCCAAAAGTGTGTTAAAATTATCTGTTCACAGATTCTTAATGAAAGAACTAAAGAGTATATTTTAATAAGGAGTAAGGAATAGGATATACAAAACAATAAAAATAAAACTTTAAGCTCATTCTGATCATTGGTGATTTAAAATACAACAGATTTCCTAATTGTTGGAAGAATAGAAACTTTTAAGTAATAGAAATTATTATTACCATTATTATTAATTACATCTATTATTATTAATAATAGAAACTTTTGGATTGGTCCTGTTCTACCTATTCAAACATATTTACCTGATTCTCCAGTATAAACTCCCCTTTCTCGTTACACAGAACTCCTCCCCATCCTCTCTTTATCTCCATCTGCCATGACCATTCTCACCAGCTCATTCTGTTCCCTTACCTTGAATAACTTATTTTCCCCTGAATTTCTTATCTATGCTCATACTTCAAGGTCCAGGTCAAGGTCTACCTCCACTGTTTGATGCTGAATCATTTCCACCATGATTCACCATAGATTGTCTTCATCCCCACAGATGGAGTGGAAGCTCCTTGAGTTCAGGGACCATGATTTATTTATTTTTATATGTTATAAGACTTGTCTACCAGTATCATAAAATGGGACCAGTTGTCTAATTTTCCTTCCATGACTAAAATTAGACATAGAGAACTCAACCAAATGAGTCAGATACTTGCCAGCCTCAACATTTGGTCAGTTTGACTTTAGGCTAATTGAAATTTAAAGCACTATAGTGATTTTAAAAATACAGTGTCAGCTAATGTATAGCATCTCAAACACATCCTTGTGGCTACAAGCATTTACATTAATATTTGTGAGTATGAGTTGCTTTCCTTTGAATGGGTAATTGGCAAGGAATTAAAAACTTCTTCCGGAGAATGACTCAGTTCTTCTTTTTGTCAGTTGAAGGATTTGAACTTTTCTCAAGACTAAAAGAATACCCACCTGTGACCACATGGTAAGAAATCAGATATTCAAGTGCACATATACAGAGTATTTTTTAAGCTTGAAATCTCATGTTAAGCCACACACACACACACACACACACACACACACACACACACACAATTAAAAACTTGTTCATATTTCTAATCACATTAAAGAGATGCAGAGTGAAAATCAACCACATAAATGAACATTGAAATATCTCTTTTATCCTTACTTCTCAAAAGTAGATAATACCCCAAGCTGTCTGTCTCTGGCTTTTCATGATTATGGTGGGTAATTCCTTAGACCCATGTGCAATTGTAGGATGGGGCATAGTGGTTTGGTAGGATGCCAGTGTGATTACTGATTCTAATGTTGAAGTTATTTATTGGTGTGATGTCACTGCACAGGCGCTGACCTTACCACCCTGGCATTCACATTGTTCCTTTTTATTGACTTTTCTATTGCAGTTGTGCACATTTACCTAGATGTTAATACAGTTTTAACTGAGAGGTTTTAGAGTCATACACTTTATGCATTGGTTTCTGGAGTCTTTCATTCAGGATTTCCTTCTGTATCCTTGAAAGACTTCATTTTCCCCCAAACATCTCCATTACCAGCCTTCTTTTCCCTACATGCAGTGTTGTAAGGCTGTAGGATTCTCATCAAGAAAAGAAATGTCTGCTTATTCCTTGCTTTTGCCCAACTAAAGACGTTATTCTTATTCTTAAAGGATGCTTGATTTACAAAGAAGGTCTACTACTACACATCCAGGTTTATGGTTTATTGGCTACTTGATCAATCATTTAGAAAGGAGATAAAGCAGTTTTGAAGGTTTGGTCAATAAGAAAACAAACAGAAGTGTTGTCAGTTAATATGTGCTTTCACAAATATGTCAAATCAACATATAACTTTTTCAGGAGAACATCTGTTAAACAAATCAACATAAACCTCTGTTCAGAGTAGTGTCCATTGCTTTAGTTTAGCAAGAAAATGACTTTCTAACTTAACATTTTCTATGTTTCTACATTTCTGAGAATGTATAAATCTATATTCTCTCTTTCTCTCTCTCTGTTTCTCTCTCGCTGTTTCTATCTCTTTCCCTCATTCACTCTTCCTCCCTCTCCTTCATTTTCCATATGCAGCCTCTAATTATGAACATGAAGATTTTAATTCAGTAAACAAAAATTTTAAAAGCCCTTGAGAATAAAATGTCAGGGAGATCTCAGAAAATTAAAGTTCTGCCTAAGATAGTTTGGGTCAAGTCTACTGGAAGTAATTATTCATAATACAGGCACACGTTTAAATGATCTTTTATCTGACAATGATTATTTAGAAGTACTTTTCTTTACACTGATTAAATAAGAAATAAAACCTCAATAATTCTTAATAATCCATGGAGCAACTCTGTGGTTATGTCCAGCATGGCATAATGTCTGTGAGTGTAGATTTCATGGGGTCAATTGCTGGCATTACCCCTTATAAACTGTATAAGTTGGACAAGTTACTTAATTTCTTTGTCCCTCAGTTTTTTCACTTGTCAAATAGGGTAGATGACAACATACTTACCCCAGAGGGCTGTTCTGAGGACTCATGGATTAATACCTGTAAATTATTTAGAGCAGTGCTGGGAACATAGTAAATACTCAATAAATATTAGCTTAAAAATTGCCAAATCATGGATCTGTATGCTTTTGAAGACTTTTTGTTTTTCCCTCAGTGCAGTTAGTAACTGCAAATCTTTAAAATATATTTGGACTTGGCTAGCTGACAATTTCTATGACAATATATCATATCATTGTAAATTGTGATCCTATACTGTAAAATATAGGAGGCACATAAAAGCTTAAAATTTATAAGGCTATCTCAGGTACCTATCAGTAATACTATAGACAGCATAATACATTAAAGTGACAGCAAGCTTCACTATCTCTGTAGTAACCATGGATTAAAGTTGTCTAAAAATTTTTGATCTACTGGCTTTCATAGAACTGTATATATGGTGTGGTGGCAGGTCATTTTAATAGAACAAAAGGTCTTTATAAGAGCTTTCATGGATGAAAAGGCAAAAACTACTCTAGATAATAAACTTTTATATATTAGTTGAAAATGTATTTTTTTTTAAAAACATCTTTATTGGAGTATAATTGCTTTACAATGGTGTATTAGTTTCTCCTTTATAACAAAGTGAATCAGCTATACATATACATATATCCCCATATTTCTTCCCTCTTGCGTCTCCCTCCCTCCCACCCTCCCTATTCCACCCCTTTAGGTGGTCACAAAGCACTGAGCTGATCTCGCTCTGAAAGAAGTAGCTTGATATATTTGGGATCTTAAGATCAGAAGCTTGAGTTTGCTTTTTGGGTCTACCAGTATCCATAAACCTATCTAGACCTTAGTTTTTCTTATCTGTACTGTGGAGATAATAATACCTGGTTTTTGAGAATCAAAATAAATAACATACGTGGAAGCACTATTTATATTACAGTGTTCATTAGGGCACTGTATGATTTTAATGTTTCCAGATCAATAAAGTTCCAATGTAAATTATTTAGTGCTCCATAAAAAAGGAATTCTGTCATCAAATTAGTTTGGGAAACACTGTGGACTTGTAGCAGCTACTCTTAGAGCTCTGCATGTATTCCCAGGCCTTCCCACCTCTGTGCCTGTGTTGGAAGTGCCCGGAATTCATACCTATTGAAGCAGACTTCTTCCAGTGACTGACAGCAGTTGGCATATAAAAAGAGAGATTTCCTGCTCCGCAGATGTGATAGATTTACAGCGTAGGTTCTACTTAGTGTCCCAGAGGTTCCGTGTGGAATTATGCTTTGGTTGCCTTCAGTGAAACTGTCTTAACAATACACTCTTAATTGGCTGCTTTCTCTTCCTTTCTCACTTTTCTATTCCCTACCCATGATTTCTGCATCACCCCAAAATGCCACTAGTATTCATATCCTCTTCTTGGAGTCTGCTTCTGAGACAAATCATGACAATAGAACAGCTTCCCTTACGGAAATTCATAATTACTTTTGCTTATTGAAGACTTTGAGAAGCCCAGAAAGACTGAGTGATCTTTCACAGTATCTTAGTCTTTCCAACCTTTTTAAAACATTTGTCAGGGAGGAGTTTGGATCAGGTCAGTGTCATTTTTAGCAGTATTAACCCTTTAAAGACTGAAACCTTATGTGAAGTTGCAAATTCCAAAAATTAAAGTCCTTTCTTATATGTATAACATTACTTTATGCTTACAATTTATAGCACTAACTTGTTTTACAGAAATCAGTGAGAACAACCTGGCTATTTGGATTAACACCTAAACTTGAAAATTGGGGGTTTGGATGACAGTCGAAGTCTTTTATCAACATCATCACCCAACTTATTTCTGTGTTTTGTTTGGTTTCACAGTATTGCAGTCATAAAATTAAACACTTACAAGCAGTAACTGTTTAACTGGTTTGCTTTGCAATTTCAGAAGTATTTTCAGTTGAACTGAACCAGAATCTTAAAAGAGCTGTAGTAGAAGCTGTTAGCATCAAAGTTAAATATTCACTCTTCTGTAGGGAAATATTTTTCCATTATTCTTTATATTGTTAAAAGATGTTTAAAATTCTAATTTATTACATTTTAGATACTTCAGTGCCTGCCTTTGTCAGGTCATAACTTTTCAACCAATAAAATTTACAGGTTTATTTTGCTTAGCATATCAAGTTCAAAGATTTAGTTTGTTTCATTACTGACAGTGTATCTGTAGTTGTGAGCACTGTGACACTGTAACCCTAACAAACCAAACTGAACTTGCTGGACTTACTAAAACTATTGGTAGTGGAATCATATCATGTTTGAAATATATGTAGTTAATGAGGTTTATTTTATAAACAAACAAACAAATGTATTCTCATTTGAAATACTCATACAATAAATATTCCTGTTTTGGTCCAGAATAGCCACTAAAGCTTAGTATAAATGGCAAACTGTGCTACTCTCTGCCACTATAATTATAAATAATTCCCAAACTAGGAAATATAAGGAGCACATACTAAATTGTGTGGCTTGCCCAACTCTGTTTTGAAGCACCCTGCCATTGTTTCAGCAAAGGGCTCATCTATACAACACAAATTTGAAAATATTTTAGCAGCCTTTTTTTTTTTTTTTTTTTTTTTTTTTTGCGGTACGCAGGCCTCTCACTGTTGTGGCCTCTCCCGTTGCGGAGCACAGGCTCCGGATGTGCAGGCTCAGCGGCCATGGCTCACAAGCCCAGCCTTTCCGCGGCAGTCCTTCCCGGACTGGGGCACGAACCCTTGTCCCCTGCATCGGCAGGCGGACTCTCAACCACTGCGCCACCAGGGAAGCCCTAGCAGCCTTTTTAATAAGAGCCTTAGCTCCTATGTGTTTTGTTTTTGCCATTCTGTTTGACTGTCGTTACTGTCTCATCATTTTTCAGATGGATGCTATGGCAAAAATGGGTCTAAATGCTTAATTTTTTCTTCTCCTATTGTGTGTGTATAGTATTTGTACAAAGCTACAAATCTGTCTTATGTTTTTCCTCCATGAACTTATTCAAAAATGAGCAAAAAGAGCTCTGCAATATCTTTTTCCTTGGCCAATGATTTGTGAAGAAATACATTAATGGGGTCTTTAATTCTTCATGTACAATTTTGAATTTTGATTGGATTGTATTTTACATAAAAGAATACTAATTTTATTATTCAGTTCTGTGTCCCTGACAAAGCATTCATAGGAATGCCAGCACAGCAGGCTTGAATAAACTCCACCTGGATCACCTCAACGCCTGTATGCTTCTTCATGTGCACTTTCATTGTCAGATTTTTGTTTTGCTTGTGTGTCTACAAAGGCACATCTGCAAAACACACCCACAAAGTCCTTGGGTTCCACAGGAACAGCTTAAGATTACCTTCTTACAAGGAAGTACAAATGGAATTGAAAGTCAGGATTTCCTGGGTGATCCCTTTCACCTTTGTTGTTCAGGCCCTACGTTTGTTTTTTTGGTCTAAATATAGAAGGTTTTGCCACAGGCTTGTCATCTGTGAAGTGGAATTAACGCAGTGCTCAAATCAAATATGGAGAGCAGCAAATAAAGTCCTTATAAAATGCCCTTTGAAGCCACAAAGGATCCAACTATAACGTCTGTAAACTAGGGGGCAAGGATAGCCAGATTGTTTGGAGAGTCAGCAAAAATTATCCAGTACCAATTTCGGTAACAGCGTTCTGAGATAAAATTCATTTATTTATGTGTATATTCAGCAAATATTTATTATTTATGCCATGCACTGTCTAGGCTCTGAAAATACAGTTGAGAACAAGATAGTCACTCTTCTTCCCCTCTCAGATCTTGCAATCTTCAATGTTATGATAAGGAGATACAAAATACTATGGGAGCATATAGGAGGAGAAATTAACATGGTCCAGCTGGTCAAGGTGATAGGGAAGATTATTTCAGGTAGATCAGGATATTGATATCATGAAATTTTACTCACAGCAATTGGGATTCATACGTTACAAGCAATTTTTTCTCAGGTGTAAGGGAAGAATCACTATAGATCGTACATCTTGATAGAGTCAAGAGTTTTGATGTCAGCATTGTGTCTGGGTTCACTTATGTTATTAATTCAAAACTAAGTTCTACATTAAGGACTGCTGATATCAATGGCTCTTGGAGAGAACCTAGATCTCTATTTCAAATGCAGATCCCAGTCATGATCTACTTTGCATATACTTTGAAAATGAGTGATAGTGAAATAACTATGACCATACAACAGTCACACTAGAGACAGAGAGTTGCTGACTAATAGTTTTAGTACATAAATATCTTTACTTCTTCTATCAGAAGACAAATAGGCTTTCCCAGAATGAGTTGTTTCAGGTTCAGGACGTCAGGAATGTTATGAATCAGAAAATTGGCTTTGGAAAGAAGTCTTCAGTAAATATTCAATCTGTCTGATGCTGATGGTACTGGTAGTAACCTTTCTCTCACTTAAATAATCGGGATTTAAATATGTAATAAAATATCTTACTCCTTCCAATTTCTAGTCTTGTAATTTTAGACTCAATTCTTGATGCTTCCTGATTGTCAATAACCAGTTTTTTTAAAAGCCCACCTAACTAACTTCCTATTTATGAAAGAGATCATCGCGTGCTGTAGGTCGGCCCTTAGTGTGAGTTCCCTACTGGGCTACTTTAGGCTGTGGGGGTGAGTGAGGGCAGAGGTGATTTGTGGTGGCGTTCCAGGTGGAGAAGAGGGGTAGAAAAAGTGAGTAGAAGGTAGGGGTAGGGGTAGAAAAAGTGAGTGGGCTTCTCATTTTCACTTGCTCTGAATCTTTCCTGGGGCCAGGCTTGGATATAGGATATTTTAAAGCTCAACTTTTTGATCTTGTTATTATTGCTGTAAAAATTTTCATATGCCCAAATTGGAAAAGGAAGGATGAGGGGGAGTAGCAGATGAACAAAATGGTCAGAGAGTAAAGACATTTTTGAGCATTAATGAGATGAATCAATCCACTTCCTACATTTTATAAATGAGAAAACTGAGGCCAACAAAGTAGATATGTGTTTATTCTTAAAATCAGAAATCAGAATCAAAAGTCTGTTGTTATTTATCTTGAATCACCAGTAGACTTTCCTTTCCTTTTATCCTTTTCTGAAAATATTAGAAAAATCGTTGTTGAATTAATCTAACCTTGGGTAGATATCTACAAATCTCCCATGGTGTGTGGTCTCCAGGAGTCTTACCATTTCTAGGTCTCTGGATTATGCAGTGAGTGAATGTTTGTGTGTATGTGGGTGTGGGAGTGAGGATGTTAGTGGTGGTAGCCACACACATGTATTTAGAAAATCCAAAATGCATCTGGCCCTAAGCAGTTACCTCCTCACCTTGTTTCTAAATCCATGTGTATTTCAAGAAAATCTTAATCCATATGTTCCTGATTTACTTTCACTAAGTCATCTGCATGTTGTTGGTAAGATCCTTTGATGTCTACAAAGACTTATGAGCAATTTTTATGGCCTCTCTGAGCCTTTGTTCTTTCAAGAGGCAAGATGTGCTTCGCCTGCATGGATGGCGCTCTCATTGTACAATAACAATCAAAAAGTTTCCTAAAATTTGGAAAGAAGGTAGAGTGAATCCTAGCCTTGACCAAAGGCTCATTCTTTTTCCCAGTGCCAAAACGATAGAGAAAAAGGTCTTGTCTGACTCAAGAAAGGAATATGCTGTCAACATTCCAGCATCCCTTTATTTTGTGCTTTGATCCTTCTGTGTTCAGCCAGATTGATTCCTCGCGACTTCTTGGGAAGGATAGTTTATTAAAATATTAATTTGTGCTCATTATTCTTTCATTTATTTTCCTTTCCTCATTTCACACGGGCAGTCAGGTCCTTAATAATTCCCTGCCTCAGAGAATTTTTTTTAGTAGGACTGAGAGCAGAATCCTAAACTTATTAAAGTCATTAGGAAGGTGCCCTATTAAAGTCATTATTAGGTGCCCCAGAGAGTAAGAGAGGGAATTGTCTTTCATGGCAGGGAGTTTAGGGAGGTAATCCCTTTGACTGACATGGGAAAAGAGAATGATTTGGTCCTTCTGGAGTGGGGCTCATATCTCACTCCTGGTAAAGTCCTGGGTAGATGACTCTACGAAATGTAGCCCCCAGTCGCTGCAACTAGAGAAAGCCCGCATGCAACAACGAAGACCCAATGCAGCCAAAAATAAGTAAAATAAAAATAAATAAAACAAAAAAATAATAAAATAATAAAATGAGTCTTAGACTAGTAAGGTTAAAATGTAACTTAGACATCATTTAATCTGTTCCTCACCCTTTACAGATGTGGAAACTGAGCCCACATACATTGATGGAATTTAGATAAGCAGAGGGTAAAGATGGAACAGTGTAACTGAAGGTATGGGTGTGGGAATGATTATAGAACAGTCATTTTTACAGTAAGAAACCAAGCCACAGGACAACAGAAAGTGATGTGGGAAGAGAAGTAAGTTACAGTGGATACCAGGACAGTGTAGGGTGCAGAAATTGTAGAGATCCATGAATTCCAGGTTATAGCTCTGAACTGTATCTCAAAGTATATATCCTATCTTAGTATCTTGAATATTTGTTTAAAAGACTTATTTCTGGATACATGCCATATCTAAATTGGAAATTTTATCCTGATTAGGGCTGGGCTTCTGTATTTGCCACAAGCTCCCCACTCCAGTATCTCAGTGATTCAGATACTCACTTAAGTTTGAGGACTCTTGCTGTAGACAGTGGGCATCAGGCATGTGACAGACACTGGAGATTTCAGAACAGGGAAGAGGCCTTTGAGGATGTATTAGGTTGTAGAACATGGGTTGGAGACCAGAGAGATTAGCCCCGATATGGATGTCAGTCACGATATAGCACAGGGCTTATCATTGTGGAAAATGTCTTCAGTAGCTGTGGGAACAAATGGGAACAGCTGAATAATGCTTAGTTTGAAAAAAGAACTAACAGACTTGGTGACCAGCTAGGTTAGAGCGATCAAATCAATCACTAGTCCTGTCATCTCTACTCATAAATAGATCTCAACTACTTCTAGGTTTCTCCATTTTCACATCTCATGCTGTTATTGCCCTTGCCTTCTTGTAGTTTCCCTGACTTAATCATTGTTCCATCCCTCCTACCATCCGTTCCCCACTATTGTAAGAGCAATTCTTCTAAAATGCAGAACCCACCAAGTCACTGTTCTGCTTAAAAGTGTTTAACAGTTTCTATTGCTCTCAGAATAGCTTGAATTTTTTTTATAAAGCATACAGAACTCTTCGTGGTCTGGCCTCTATTGCTTCTAAACTCCTTCCTCTGTTACCACTCTCTGCACCTCTTGATCTCAGCTGTGCTAAACTTGGATCGTATCCTTTTTACAGCTCTGAATCTTTGCACGTGCTCTGCTCTCTTTTTCTAGTTTCCCTGTCCTCTTCTCTGGTGAGCTTAGGTTTCATATCCTTTTGGAAGCCTTCCTTAACCACCACCACCCTGCCCACACTGGATTAGGACTTCCTCTAATGTGTTGCCATTGTCCTTTATTTTTCATTTAATGTGCAAGCTTCTTGAGGGAAGGCCATGTCTGATTTATGGTTGTAACCTAGCATCTAGCACAGGGCTTAGCCCACGGTAGGTCCTCATGACATGGTTGTTGAAGAAATGAACATATGAATGATTGAAAAAGAGGGAAGAGCCTAGGATGTTACCAAGGCTTCATGCCTGATTACCTGAAGGAGTGGTAATGTCAGAGCGCTCATTTACCTCTTCAACAACTTCCACCTTAACCTTAAGGAGACACAGGGTCCTTTTCTTTGTCAGGACAAATGAATAATGACCAAAACCCTGAGATCCAATCTATTTTAACTGAATCGGTTTCCTTGACACTTAGAAGTCAACAGCTCTTCCAATCAGGGGAATAATTATCAAACTGTGCATAACAAGATTGAAACTAGTATTTATCAACTCTATATTGGATAAATCATGTGAGGACAGAAAACTATGCAGTCGTTCGTTAAATGGCGTTTTTTGCCGTTTAAAAGGAACCTTTTTTCCACTGGGAGAGGGAGAGGCAAGGAACAGGGTGTCTTGATCCTGGGGAGAAGCAGCAAGCTACTTTGTGTGTTGACTTTCTGTTTGTGAGATATATAGTCAGCATTTCTAATGAATCTGCTGGAAGCGGCTGGAATATTATGATTTATAGCACCTTCCCACTCTCTATCATAGCATTTTATTAGATGGATGGGAAGCTGGTAGTAATGAGGTTAGGAATGAGAAAACATCCATCAAGCCCTGCTACATCTTCTCAGGAAAGACAACACACTATCTCATATGTCACAGGCAGTGATCTAGGTCACGATGATATAAAATGCGTGATTAAAACCAAGCATTTGACACTAGATAATAGGCATCTAGTTAAAAAATAGCTCTAGTGTTCCTGACTTTTAATTAAACCCAACTCGTAAATATGCACTGTGGTAAATATACTGCAGAATGGGGCTTGTTTATATTCCACCATGTAACAATTACCTCCAGAATGGGTGCTTTATTTCACTACATGGTGTTATTAGTCAGGCAATGGGCTGAAATACAAATGTTAAGCCAGTGATGTCAGACAGGCATGCCACAGCAGTGCCACCACTCGACTCCTGCTCTTTCCTCCCCCTGCCCTGGTTTTCCTGCCTTCCTCTCACCCTCTCCACTGGAGTTATTAATCTAAAATAAAACACATTTAATCATTTCCAGCAATCTCTCACAGTACCTTTGATTGCATCAGTAATGACTGGAAGAGAGAAAATCTTTTAAATGCATAACCTTGGTGTCCAGGAAATCTGCCCTGTTAATGGGTTTATTCTTTGACAGGAGATTTGTTTATGAGAAAAAATTTTAATACCAAGTCCAGTAGCAGAATACTAGAATACTAATACAGAATCGAATGGGGAGGAGTTAGGAAACAGACTAATTGAGATTTTTTTTCATTTTATTGTGTATTTGGAAATTCTTGGGTGATAATATGGGTCATGGACAGAGCACTGGTCTAGGATCTAGGTTTAACTCTGACATTAATTAGTTGTCTGACACTTATTGCCTCTTAGCCATGCAGCTTTGGCAAGTGTTCACATTTGAAAAATGAGGTTAGATAAGACCTTTACCAAGATTTCTTCCCCTCTGGTGGTTTATGAATTGGTGAAATCAGTGCATCTCAAACTCAAATGTCATACAAATCTCTGGATCTTGTTAAAATGAAGATTCTGATTCAACACGTGTGGGCTAGAGCCTGTAATTCTGTATTTCTGACGAACTCCTAGTGAATACTGGTGCTGCTGGTCTACAGACCACACTTTGAGTAACAAGGTATTAAAATACAAGGATCATTTCTCATCATTGCAGGCTTTAAAACTCTGGGTCTTTTTTTTCTCTCTCCTGGTATAATTACTTATTTATGTAGTGCCTATAGGTAGAACACCTACCTTCTTTGAGCAACATATTGTTAGAACTGCTTTCTTTTGGCTAATGGCATTAAGCTAAGAACATTTCTGAATATACATCTACCCTCATGGAGTTCAGTCCAATTCAGTTAATATTTCTCCAGTGTCACAATCTAATTTAGTAACCCATTCCTGTGATCAGACAACTCCCTGTCAGAGTGATTCTTTTTTTTTTTAAACATCTTTATTGGAGTATGATTGCTTTACAATGGTGTGTTAGTTTCTGCTTTATAACAAAGTGAATCAGTTATACATATACATATGTTCCCATATCTCTTCCCTCTTGCGTCTCCCTCCCTCCCACCCTCCCTATCCCATCCCTCTAGGTGGTCACAAACCACCGAGCTGATCTCCCTGTGTTATGCAGCTGCTTCCCACTAGCTATCTATTTTATGTTTGGTAGTGTATATATGTCCATGCCACTCTCTCACTTTGTCACAGCTTCCCCTTCCCCCTCCCCATATCCTCAAGTCCATTCTCTAGTAGGTCTTTGTCTTTATTCCCATCTTACCCCTAGGTTCTTCATGACCTTTTTTTTTTCCTTAGATTCCATATATATGTGTTAGCATATGGTATTTGTCTTTCTCTTTCTGACTTACTTCACTCTGTATGACAGACTCTAGGTCCATCCACCTCACTACAAATAACTCAATTTCGTTTCTTTTTATGGCTGAGTAATATTCCATTGTATATATGTGCCACATCTTCTTTATCCATTCATCCGATGATGGACACTTAGGTTGCTTCCATCTCCTGGCTATTGTCAATAGAGCTGAAATGAACATTTTGGTACATGACTCTTTTTGAATTATGGTTTTCTCAGGGTATATGCCCAGTACTGGGATTGCTGGGTCGTATGGTATTTCTATTTGTAGTTTTTTAAGGAACCTCCATACTGTTCTCCATAGTGGCTGTACCAATTCACATTCCCACCAGCAGTGCAAGAGTGTTCCCTTTTCTCCACACCCTCTCCAGCATTTATTGTTTCTAGATTTTTTGATGATGGCCATTATGACTGGTGTGAGATGATGTCTCATTGTAGTTTTGATTTGTATTTCTCTAATGATTAATGATGTTGAGCGTTCTTTCATGTTTGTTGGCAATCTGTATATCTTCTTTGGAGAAATGTCTATTTAGGTCTTCTGCCCATTTTTGGATTGGGTTGTTTGTTTTCTTGTTATTGAGCTGCATGAGCTGCTTGTAAATTTTGGAGATGAATCCTTTGTCAGTTGCTTCATTTGCAAATATTTTCTCCCATTCTGAGGGTTGTCTTTTGGTCTTGTGATTCTTAATCCCTTTAGATCCCACCCGTTCACATTTAAGCTCTTTTCTTTCTCTGATCTCAAAGGAGATGAGGAACAGCTGATCACCTGTGGAAGTAATTTATACTAAATTGGCAGGGACAAACCAGGTGCCTCAGAGCAAGAAAATTCTGTTAATAAACAGGAAGCTAGCCAGCCAAGCCTCTCCCGCAAGACTTGTGTCTCTGCAGAGCCAGGGAGTAAAAGGTTTCATACCCGGGACAGTCAAGCAGTTAACCAGCCACAAACAGCTGTGAATGGGCTGGTCTCAGTGCCTGTGTGCATTTGGAATAAGGAGCGTTTCCTCTTGCATGAGGTTTAACTTATTATTTTATTTCTTTTTAATACAAAGATCAGGCCTCTATTCTCTTTCCTTTATTTTCATTCAGTTTTGATGTGATTGCTGTAATTATGTGTCAGCTATTACCAAGCACATTCTAATTACTCCATTTATTGCTAGAATTGCTATTACTACATAACGCTTTGTTCATTAGTGAACTCTGAGGGGACTTCCTTGCACGTCACACTTTAGAGACAGTTGGATTTTACATGTTATGTGATACTCAAATATCATTATTATTTTGAACAGATTCGCAAAATTAATGTGTAATTTTGAAGTGGATTTTCTTGACTAATGCAGTTCAGCATTTCCCATTTCTGAACGTGTTGTTGCTAGGAAAAATAACAATCTCATTCTTTGATAGGAATACAAAAAAGGGGACAAGTTATGAATCAATATTTTGCTTCCAACTCTTAAAGATAGCACCATGGTGTTTTAATTTTCAAAGCACTAAACTCCTTTATTGATTTTTGTTTTTAACTGCACGAATTGTTTAGGCTTTGTGATTCTAAACCCAGCTTTTCTATTGACTTATGTTGTCTTAAGCAACTGGTCAGAGTTGAGCCTCCCTTTATCCATCTGTAAAAGAGTTTTAACAGAGCTGTCTCTCAGTGTCCTAATGATGTTGTGAATTTAACAGGCTGTTTTATATGTGAGGCACTGTCAGTATCCCCAAATCTTGGGAAAGCAAAGGCTATTAAATTTAACAAACTTTTATTGGTTTCTCTAAGTTCAATAACATTTTAAATAATATAGGAAATGGTTTTTTTCTTGAAGGTTTAGGGAAAATCACACTTAAAATATACTTAGCCTTGGTATCCTCCACAGAGTTAGTTCTTTAAAAATCTTCTTGATTTATTCCATAAATATTCAGATTTTCTATTCCCTCTTGAATTATTTTAAGAAATTCATATTTTTCTAGTAAATTGTCCATTTTATTAAATTTGTCAAATTACTTAGAATAAAAAGTTGTTCATGACATTCCCTCCATATCTGATCTTAGAACCGTTTTCTCCACCAATTGCCCTGTTATAGACCATCTGCTCTGTGCCTGACCCTGCTCAGAGCACTGAGTAATTACTGATGAACAAAACCTATATGGTTTCAGGCCCTTTAGGATTATACAGCTTAGTGGGGAAGAACAATGGTAAACGAGTAAGCAAACAAGTAATTAGAAATTGTTATAAGTGCTATGAAGTTAACAAAATATAGTAATTAAAAAAATGTGATAGAGCAAACAGGGTTAAGATAGAAGAGTATGGGAAGACCTCACTGTGGGGTGACATTTAAATCCAGACCTGGAAGATTAGGAAGAACGAGCTCTGTGAAGGAAAGGAAGAAAGAAGTATAAGGTAGCTGAAACACAGGGAATGATAAGGAGAGGGCCCTGAGAAGCTTTTGGAGAACTGGGCAGACAATGCAAAAGGGGAAATTATAAACAATTTTGCAAAGTTCTTTATGTAAAATGGAGAATAATTCAGTCATCCATATCCAAGAATGGGATAATTTGTAAGAGGCATTTTGTGGGCCATACTAAAGAGCTTAAATATTTTTTAAAAATTACTAGATTTTACTCTTTAGCAGATGTTAGTTTAAAGAAAAATTGAGCAGAAAGCTCCCATATAACCCCTTTTCCTCCCACCCTCATTCATTTCCCAATTCACCACCTCATACCACCCCTCAACCAGTTTCTCCTATTAATAACATCTTAAATTAGTGCGGCAGATTTTTACAATTGATGAAAGTTTTGGCGATTAGGTATAAATTATGGTACATTGTTATTAACATCCATAGTTTACATTAGGGTTTATTCTTTGAGTTGTACATTCTATAGCTTTTGAAAAATGTATAATGTCATGTCTCTACCATTACAGTATCATACAGGATAATTTCACCACCCTAAAAATCTCCTGTACTCCATCTATCCATTCCTCCCACCCTCCCTCCCTCTTAGGCCCTGGTAACCACTGATCTTTTTACTGTCTCCATAGTTTTGCCCTTTCCAGAATGTCATATGGTTGGAATCATTCAATATGTAGCCTTTTCAGACTGGATTCTTTAACTTAGCAATATGCATTTAAGGTTCTTCCATGTCTTTCCATGGTTTGGTAGTTCATTCTTTTTATCACTTAAGAAGATTCCATTGTCTGAGTGTACCACAGTTTGTTTATCCATTCACCTCTTGAAGGACATCTTAGCTGCTTCCAAGTTTGGGCAATTATTAATAAAGCTGGTATAAACATTCTTGTACAGATTCTTGTGTGGACTAGGTATTATTTTACCTGCACTGGCAATCCATCAAAGAATTTTGAATATGTGTTTATTAAAAAGATGACCCTCTGTCACTGCTGTGTGGAGAGTAGTGTAGAGGAGGCACATGTGGAAGTGAGGCTAGTAAAGAGGCTGCTGCAGTAATCCAGGTAGACTCACAACTTGGACCAGGGTGGGGCTGAGGAATGAAGAGAATGCTTTGGGCTATTTAATAAGGAAAGGGAATAAATAGGACTTGCTTAAAAGAGGGAAACAAAAAGGTAAAACAATAAAAACTGAGAATAATGGCCTGTGAAACTGAGAGAGAGCATGGCCATTTATTGAGACAGGGAAGAAGAATTGAGGAACAATGTTTGAGGGAAGGGGGGCAACTAAAGTTCAATTTTGCACATGTAAATGAAATAGCTGTCATATCTCCAAGAAGAAATACAAAATAGAGAGGCAGATATGGAGTGGGACTGTAAAGTTGGAAATCACCAATAAGTGAATGCTATTCAAAGCCTTGGGAGAAGAGGGCTAAGGATCCACTGTGGGCAGCTCTAGTATTTGGAATTCACAAAGGAAAAGCAAATTTTAAAGGGAACAAAGGGGTATCTAGAGAGCTAGAAGGAAATTCAGTGTAGTGGACCATCATAAAATCCAAAAGAATGTTTTGAAGAAGTTATCGATTGCAAATTGTGTGTATTTGAGTGTTTTTCCTTCGTTTATATTAATCTTGCTTGCTAGTTAGGGGCCATCAATATTTTTTCTTAAAGAATCACTTCCTGAATTTATTTCCATTGTTTTTTTTCTTTTATAGTTGTTAATTCTTAAATTTATTCTTTTTTCTTTTTTTTTAAAAGACACTCTTTTTATCTATCTATCTATCTATTTATTTATTTATTTAGGCTGCGTTGGGTTTTTCATTGCTGGGCGCGGGCTTTCTCTAGTTGTGGCGAGCGGGGGCTACTCTGTGTTGCAGTGTGCAGGCTTCTCACTGCAGTGGCTTCTCTTGTTGCGGAGCACGGGCTCTAGGCATGCGGGCTTCAGTAGTTGTGGCACGCAGGCTCAGTAGTTGTGACACACGGGCTTAGTTGCTCTGCGGTATGTGGGATCTTCCCGCACCAGAGCTCAAACCCGTGTCCCTTGCATTGGCAAGCGGATTCTTTTCTTTATTTTTGGTACCCGGGCCTCTCACTGTTGTGGCCTCTCTCGCTGCGGAGCACAGGCTCCGGACGCGCAGGCTCAGCAGCCATGGCTCACGGGCCCAGCCACTCCGCGGCATGTGGGATTTTCCCGGACTGGGGCACGGACCCGTGTCCCCTGCATCGGCAGGCGGACTCTCAACCACTGCGCCACCAGGGAAGCCCGGCAGGCGGATTCTTAACCACTGTGGCACCAATTCCTTTTGCTACTGTTTTGTTTCCCTTTACTCCATGCATTAAATTTTTAAATTTGTGGACATTATTTGTTTAATAACTGAATAGTTTAGACAAATAATTTACTTCTGGATTATAATTTTCCACTTATCAGGAAACATGTAAACTACTCTTATTATTATTATTTTCTAATAAGTATATAATTTCATTGTTTACTTATTCTTGACCATATTTAAGAAAGTCTTAAATGCCTAAATTTCCTTTTTGGTTTGTTTGTTTGTATTCTTTATTATTAATGTTGTAAATACATTGCATTTCAGCCAGGTAATTCAGTCTTACAAAATTTATGATTTGGGAAATTTATTGAGACTTTGTTGTAGAACACATGATGAACTTTGTAAAGTATTTAGGTCAATGCAAAAGAAAATATATTTTACTTCCGTAAGTTGTTGAGTTAGATATGTTTCTATTAAATCAATATTATTGTTTTATTATTCATCCAGCTTTTTCTCAGTTGGATTTTTCCTACTTCATCTGTCAAGAACTAAAAGTAATATGGTAATATTTATGCTACCATCATGATTATGTCAACATCTATTTGTATTTCTAATAGTTTTTATTTACACTTTAAGTTATATATTATTCATCAAATAAAAGTTCATGACATCCATACTTCATTGCAGATTACGACAGTTTTTCAATGTAAAGTAATAAGACTTAATGGTTATTTGCCTTGCATTTATATTCATTTAATGAAATAATACCTTGAAATCCACACTAATATTACTTTAATGTCAACTACTTTATTCTTTTGCATTTGCCTATTAACTTTACACTGACATTATCTTTAATTATTCCATCATTTTATTCTCGGTAAAGCTTTATATAAAGCATAGAGCTGACTTTCAATTCCAGTTTTTTTTTTTAGTAGTGATATTTTACCTTGTTTCATCTATTTTCTTGAATAATAAATGATTTTTGCTTTGTTTCACTCTTTCTGTTCATTTTTGACATTTCTAAAATCTTTTTTCTTAAATACCTATTTTATCTTTTTTTCAAGTCAAAGTTTTTTTAAGCATAGTTGAACATTATTTTCTAATTATCAGTATCCTTTGAGTTCCTTATGTGAAATAAGGAAATTAGTTATTTTTAACTTTTTCCAAACATTTTCTGTTTTAATTTTTATAATTGACCCTCTAGACCAATTTTTTTTCACATTTTATATCTTATCTTTCAATAAATCATATTCTCATTTGTGATTCTACTTATGACAAATTATTTTATTTAATGGTAAATTTACCTGGTTTTAAATCTACTTCTGGTTTTCCTCATAGTGTGCTCTTCCTATATTTAAGTTGTTTGTTTTCTATTCATCTCTCAGCTGACTGCTGTGTTTGGTTATCTTTCCTCCCAGGAAATGTACATGTCTGAACTACTCTTTCAGTTATTGCCTCTCTGATATTTTTCATTTCCTCCATAAATGATAATTTGACTTGTGTGAAATTATTGGATTAGAACCTTTTTCCCATGAAACTTTAATTCCATGGTCTCCAGTCACTAACACTGTTGTAGAGGAAACGTCTGAAGCACATCTGATAGTTCTTTTTTTATTATTTCTGGCTAGATGCTTCCAGGGTGTCTTTATACTTAAATTTCACCATTTATTCAGAATATGCCTAGAGGTTTCTCTTACTGAATATTTTTTTCTGGTTTATAATGAGTCCCTTTGTTTCAGTAGAGGCTTTCAATGGTCAGAACCATTTTCCTCTTTTAGAGGTATTATGTTTTCTGTTACACTTATTCTTATCTCCTTAAGTATAACCACTTCAATATATATTTTTGCCTTTTGAACTGGTTCTTCTGTATTCTAGTTGAGTTTTTCAAGTTTGTTCTCCAAACTGCTCAATTTATTTTCTGACAATATTAATTCTAGAGTTATACTTTATTTTGTTACCTTTTAAAAAATTAATCTTACTTAGCTCCCTATTTAATTCTCCCTACCTCTTCAGTTCTTCATGCCAATATGTCATTCTCTCTCATCTTTAATATTTAATATTACAGGTCTTTATACTTTATTGCAAGTACAAAACAAGTGTTTACATCTATAGACAATATTTTTAAATTGTGTTCTTTTCCTTTGCATTCAGGATGTCATGTTTTACTCCTCCTAGGCTGAAAAATCTTTCCATAAACACTTATTCCTAGTTTCCAGTTGCAGTTTATATTTCTCTGATCATTGGATGTTTGGGTGATGAGAGGAAGAAATAAGAGTAATATCTTACTGAAAATTTTAGAACTAGAAAAAATATAATAAAAACGGAAATAACTGCATCTATAAAAAGTATGCAAACTTTAAGCTAAAGTAGGTTGTATTTCTGTATTTTCACTGGATGAAGAGGTACAGAACTGATTAATTGATCCCCAGTTTATTTTGTGAATTGCAAAACATAACTAGTCCACATAACAATAAAGATTGAAAAACCCTAAATAAAGTTAATGGCAACTCAAATACATTGTATTAAAATAATGATATGCTATGAACATTTTATTAAGTTTAGAAAAAGATGGATTGATCCCCAGTTCATTTTATGAATTACAGAAGTAGCTAGCTTACTTAAGAATAAAGATTAAAAAAAACCCTAAATAAATAATAGTAACTGAAATACAGTTTTATATTAAAATATGAACATGTTGGCTTTATCACAGACATGCAAAGAAATTTTAAAAGTAGAAAATTTATTAAAACAATTTATCATATCAAGAGATCAAAGAAAGTGAAAAAATTATGTGATCATCTCAACTGATGCTAAAAGGACCTTTTATAAATTCATTTTCAGTGTATGAAGAAAAGTTTTGTAAAGTAGGAATAGAAGGATATATATTTAGCATGATTAGAACTATTCGATATCATCTCACACCGGTCAGAATGGCCATCATCAAAAAATCTAGAAACAATAAATGCTGGAGAGGGTGTGGAGAAAAGGGAACACTCTTGCACTGTTGGTGGGAATGTAAATTGATACAGCCACTATGGAGAACAGTATGGAGGTTCCTTAAAAAACTACAAATAGAACTACCGTACGACCCAGCAATCCCACTACTAGGCATATGCCCTGAGAAAACCATAATTCAAAAAGAGTCATGTACCAAAATGTTCATTGCAGCTCTATTTACAATAGCAGGACATGGAAGCAACCTAAGTGTCCATCAACAGATAAATGGATAAAGAAGATGTGGCACATATATACAATGGAATATTACTCAGCCATATAAAGAAACGAAATTGAGTTATTTGTAGTGAGGTGGATGGTCCTAGAGTCTGTCATACAGAGTTAAGTAAGTCAGAAAGAGAAAAACAAATATTGTATGCTAACATATATATGGAATCTAAGAAAAAAAAAAAAGGTCATGAAGAACCTAGGGATAAGACAGGAATAAAGACACAGACCTACTAGAGAATGGACTTGAGGATATGGGGAGGGGAAGGGTAAGCTGTGAGAAAGTGAGAGAGTGGCATGGACATATATACACTACCAAACATAAAATAGATAGCTAGTGGGAAGCAGCCACATAGCACAGGGAGATCAGCTCGGTGCTTTGTGACCACCTAGAGGGATGGGATAGGGAGGGTGGGAGGGAGGGAGACGCAAGAGGGAAGAGATATGGGAACATACGTATATGTATAACTGATTCACTTTGTTATAAAGCAGAAACTAACACACCATTGTAAAGCAATTATACTCCAATAAAGACGTTAAAAAAAAAAGTATTTGAAACCTGAAGCAAATATTTGAACTAAATGTCAAAAATTAAGGAAGTATAGCACGATATTTGAGAGTACATTTTACCTCTATAAGTCTCAATTTCCATATCTGTAAAACAGAGATAAATAATAGAATTTTTATAGGGTTTTAAAAATTATTGTATCATATAATGTTTGTAAATAGATTTACACAGTACCTAGCAGATAGTAATAGTAATTAAATTTGTGTTTATTTCCCCTCTTCATCATGAAAATATTAACCTTAGTTTCATTTTGAATGATGAATGTATGGAAGCCAAGTCAACTTACAAGGAAAGGACTGCAGCAAGACAGTGTAGAAAGAAGTGTGATGTTAGATTTTGTGTTAATGAGAGCTCAGAGGGCAAAGCTAAGGAAGATAGGCCTTTAGATCTAGAGGTTCGCATTCCCAAGCCTCAACACTGAATGGCCTCACAGTAAATCTGTGGCCTTGGAAAAGCTGATGCCAGTGGACTAGAAGAAAAAGCTGTCATGAGAGTTACTGAGAGCCCAAAGAACTGAATCTCTCTGCTTTGCCCAGCCCCGTTATACATGGCATGTGCAATGAGACCTCATTTGGCCACACTTTCTGAGAATCAAAGTTATTTGCCTATGCCTTGAGATCTTGCCTGATAGTTATTCACTTATGATATGAGGTAATTTTCTATCATTTTGATGCTTTAAAATCATACTCCAATTGAGTCAGTTTTCTAAGGAAGATGTTTCTGTGATACATCCCAGGATGCAGGTAAACCCTAAGAGGACCAGTAGGAATGTAATAGGTTTCATTCTAAGATTTTTAGATTTGAGGCTGACCTGGGGCATGTTGAGCTGGGGATGATGGGGAGTTGACACCCCGTGACAAATATTATATGCCTATTAGTAATAGAAGTAACCATTATCATTATTACAGTTTAGTTTTGCCTTGAAATTTCTATCCAATGAAATAATATAAGAAAAGAAACTGTAAACATTTCTTTTATATTATTTTGATTATATTATTATTTTAAATTATGGTTGGAGATAAAATTATTTTTAAATAGGAGTAGTGTTTACCTAGAAAAATCTAAAAGAATTGACTGTAAAGCCCTGAGGATTGACAATAGAAACAGAGTTCAATTAGAGGACTATGCATAAATTCACACAGTTCTTATAAATCAGCAATAACCATTTATAAAATATAAAAGAAAATGCCAATCCGAATAGCAATGTAAATTTAAGCCTAAAACAAAATCATCAAGATCTACCTAAAAAAATTTTACAAAGCATTTACTGAGATACTTAAAAGAAGAATTAAACAATTGGAAAGACCTACCCTGTTCTCAGATAATCAAGATTTGAAAGATGTCAGAGTTCCCCATATGTATCATAAATTATACAATGCAAATAATGCAGTGAATTTTTGGCTGTATCTGATGAAATGATTTTGAAATTATGAAATATAACCAACTATAATAACAAGGAAAGAAACATTAATCTAGAAAGAATAATATATTTGATATTTGCAATACCAAATATTAAAATGATTGATAAAGTTACAATTACAACAGTGTGTTGAAAATAGATCAAATAGATCTATGAAACAAAGCAAAAATCTAGAAATAGCCTTAAGTGTATGTTAAATACAGCATAGTAAGCAGAAATTACATGAAAAATGATGCTGGAAATTTGGGTCGATTAGTAAGGAAAACAAAAAATAATTAAACCCTATCTTACATGCATTATATAATGAAAGATTTAAATTTTACATAGTTTATTTAAATATAAAAATAGGTTATAAATTAATATTTATCTGAATCAAGGTTGTAGAAATATTTTCTAAACTTAAAACAAGCCTTTTAAAAGTATCATGAAAGAAAAAGGTTGATGATTTGGATTCTGTAAATATTTGAAGTTTTCTTTGTAAAAACTCACTATAATCAGGGTGTTTTAAGTAGCTGGGGAAAACCTCTCCCCTGGAAAGCCTGGTCAAAATTAGCAAAGACAATTATTTAAAGTCTCTGGAGATTGATCAAAGGGCTTCCTACATACTGAGGAACATTTACTCAACAGAGCCTATAGAATCTTGCATGAGAGTGTGGCATTTGAGCTAGGGACTGCTGTATGCCCTCACAACAATGTGTTCCAGAAAAGCTGTTCCAGCAGCCCTGGGAGTTGAGTGGCAGACCTTAGCTCCCCTAGCTTTCTTGAGTGGGAGAGCTATTCCCAGGGGGTTTGGCAGCCAGTAAACACCGGCAGATCCCCTTTTCCGTAGCCTCATGCTGCAGAAGGCCTATGTTGAGTAGATGGTGGCAGTGTGCATTACCCCACTCCCAGTTCTTGCTGGGTAGGTAGTATCTGGGCAGGGAAGCTGGTGAAGAGTGTAGTTCCACAGTCTTGCGCAGCTCTCTGTTGCTGAACTGCAGTGGGCTTGGCAGCCAAATGCCAGGTTCCATTTTCTCTGACTTCCTGGGGCAGAAAAGCTATTCTGATTAGATTTGGCAGCTGGTAAAGCTTGGCATATTCCATGCTTTCTGACTCTGTGCTGCAGAAGATGTGAAAAGATAATTCACAAAAGAAATATTTGAAGCCAATAAACATATACAAAGCATTCAAACCCTTTTGAAGCAAATTAAAACAATAGCATGATGCCATTTTTCATCTGTGCCTGGCAAAGATTAAAATATATGTATTACTCATTGATGGAGAATGGGAAATGTGATCTCTGGTTGCAAATGGAACTGTAGGTTGGTATAAACTTTTTCGTTAGCAATTATTGTCATCTCTTTAAAATGTCTATACACTTAGAAACTCTACTTTTCAAAATTTATGTTTAGAAAATATTCAGAGATGCACACAGAATTTTATGTGAGCAAATAATCATTATAATTTTATGTTGAATATAGTTAACTAAATGTTTAACAAAGTGCTAATTGTTAGATAAATTATGCTATATCCATGAGTTAGAATAACATATATCCATTACAAATCATGCTAGCAAAGTATTTTAATTATATGAGAAATACTCATTATAGACTATTAAGTGAAAATATAATATATATCTCCATAGAAAAAATACTGAAAGAATATAACTCAAAATGTTACTAGCAGGTAACTCTAGATTGGGGGTACATGGGTGGTTTTGAGTATATATTTTATACTTTTATGTAATTTCCAATTTTTTTGACAATAATGTATAATTTTATACTAAGAAAAATTAATAAATGTTATTCAAATATAAATAAAAGTGTAATAAAGCTTGAAAATGTATAGGAAACTATAAAAATGATAATACTAATTTTTTTGTCCTAGCATCCAAAATTAGTATTCTTGTTGAATTTCATTTTTCAATGTAAGAAAGCATAAAGAAGGAAAACATAGTCAAAGGAAATCAGTATTGGAAGAAATATGAGAATTTGTTTTGGCTTTTTCTCAGGGGATTTTTAAAATTCATTATTGTAGATGGGGGAATATGGATAATTTGCTTAGAAAGAAACATATTTTATGAAAAATGATACTAGAATCAACAAAATTTTGTAATTATAACTGTTAAAGACAATATCCCTGTGTTGCCCACTCTTAAATATCATGAATATACAGGTTTGAGACATACTTTTCAATAAAGACAATATATGGTAAGTCCAGCATAATGAAGTAAAAGTCAATCACCTAGACCAAGGATTCTCAAACTTTAGTGAGCACATGCTCACCTGGGAGATGTTATTAAAATGCAGTATCTGACTCAGTAGTTCTGGGATGGGACATGAGATACTGCATTTCCAGTAAGTTCCTAGGTGATGCCCATGCTGCTTGTCTGTGGACCACACTCAGAGTAGTAAGAGTCTTCCTTATTCCTGGATCTGCAACTGAGCCTGGTATTATTAGCTCTTGCCACCTTTCTCTATGCAAAACTGAGGCTAAAATTTCAAGCTTTTTAGATAGGGATAGGGGTGAAATTAATTTTTCTTGTTCAAAACAGTGAATTTCAAAGTACTTGTTAAAGTCTTACATAACAGCATTCCCAGTACTCCACATAATTTTTTTTTAAGTGGCAAAAAGGATTTGTCCTCCTCCTGTGTTATTATTAAATCAATAGCAACAAAGTAGTCAAATCATCAGTAAGCAACTTTGACATCGTCAGTTGCCTTCTTTTTTAGTGACCTATACAATTATTTTTCCATATATATCTTAGACCATAGTAATACATGAAAGAGACATTTGGCCACCAAGCGAGTTAGGACAACAGGTGCCTATTATGTTTGTGTTTACTTGGATGGGAACAGTCCTGCACCTCATGGCCTCCAGTGGGTGACTACCCTTAGCAAAGCTTATTAGTTGTTTTCTGTACTTAAAACAGTGATACAAATGTGCCACCAGTAGCACTAAGTAAAAATGTCCTCCTTGTTGTGAAGAGGAAACAAAATGATGAGAAGAGAAATGAGTTATTGAAAGCATTTTGTTTTCATGAGTTGCAGGAAAGTGAGATAATTTTGCAATGTGAACACCTTTCTCCAAATTAAGCAGCAACTTCCTTTCACTGCATTCTCTTGTCCTCTCAGCCAACTATCATCTCTCTCCACAACTATCCCTAAGTAAATAAGCATAGCGTGTGTTTCTCCAAGGATTTTTTTCCAATGGCTATGTAAGATAAAGACTGATAGTGGGTAGAAAATGAACAACCAACATCTTTGTCATGGGTCTCTTACTCTGATCTTCAAAACTGTCAGTGCTCTAATTAGAGGATTGAGGGAAATCTGTAGTTTTCTAGACTAGCTAAATTCTTAACAAAAAGTCTCAGCTTTCTTTTAGAACTGAGTAATTATCCAACAGAATATATAATTATGTTATTTAAGTAAAAACCGTTATATTTCATAAAAAAGTATGACACATAGATTGATAACCTGCTCAGGTATATTTATCACCCAGCTGAAGAAATAAATTACTACTGGTATTGTTGAAACTCCATGAGTTTCATAGTACATGTATTCTTCTACAGCAAGGGTCCTCAACCGCCGGGCCGTGGACCAGTACCGGTCCGCGGCCTGTTAGGAACCAGGCCGCACAGCAGGAGATGAGCAACGGGCAAGCAAGCAAAGCTTCATCTGCTGCTCCCCATCGCTTGCTAATATTACCACCTGAACATTCCCCCCACTTCCACCCTCCCTGGTCTGTGGAAAAATTGTCTTCCATAAAACCAGTCCCTGGTGCCAAAAAGGATGGGGACCACTGTTCCACAGCATTCTTTTTTCTAACAGTACATTTGTATGATTTATCCATGCCTCTAGTGCATTCATTTTCACTGCTATAAAGTATTCCATTGTATGAATATACCACAATTTAGTGATCAATTCACTTATTGATGAACATTTAGATTGTGTATTCATCAGGATGGATACAGTAGGCTACACCCAAATTCCAAGTGGCCTGAAATTAAACATTTCATTTTTATTGGTTTGAATTTATACTCCACATCCTGTACTACCCAGCCTGGGTAGTACTGGGTCCTAGGCTGACAGGACCTCCACCATTACATTACTATGGTAGGGAAAATCACTGAGATGAATCATATAGAGTCTCTTAAAAAGTTTCACCCAGAGTTGACCAAATTTCCTTTTGTTCAGATTTTATTAGCCATAGAAGGTCACACTTAATTTCAAAGGAGTAGTTTAAAGATGTGTAATCCTGCCTTTTAACACCAAAGAGGAGACTCATAATATTAGTCAACAGCTCTATGATACTGCAAGTTGTTTTCAAAGTTTTGTCTTGCTAACAATCCTGATATGAACTTAGATGTACTTTAATCTCTTGTGCACATATGTAAAAGTTCCTCGAGGCTATACATTTAGAAGTGGAGTCATTACGTCATGGGGGTATGGACATTTCAACTTTCCCAGGAATTAACAGAATGCTTTCCAAAGTAGTACAAATTTACACTCCCACCAGCAGTGTATAAAAGTTATCCTTGTGCTGTAGTCTCACTAAAATCTATTTTCTGCCATTCTGACAGTTATACAGTGGCACTTGTGTAATATCCATTTATCTTATTACTAGGAAGTTGAGGTATCTTTTTAGATGTTAGCCATTTAGGTTTCCTTTTCTGTGATTTGAATATGCAAGTACTTTGCCCATTTCTCCAGCATTTCTTATCTTTTGCATGTTAGTTTACTTGGTATATCACTTATTTTTGGATACTAATCCGTTGTGATTATTGATATTACAAATATTTATCCCTAGTTAGTGGTTTCTTTTGCATAGAAGTTTTTTATTTTATTATAGTCAAATTTATCAAAAATTTCCTCTAAAGTTTGTGAATTCTTTGTGTCTATGTGTATGTGTTTTAAAAAAAACTCTCATTATTTTGATATTGTAAAGATATTTTCTCTATTTTTTAAAAATGATCTAGTTTTTCCTCCTACATTTAGGTCCTTAGTCTACCTGGGATTAATATTTTTGTGTATGATGTGAGGTAGGGATCCAGTTTTGAGGTTTTTATATGATTAGTCTATTATCTCAGCACAATTTAAGAACAGTCCAACCTATTTCATTAATCAGCATTGTTTTGCAATATATGTTTGATATATGTGTGGCAATCTTTCTGGGGCCTTTATTTTGTTCCACGTGTTTATTTCTCTAAGTCTCTGCCAATGCCACACTGTCTTACTACTTTAGCTTTACAATATCTTTTTTTCCTTAATAATGATATATATTTTTTAAATTTTTATTTTATTTTGCAGTATAGTTGATTAACAGTGCTGTGTTAGTTTCAGGGGTACAATAAAGTGATTCAGTTATACATATACATGCATCCATTGTTTTTCAAATTATTTTCCCATTTAGGTTATTAGTATTGAGCAGGGTACCCTGTGCTATACAGTAGGTCCTTGCTGCTTATCTATTTTAAGTATAGCAGTGTGTACATGTCAATCCCAAACTCCTAATTTATCCCTTCCCCCAACCTGTCCCCCATGGTAACCATAAGTTCATTCTCTAAGTCTGTGAGTCTGTTTCTGTTTTGCAAATAAGTTCATTTGTATCATTTTTTTAAGATTCTGCATGTAAGTGATAAGGTATGATATTTCTCTTTCTCTGTCTGACTTACTTCACTTAGTATGATAATCTCTAGGTCCATTCATGTTACTGCAGATGGCATTCTTTCATTCTTTTAATGGCTGAGTAATATTCCACTGTATATATGTACCACATCTTCTCTATCCTTTCCTCTGTTGATGGACATTTAGGTTGCTTCCATGTCTTGGCTATTGTAAACAGCACTGCAATAAACATTTGGGTTCATGTATCCATTTGAACCATGTTTTCCTCCAGATATATGCCCAGGAGTGCGATTGCTGGATCGTATGACAACTCCATTTTTAGTTTTTTAAGGGAACCTCCATACTGTTCTTTATAGTGGCTGTACCAATTTACATTCCCACCAATAGTTAGGAGGGTTTGCTTTTCTCCACACCTTCTCCAGCATTTATTATTTGTAGATTTTTTGATGAAGGTCATTCTGACTGGTTTGAGGTGGTACCTCATTATAGTTTCGATTTGCATTTCTCTAATAATTAGTGATGTTGAGCATCTTTTCATGTGCCACTTGGCCATCTGTATGTCTTCTTTGGAGAAATGTCTATTGAGGTCTTCTGCCCATTTTTTGATTGGGTTGTTTGTTCTTTTGATATTGAGCCTCATGAGCTGTTTGTAAATTTTGGAGATTAATCACTTGTCAGTTGCATCATTTACAAATATTTTCTTTCATTCTGTGGATTGTCTTTTTGTTTTGTTTATGGTTTCCTTTGCTGTGTAAAAGCTTTTGAGTTTAATTAGATCCCATTTGTTTATTTGCATTTTTATTTCCATTACTTTAGGAGGTGGGTCAAAAAAGATCTTGCTGCGATTTATGTCAAAAATGCTTCTGCCTGTTTTTCTCTAAGAGTTTTATAGTGTCTGGCCTTACATTTAGGTCTTTAATCCACTTTGAGTTTATTTTTGTGTATGGTGTTAGGGAGTGTTCTAATTACATTCTTTTACATATAGCTGTCCAGTTTTCCCAGCAGCACTTATTAAAGAGACTGTCTTTTCTCCATTGTATATTCTTTCCTCCTTTGTCATAGATTAGGTGACCAGAGGTGTGTGGGTTTATCATTGGGCTTTCTATTCTGTTCCATTGATCTGTATTTCTGTGTTTTGTGCAAGTACCATGCTGTCTTGATTACTGTAGCTTTGTAGTATAGTCTGAAGTCAGAGAGCCCAATTCCTCCAGCTCCATTTTTCTTTCTCAAGATCGCTTTGGCTATTTGGGGTCTCTTGTGTTTCCATACAAATTGTAAAATTTTTTGTTCTAGTTCTGTGAAAAATGCCATTGGTAGTTTGATAGGGATCGAATTGAATCTTTGGGTAGTATAGTCATTTTCACAGTATTGATTCTTCCAATCCAAGAACATGGTGTATCTCTCCATCTGTTTATATCTTCTTTAATTTCTTTCATCAGTGTCTTATAGTTTTCCGCATACATGTCTTTTGTCTCCTTAGGTAGGTTTATTCCTAGGTGTTTTATTCTTTTTGTTGCCATGGTAAATCGGAGTATTTCCTTAATTTCTCTTTCATACTTTTCATTGTTAGTGTATAGGAATGCAAGAGATTTCTGTGCATTAATTTTGTATCCTGCTACTTTACCAAATTCATTGATTAGCTCTAGTAGTTTTCTGGTAGCATCTTTAGGATTCTCTATGTATAGTATCATATAATCTGCAGACAGTGACAGTCTTACTCCTTCTTTTCCAGTTTGGATTCCTTTTATTTCTTTTTCTTCTCTGTTTGCCGTGGCTAAATCTTCCAAAACTATGTTGAATAATTGTGGTGAGAGTGGACAACTTTGTCTTGTTCCTGATCTTAGAGGAAATGGTTTCAGTTTTTCATCATTGAGAATGATGTTGGTCCTGGGTTTGTCACATATGGCCTTTATTATGTTGAGGTAGTTTCCCTCTATGCCCACTTTCTGGAGAGTTTTTATCGTAAATGGGTGTTGAATTTTGTTGAAAGCTTTTCTGCATCTATTGAGATTATCATATGCTTTTTATTCTTCAGTTTGTTAATATGGTGTATAACATTGATTGATTTGCATATATTGAAGAATCCTTGCATTCCTGGGATAAAGCCCACTTGATTGTGGTGTATGATCCTTTTAATGTGTTGTTGGATTCTGTTTGCTAGTTTTGTTGAGGATTTTTGCATCTGTGTTCAGTGATATTGGCCTGCAGTTTTCTTTTTTGTGACATCTTTGTCTGGTTTTGGTATTAGGGTGATGGTGGCCTCGTAGAATGAGTTCTATTGTCTGACATAAGAATTGCTCCTTCAGGTTTCTTTTGGTTTCCATTTGCATGGAATATCTTTTTCCATCCCCTCACTTTCAGTCTGTTTGTGTCCTTAGGTCTGAAGTGGGTCTGTTGTAGACAGCATATATACGGGTCTTGTTTTTGTATCCATTCAGCCAGTCTGTGTCTTTTGGTTGGAGCATTTAATTCATTTACATTTAAGGTAATTATCATTATGTATGGTCCTAATAGCATTTTCTTAATTGTTTTGGGTTTGTTTTTGTAGGTCTTTTCCTTCTCTTGTGTTTCTCGTCTAGGGAAGTTCCTTTAGTATTTGTTGTAAAACTGGTTTGGTGGTGCTGAATTCTCTTAGCTTTTGCTTGTCTGTAAAGGTTTTAATTTCTCCATCAAATCTGAATGAGATCCTTGATGGGTAGAGTAATCTTGGTTATAGTTTCTTCCCTTTTGTCACTTTAAATGTGTCCTGCCACTCCCTTCTGGCTTGCAGAGTTTCTGCTGAATGATCAGCTATTAACCGTATGCGGATTCCCTTGTATGTAATTTGTTGCTTTTCCCTTGCTGCTTTTAATTTTTTTTCTTAGTGTTTAATTTTTGATAGTTTGTTTAATACGTGTCTTGGTGAGTTTCTCCCTGGATTCATCCTGTATGGGACTCTGTGTTTTCTGTCCTCAGTTCTTTTCATTCTTTCTTCTTATTCTGCTGCGCAGCAGTTATTTCCAATATTCGATCTTCCAGGTCACTTATTTGTTCTTATGCCTCAGTTATTCTGCTACTGATTCCTTCTAGAGTATTTTTAATTTCATTTATTGTGCTGTTCATCATTGTTTGTTTGTTCTTTAGTTCTACTAGGTCCTTGTTAAACGTTTCTTGAATTTTCTCCATTCTCTTTCTGAGATTTTGGATCACCTTTACTATCCTTACTCTGAATTATTTTTCAGATAGACTGCCTATTTCCTCTACATTTGTTTGATCTGGTGTGTTTTTGCCTTGCTCCTTCATCTGCTGCCTACTTCTCTGTCTTCTCATTTTGTTTAACTTACTGTGTTTGGGATCTCCTTTTCTCAGGCTGAAAGTTCATAGTTCCTCTTATTTCCAGTGTCTGCCCCAGTGAGTGAGACTGGTTCAGTGGCTTGTGTAGGCTTCCTCGTGGGGGGGACTGGTGCCTGTGTCCTGGTGGGTAGGTATGGATCTTTTCCCTCTGGTGGGCAGGGCCACATCTGGTGGTGTGTTTTGGGGTGTCTGTGAACTTACTATGACTTTAGGCAGCCTTTCTTCTAATGGGTGGGGCTGTGTTCCTGTCTTGCTAGTTGTTTGGCATGGGGCGTCTAGCACCGGAGCTTGGTGGACCTGGGTCTTAATGTTGAGATGGAGGTCTCTAGGAGAGCTCTCAGTGATTAATATTACATGGGGCTGGGAGGTCTCTGGTGGTCCAATGTCCTGGACTCAGCTCTCCCACCTTGGAGGCTCAGGCCCTACTTCTGGCCAGAGCAACAAGACCCTGCCAGCCACACGGCATAGAAGAAAAGGAAGAAAAAAAAAAAAAAAAAGAACAGACAGTGCCCCAAGACAAATGGTAAAAGCAGAACTAAACAGAGAAAATCACACAAAGAAACATACACAAACACACTCACAAAAAGAAAAGAAAAAAAAAAAGGAAGACAGTGACCAAACCAATAAACAAAACCATGAATAAAAACAAGCACTAAAAACTAAACTAAGATAAACATAAAACCAAAAACAAATCAAATGCAGAAAGCAAACCCCAAGTCTACACTTGCTCCCAAAGTCCACCGCCTCAGTTTTGGGCACACTTGTTGTCTATTCAGTTATTCCACAGATGCAGAGTAGATCAAGTTGATTGTGGGGATTTAATCAGGTGCTCCTGAGGCTTCATGGAGAAATTCCTGTTTCTCTTCTTTGTTCACACAGCTCCTGAGTTTCAGCTTTGGTTTTCACCCTGCCTTGTGTGTAGGCTGCCCTCAGGCGTCTTTTACCCGCCCAGACAGGAGGGGGCTAAACAGCGCCTGATTAGGGCTCTCTTGCTCACTCAGCCTGAGGAGAGGGTGGGGTATGGTAATCATAATTGGAATGTGGGATGTGCCTGCAGCAGCAGAGACTGGTGTGACATTTCAGCAGCCTGAGGCACACCATGTGTTCTCCCGGGGAAGTTGGCCCTGGATCGTGGGACCCTGGCAATGACATGCTGCACTGGCCCCCAGGGGGCTGTGGGTAGTGACCTGTGCTTGCACACAGGATTCTTGATGGCAGCGACGGCAGCAGTAGTGGTCCATTCCCGTCTCTGGGGTCCAAGATGATAGCCGCAGCTCGCACTCATCTCTAGAGCTCGCTTAGTTGGTGCTCTGCCATCTGTGGGCACACAAAGCAGGAAGCCCCTCTCCTTGTGCACCCCAAAACAATGGTCTGTTGCCTCTCTGGCAGGTCCAGACTTTTTCCTGGACTCCCTCCCAGCTAGCTCTGGCACACTAGCCCCCTTCAGGCTGTCTTCACACAGCCAACCCCAGTCCTCTCCCTGTGGTCTGACCTTTGAAACCTGAGCCTCAGCTCCCAGATCCCACCTACCCTGGCAGGTGAGCAGACAAGCCTCTTAGGCTGGTGAGTGCTGGTCAGCATAGATCCTCTGTGCAGGAATCTCTCTGCTTTTCCCTCTGCACCTCTGTTGCTGCACTCTCCTTCTTGGCTCTGAAGCTTCTGCCCACCCCATCGCCACCAGTGAAGGGGCTTCCTAGTGTATGGAAACTTTTCCTCCTTCACGACTCCCTCACAGTGGCACAGATCCCATCTCTATTCTATTGTCTCTGTTTTTTCTTTTTTCTTTTGCCCTACCCAGGTATGTGGTGATTTTCTTGCCTTTTGGGACGTCTGAGGTCTTCTGCCAGCATTCAGTAGGTGTTCTGTAGGAGTTGTTCTACGTGTAGATATATTTTTGATGTATTTTTGGGGAGGAAGATGATCTCCACGTCTCACTCCTCTGCCATCTTGAAGGTCTCCCCGATCACATGGTTTTTATTCTTCAATTTGTTGATATGGTGTATCACACTGACTGATTTGCAGATATTGAAAACCCTTGCATCCCTGGGGTAAATCCCACTTGATCATGGTGAATGATCCTTTTTATGTATTGTTGGATTTAATTTGCTAGTATTTTGTTGAGGATTTTTACATCTATGTTCATCAGTGATAATTGGCCTGTAATTGTCTCTTTTTGTGGTATCTTTGTCTGGTTTTGGTATCAGGGTGATGATGGCCTCATAGAATGAGTTTGGGAGTGTTCTGTCCTCTGCAATTATTTGGAATAGTTTGAGAAGGATGGGTATGAACTCTTCTCTAAATATTTGATAGAATCACCCGTGAATCCATCTGGTCCTGACTTTTATTTGTTGGCAGTTTTTTAATCACAGTTTCAATTTCAGTACTTGTGATTGGTTTGTTCATATTTTCTATTTCTTCCTGGTTCAGTCTTGCAAGATTGTACTTTTCTAAGAGTTTGTCCATTTCTTCTAGATTTTCCATTTTATTGGCATATGGTTGCTTGTAGTAGTGTCCTGTGATCCTTTGTACTTCCGCAGTGTCCATTGTAGCTTCTCCTTTATCATTTCTAATTTTGTTGATTTGAGCCCTCTTCCTTTTTTTCTTGATGAGTCTGGCTAAAGGTTTATCAATTTTGTTTATCTTCTCAAAGAACCACTTTTAGTTTCATTTATCTTTTCTATTATTTTCTTCATCTCTATTTCGTTTATTTGTGTTCTCATCTTTATGATTTCTTTCCTTCTACTAAACTTGGGTTTTATTTGTTCTTCTTCCTCTAGTTGCTTTAGGTGTAAGGTTAGATTGTTTATTTGAGATTTTTCTTGTTTCCTGAGGTAAGATTTTATTGCTATAAACTTCTCTCTTAGAACTGCTTTTGCTGCATCCCATAGATTTTGGATCATCATGCTTTTGTTTTCACTTGTCTCTAGGTATTTTTTTATTTCCTCTTTGATTTCTTCAGTGATCCATTGGTTATTTAGTAGCATATTGTTTAGCCTCCACGTGCTTTTTTTTTTTTTTTTTTTACAGTTTTTTCTTGTAGTTGTTCGAATTTCATAGTGTTGTCATTGGAAAAGATGCTTGATATGATTTCAATTTTCTTAAATTTACCATGGCTCACTTTGTGACCCTCCAATACTAGCAGGTAATTCTGGCCCAGTGTCTTATGAGGTCAGTGCTTTTATCCCTGGGTCCTGGTGCACACACCTCCCTGTGTGCACCCTCTCAGAGTGGAGTTGCTGTATCCCCCAGTGTTGTGGAATTCATGTGATCAAACCACACTGGCCTTCAAAGCTAGATTCTCTGGGGGTTCCTCCTCCCATTGCCAGACCCCCAGGCTGGGAAGTTTGACCTGGGGCTCAGAACTTTCACTCCTGTAGGAGAACCTCTGTGGTATAATTATTTTTCAGTTTGTTGGCCGCCTACCCAGTGTGTTTGATTTTATTGTGATTGCATCTGTCCTATCGTCTCGCTGTGGCTTCTTTGGATGTAGGGTATCTTTTTTGTTATATTCCAGCATTTTTTTTATCAATGGTTATTCAGCAGTTAGTTGTGATTTTGTTGATTCCGTAAGAAGAGATGAGCTCATGTCCTTCTACTCCACCATCTTGTCTCCAAGCCCTGATGGTGTTTCTTGACTTGCCATTCCACAAGTAATAACTGTTCTACTGTCTCCGGCAAAGTGCCTGCTCTGTGTCCCTCTGCCCTGGGGAAACTCTGCTGCGCCCCTCCTCCTATAATATCTGGATATTTGGTAAGGAGTGTAGATTTTTTTATATTCCTTCAACCCAAAATAAGAGGGCATGTCCTCTATCCTAGGTAGTATTCTACATACTAGAGATATAAAATTGAAAAAATATCTTTCCCTCTCTAGGAAGAGAATCCTTTGAGATAGTCTTCCTGGTGAACAGATGAATTATAACGCAAATATTAATACTATGACATATGTATATAGTAAGTGTTCTAGACATTTTCTGTCTGAAATAGGAGAAAAGCAGAAACTGTGTATTCTTAATTTTTTTGAATTTAGATCAGGAATTTCCAAATCTGTTCCCAAGAAATTTTAGCCTTCTCTGTAAAATCAAGGATTGGGTTTGAGTGTGTTGAAGACGGACCTGGTCCATAATTTAGGCATGTCTGACCTAGAGGTGAAGAGGAGAGTTTTAGGAACTGGATTTTGCATCCTATAAAACCAGTTTGGCACAGAGGTTCCATTCAGGTTCCATTTTGCTGATATTTTGACATTCAGTGGCTTTAGAGCTGCAGTCTTGCATCCTTCACCATGGTTAGCCTGCTACGCACAACTCTGGAAGAGTGGTTATGTCTTAATTCTATGCCTATAGAATTAAAGAATTTATATGAAAGGAAGACAAAACTCAAATTCCATTTGGATGAATGTAACTAGATTTGCTGCCTAAGACACTAACAGAATGATAGATTGTATCAGTGACACTATACTATCTCAAGTAAGGGAGGTAATGATCCTAATGTATCTCTTTGTACAGATACAACTATAGTTTTAGGTCCATTTCTATGTTTCTACCCTTTAGAGGAACAAAGGTAAACTGGTATATTCTTGGAAGAGAGCTCTAGATAGGTAGATTCTGGACTCAAAATTCAGTGATATTATTGGTGGATGTGGAGGAATAGGGATTGTTTTGATTGGAGTGGTGTGGTAAATGGCACCAGTAAGAGGAATGGATCATGCCTAGAGCAGATTCCTTCTTGCTAGCAATTTTCAAACATGGTTTCACTAGCTGACCTATGAAAGGGAAATTTAGAAGGGATTCAGTTCAGTGGTGTTTGCCAATATAACTTCTAGGTTATATACATTTCTTGAGACATTATATATTTTAATTTACTTTTTTTTTTTTTTTTGCGGTATGCGGGCCTCCCACTGTTGTGGCCTCTCCCGTTGTGGAGCACAGGCTCTGGACACACAGGCTCAGTGGCCATGGCTCACGGGCCCAGCCACTCCGCGGCATGTGGGATCCTTCCGGACCGGGGCACGAACCCGTGTCCCCTGCATCGACAGGCGGACTCTCAACCACTGCGCCACCAGGGAAGCCCCAATCAGCGTACCTTTGATGTGTTAATGGTACTACCTCATATTTTGGAAATCCTGTTATATTTTGTTTTCACTTTTGCCCTGTATTTTGAATAATAAAGAACACGGATACATGACTATAACCTCAGTCTAACCTAATAATTTCATGCTTGTCATGCATTGATCACCAGCACTCAGCAGCCAACCTGTTCAGGGCTGCAAAAAGCAAACTTAAGGTATGTGATTGCAATTTGAGTGTATTACTGAGCTTGTGTTTCTCTAAATAATAGTTCTAGAAACAAGGAAGAGCAGTAAAGATAAAGAGTGAAGTCCTTGGGTTAGGGACCACATCTTGTTTGCCCTTCCAATTATGTCTGTTGCTTAGCATATTGCCTGGAAAATGGAAGTTTACAATTAACATTGGTTTAGTTTAAAGAACTGTTATTTCTCAATAACCATAGAAACTGTCAATGTCATCAGTGGTAAGGATGACTCTAGATTCATATTCATGTATTTCTTGTGTACAAAATTCCATATAGTCCACATTTATTGTGAACTGCAGGGTATGGGGCAGCAGTATTAGGTGCTGGGAAAAAAATAGATTTGGAAGTCAGAGGTTTTGTTGGAGCACATGATAAACACATTTTAAATACCTTACAACTCTACAAAACAACACACATCCATTTTCCAGAGTGTAGGAGCATTCATGAAATACAGCAAAAAAGGAATGATTGGAAATCAGTGCATTAAAAGCCTTTAATTTCTGACTTTTGACAGCCAGTTCCTCTCAACTCCAAAGGATAATATCAGTAATTTATATTTTGAATTGCATATTATTTAAAATGACTTTCAAGTTAATTATTAAGGTTTACCCTGATGGCTTTGAAAACCAAGTTTTACCAACCTTTTCACACTTGGGAATTGTGGCTTTGAAATGAATTTGGGACATAAATGTCTCTTTTTTGGAGTTTACTGGCAGAAGTCATATATGAAGGCAGGTATTCATCTCTGACACTAAATAAGTTAAGTATTCTTGATTTCATTATGGGGAAGAATAGTTCTTTGAAAAGAATTAGTAAATTCCTAAAGTGAGTGCAGGTTGCTTTCTTGATGCCGCCATGATCCTCTTAGCAAGAATGATTTATTATGTTGGGTTGTATTGTCCAGCTCTTTTTTCCAAAGGAATAAATCACGTGCTTCTATTACTATGATAATATGCAAGCAGCTATGACCACTGTTGAATGCTCTCTGAGCCACATCTTTTATACTGTGCCAATTAAGCAGAAGGTGGGGAATGTTGGCAGGGGGATTTAAATGTCTCATCTAAAGGTCAATATCTAACAACAGGACAGCATTTATCCTGAACTGGACTGTAGAGTCAGCACTGGGTTTGAGCCCAGTTGCTGTTGGGGGACTTAAATATACAGTCCTCTAAATGAGAGCAAGTGGTGTCAAAGGGGCTATACTGGTGTTCACGATGTATCCTAAAATAGCTTTAAGCTTCTCCATGACCTCATTTTGCCATGCTGGCTTGCTTACGAGTGTGTTTTTGGGTGGTGTTAATGTTCTAGCGTTAGCCATTATAATTTATGGACTGACATAGTATCATTAACACTGAGCACGGATGGTACTCAGTAGCCAAGGCACGACTTTTTCCCCTCCATGTTTCCTGCAGCTGGCCAGTGTTTTGTAACCAGGGCACCAACTCAGGAGCCAGTTGGTAACTTTAGATGTTTGATAGGGTGTGCAGTTGGCATCACAGACATGGTTAACCAAGGATAATATTAGAGTATACATGACAGTTTCAAGATTTCATACTGTTAGACAGAACTGGTTTTAGCGCAAGATGAAACCAGATAACTGTATCTATAGTAAGATTTTATTTGATAAGAATTTTATATGTGAGGTAAAAGTAACTGTGACTATATAACCTTTGAATAGGTGAATGAGTTAATAATTTTTAAAATTAAATTTGTTTTTAACCAAAGTAAGCCATGTATATGGTGTGTTTGTAAAGATTAATAATGTTCTAAGACTTACAATGAAAAATAGCAGACACTTCCTTTGATCTCTTCTTCTCTGCCTTAAGTCCTGCTTCCAAAGACAACTACTTTCCATTCTTTTTGTTGTTTCTCCTGGCATTCGCCACCATATTTCTAAATAAAACAGTTATGCTTGTGGTTCTTGGTTCTTCAGTTTTAGAAATTACAGATTGTGTTTCTGTTATGAAAGGTGAATGTTTAACTCTTAAACCCCTTTGCCCCCAACACAGCTTCTTCCCCTCCTCCTATCATTTTTGTCACACATTTTGGTGAAATCAATATTAGATACTTTTCTCATTATGACCATGTAGACTCGTTGGTTTCCAATGGGGGCAGAAATAGTCATTAAGATTAAATAGTTATTAAGTGATTACAATACTTTAGGGTAAGGGGTTTGATGCTGTCAAAGTGATGCCCTGATACTACTGTAGAGACAGAATGATACACAGAACATAAAGAAATTAGCTGCTTCCTGGGCTTAAGTGGAACAGAGCAATAGCATAAATACATGTGCCTCCAAAGAGAAATCAGTGGTGGATGCTCTGCGGGAGAGGGGACAGGCAGGTTTATAGTCCCTGACCTAGGTGACTCTAGCCACTTTTGTTTTAGTTTTATAATATCTGCAGAACCTAAAGCTTGCTGCTCAGGGTAGTCCCTGGCCATTTATTTATGACTCAGTCCAAGTCCATGAGGCAATTTCTCCTCCAATTGTCAGCAAACAGGAGGGGATGGTGGTTAGCTATTGATTGAAGTTCAGGCAGCAGGTAAGGACTGGCACTGGCTGGAGCTATTATATCCTTGGATAACACTTTGTTATTGGGAACTAGGGAGAAACTGAAGAGTTGAGATTAAATATTACAAATGTTTACAAGGTTACAGTAATCCAGGACAGAGGTCAAGGTGAATGTGTCATCATGTGCATTACAAGTAGCAAAACCCCCACAATTTTAAGGTGTATTTTGTGTGTATCTGTCAAAAAAGTCCTTGACATGGCCCTGTGGACTCTTACAATACTCTAACTAGCACCTAGCATAATCCCCATCACATGCTGAGAAACAGATAATAGTGCTTTGTTCAAGTCTCAGCTATTTGGATATAACTGTGTAAGGTGTAGTTTAATTGACCGTAGAGAAGCAGGACTTATTCAGGTGCCATCCTTTCATTAGGGCTGTTGCTTACCAGGTGTGCCCACTTGATATGCTGGACTCGTGATGGTAATTGTCCTCTGTATCATTTGATCAAGTTAATGATACCAAAAGGGCTCTTTTACTTGGAACATTATAGTGACAATAGGAATGGTAAGTCGGGAATGAGTCAACACACAGGAGTGAATTATATCATGAAATACTTGATTTTAGCAGATATATACAGATAAGAAGCTACAAATGGTATACAGAGTAGTTTGGGTATTTAATTTATTCCTACTCGTAAGGGAATTGGTGAAATACTTAACTAGATCGTGTTAAGAGAAATATCTCTTTGATCTCTTTAGATCTTTTTCTTCTTTCTTTATCCTTCTCTTATTTTATTCATTTTTCTTCATGGCCTCTGTTGGTCCACATCCTGCATCTTTTTGTCATTATTCAAGTTTACATGTTAAGCACTGAATCATTATAATCTACCTATGTCTTTGGGTGAATATTTTATTTAATAACTTTTAAAAATAATTAAATGTTCAATGTTGAAACGCTAGAAAATGAAGAGCCAGATGATCAAACAAAAAAATCATAATCCTCCTGCCCCAGAAAAAGCCCTTTTAGCACATTGGTGTAGGTACTTCCCTTTCTAGATATGTGCATGTATTTGTCTATATGCATTAAAAATTGGAATCATACTATTTTGTAACTTGCTTTCTTTTTCTTAGCATTTGTCCACATCAGAACTTTTCTTTAATAATATTACTGGTCATGGATGCATTATGTTTATTTGTATAAATATGCAACAATTTGGAATAATGAATTCATACTGTTGAAACTTCACTATGTTCCCAATTTTTTTTTGGTCATTGTACCTGTAGCCTGTGCTATCCTTGTTCCTGTGAATTACTGCACAGCCTTGGGCAGAGCTGAAAGCAAAGAGGTTTGCCATTCTCTAATGTACAGACTGCAAGATATGCTATGATTCCTAGGTTTCCTGCATGCATGTCTCCTCTCTCTCTGTGTCTCACTCCCTCACTTCTGCTCTCTCACTCACTCTTCTAACATAAGGTGGTAGGAAAGCTACAACTATCTCCCAGGATTCATTTAGAAAGAGTAAAACTTCTTGGCTTGATTTTAGCTAAGAGGCCCCCCTTTGCACAAATATTATTAGCTTTTAAATGGTGATTTAACCATTTCAAGCTGAGTCATGTATATTGTTCTCATGCTTATAAGACAACCTTTCCTTGTCAACAGTGGATTATAATGAAGGTGCAAGAAGAAATTTACAAGATTCAAGGGTTGGGGGATGCAGTGGAAGCAGGATAGTGTAGTGCACAACCAACCTGCCAGGACCTTTGCAAGCTAATTATTGCCTCTCAACTTCTATTTTGTCATCTGTACAATGAGTATATTCATACCCAATCATAAGGTTTTTGTGGAGATTAAAAGGGAAAATATATTTATTGCAAACTCAGCACAGTGTCTTGTACAGAGTATTAATGGTAGCATTATTATGTTGTTCTGATGAAATTGCAGATGGCAAGAGATATGCTGGTGCTGTGTTGAGCACAGCCAGATGGAAAAGGATCCTTAAAACAGATCTTCTATAGTCTTTATTTGCCTACCTTCCTTCATACATCTTGGGTAAAGCAGCTCTTTTTGATTCCAGTATTTTCTCTGTCCTGAGAGCCAATATGATACTGATGAAAAGAAAAAAACATCACAAACCGCCTGAAAACTGAGAGTGCTCCTGAGAGGCCGACATTTGTTGGAGCTTTCCCAGTAGATTAGTATTCATTTCTCCTCCTTCCCACCGGCCCCAGACCCTCCTACCAGCTTCAGTTTTACTTTGTTATTAACAGTAAAGCCTTTGTTCACAAACAAAGCAGATATGGGCTTCGTCTTAACTGATTTGTTTAACCCTCACTTAAAGTTATTGCTTTTTGCAACCCAGGGCATTTCTGGTATTTGAACAGGAAAAATTCTGAGCAAATGAATCAAATAACACATTGTCTTAAAATGGTCCTTTATTACCAATGAGCTAGCTAAGAGGCATAGAGTAGCATCATGATTGGAGTTATATTCCTGACCAGAGTCACCACATTTAATTACCCAGAAGTGTCATCAGCACAGTGTTATAAATGAAGATACTCATTATAAATCTAAGTAGAAATTTCAAATGGTAAAATGTTGCAAGTCCCATAACAGGAGTATAAACATACCTTATGCATTGATTATGCAAGGAATCTTTATGATAAATGATAGAGTGTACATATAGCACATAAACATACTATGTCATAAATTTGGCCTAGCTCAAATTAATGTTTGCTATGACAAATATTAACATTTAAGTCACAATTTCAGATTTAAATTCATTTGGAGGCATTATCTGAATGATCAAAATAGTTTTAAAAGCTATCAAAGGAAGTTTGATTATTTTTAAAATTAATAAGTTTTTGTTCTAGCAAGTAGAAGCATTTGAAATTTTATTGACCTTAAAGCTGCTCTCAAACTTGAGATGTTGATTTTTTTTTAAAGAGGCATTGAGGTATCTAAATATTTCAAGGGCTGTCCAAGGATTTTCATTGTGAGAGTTTGAAGAGCAGCAGACTCAAATCTGGCCCTTCTGTTCATCTTTTTCTCTTCTCTTAGCAGCTATAAGGGCAGAAAGGAATAAGAAAAGAAGTCACAGAAAGGCCCCTGAACAATAGGGAAGACGGGATTGGGGAAGGGCAGTCCTACCTCTTTGCTTTTAAGGTTGGAATTATTTATAGGCGGATCTATGTATCTGTGTATCTACCCATCTAGATATATAACAATATGTAACTCTGAGGCTGAGACAGATAGATAGATATCATGTTATATGTATATGTATTTCATACACAAACTCACATATAACATATGTGATACCTCATATGTACATATGTATTTACATGTGTATATATATCTCAGCCTCAGAGTTTCAAAACTTTTTAGAGCCCACCTGCCAGAGTTGCTGTCTTTTTCAGATTTAGTTGCCTTCTGATTTGGTACCGTGTTGCAGAGTTGCAGAAACTCTATAAGCAGATGTCACTGAAAAGTAAAAAACAGTTATGACAGACAGATAATAATCTCTATTCTTTTATTTGCTAACTCTTTGAACTCTTGATATTATTAATCTAATGAGCATGAATTTCTTCATCTATGAAATAGAACTCATAATACCAATTCTTTAAGGTTATGGTGAGGATTCCATAATATAGTACATTAAAAAGTACATGACACAGAAACTGGTCATGGTAGACAAGTGCTCAAAAAGTAGTTGTTATAATTAATTTTTCTGTTATGAATACTTCCTTTACTAATAGTAGTGTTTAAGTAAGTGGAATTTATCAGGCAAAATGTTGACTAAAAGGGACTGACTTTATTATGGTTTATATATTTACTTACGTTACTCAAGTTTCTTGAAATTATGCATGAAGCATAATTACTATTTATTCATAATTATATTTGTAATCTGAGTCTTCAATTAGAATTTTTTTCCCTAAGTAATTATTCTGATCCACATTGGTAAGGATAAACAAGTCAATGTGGATGAGTGGACAGGGGCTAGACCATCAGAGCCTAATGTTTTTTAGCCTTTACCTACAACCAGCCCTTGAGTAGCTTATGGGAGAGGCAGGAAGATTTTTTTAAAAAAGAGAGACTTTCCAGAGGTTGCCTAAGGAGAGTCTGGAAAGAATTGTAGTCTCACTTGTTCTGATATTTATTAAAATACCACAAAAATCCTATTCCTACTTTGATCTTGACTCAAGAGAATGTCATGAAATTGACACCAAATTAATCAAGTCAACTCTGTATTTGTCTACTTGGGTGCATCTTGCAGGCAGGTGAGAAGGTGGAACAGGAAAGATTTGATGACATACATCTTTTTTGAAAGTGTAATATCAACTAGATGTTGGAAAGAAAATACATTATATACCCTGGCATTACTAGTCAATGTCCATCTAATTATAGGAGCTTCAGGAACCTGGTGTTCTATCTGACTTCAAATATGTTAAAGGCTCAACCTAGTATAATGTTTTCTGAGGATTTGGTCAGATCATTTTCTTGCCTCAAATATTTAATTGAACCAGTTGTGGGTAATGAGGTCTGCTTCTTGACATCTCACAAGTAGTTTTCACACTGAGTTATCCTTAATCATAAGTTATGTGTCATCTTTGGCCTTCAACACAGGCAGATGGGAAATTACTGGGACAGTCCATGAAAATACTGGCCCATAAAAAAAGTCTTGACTATTTCATAACAGGCTGCTTTTCAGAACATTTCATTTGGGCCCTATGTCAGTGTAAATATTAGAAGACTTGGGAGAGTTTGCAGTCTTCTGGCCTGCACTTAAATTATTATTTTAACCCTTCCTTTCTCTGAGTACCACTGATGGATAATTTTAGTTCATTTTTTTGTTTTTCTTTTTGTTTTCCTAAAGATATCCCCACTGTACTGGAAAAGGAAACCAAACAAAATGATACAAAGCACAACACAATTCAACAATAACAAAAAACAATGTGTAATCCATTGACATAGTTTGGAGGTGTGGCTTATTAATTTTTTTTATCTCAGAAAAAAACCTTAGCTCTATTGCCTGGATATAGGGTTCTGTAAAAGCCCTAGGCTTGCTGTGAGCAGGCTTTTTCTTTTATAAAGGAAAGGAGATTACAGGAAAAATTACCAGTTGGAGAAAAAGAATAGTTGGAGAAATCTTTTTAAATAATTTGCATATGAATAATCCCCAGGGATGTTATTTAGGCATAAGGGTATAGCAGCTTCTCCAAAATGGAAGTGAATCCAAAAAGGGAAGTATAATTTTTATAGATTGTGTTTGAGAGAAAGTAAAATAGGAAAGGAAAGATGAAGAGAACGATTCTTTTATAAATGTGAGTTGCTTGGATAGTAAACACATCAGTAGCAATTCTGTGTTTTGTTTCTCTTCAGCCATGCATGGTGCTGTTTTGGATGCACAGGGTTTCTTTCTTGATGCTATCAGTCCCCATTCAAACCTTCATATCCCAGAGTGCTTGTCTTACATTGGCTATGTATTAAAATTGCCTTACGCCATACACTCCATGTAATTTAGAGAAAGATTGTCATTGTGGAGCAAACTTGAAAAAAACAAAATATTTCTATGAAAAACAGTTTGCTTTTCTAGGCTTTGCTTGTATTCCCAGTACAATTACTGTAAATTATATGAGTTTGAAAATGAGCTTCCTTCCTTGCAACCCACTCCTACCTCTGTTTGATTCTCTCATGAAGTCATAATCCTTTGTTTGCGCAGTAAGCCTGTTGCCATGGAGATTAATGTGATGTTACAAATTTGCTATTATTTATGACTTCATTGTAAGATGGATCCGAATGAGAAATTAATCTCTGATTTCTTCACCAAATATTTGATGAGTCATATGAGAACAGGTGAAGGCATTTCAGCTTTCATTTCTTAATTGGGAGGTAGAAGTGCTTTCACTGGTGAAAAATACAAATATCTAAGAAATAATAATTTTTTTAAATATCAAAATAAGTATCTTGAAAGAAAGTTGAAACGTGAAATACTAGGATAAAATATATATTCTATTTACAAAATATCTTCTGAGAGCTACAAGATAAATTCCACCTTGAGAAGCCCAGCATGTCAGTGTCATTCTCTGAACAAGTTTCTCCTTGGTACTGCCATGTTTACTTTGTTAGCAAAAGAAAGCTAAACAGTGAGCACTCTGGTGCATAAGCCCCTCAACCACTGAGATATTGAATTCTGATCTTTAATAAACCAACATTGATTTACTTCACTTCTTCTGTTTGCTTAGTTAAGCTCCATTGGCATAGGGAAAGGCACACATAATTTAATCAAATTGCTTTTTTTTTTCATTTGATTTTTTTTAGTGCATAAAGCAGGCTCTAAGCATTTGGAATTTATTTTTACCAGTAAAATATCTTTCTTCTCTCTTGGAGGAGAAGTTTGAAATTTCGGTTAAGTTCACCCCTAACTCTTGATACATACAAAAATAAAATACAGGGGCTTCCCTGGTGGCGCAGTGGTTGAGAGTCCGCCTGCCGATGCAGAGGACACGGGTTCGTGCCCCGGTCCGGGAAGATCCCACATGCCGCGGAGCGGCTGGGTCCGTGAGCCATGGCCGCTGAGCCTGCGCGTCCGGAGCCTGTGCTCCGCAACGAGAGAGGCCACAACAGTGAGAGGCCCGCGTACTGGAAAAAATAATTAATTAATTAATTAATTAAAAAAATAAAATACAACCAAAGATCTTATTTTTGAGTGTCAGATTTACTCTTTCCTTCTTGACATCAGTGTTGACTCGTGAAGAATCCAGTGTAACATCTAAACAGGTTTAAGCTGTGAGCTTTCCAGATTTCAGATGCCAATAAGCAACTCAATATCGTCAACATTTATAGTTAGGCAACATTTTGTTCTGTCAGAACTGATTTTTTCCTGATCATCTAGGTTAGCCAATTAATAGAATAAAAAAGCATACTTGGAATGGTGAAGTGATCTGTCAAAGCTCAGGGGGCTGATTGGTTGACAATTTGGGGGTATACCCAGAGATCTTAAGAATTTAATTCTAGATAATCAATGTTACTTGAAAAATACTCTTATTTCTTCCTTGAGTTTATTTCAAATTAGAGAGTTAAAACTCATTTTCCAAAAAAAAAAAAAAAAAACTCATTTTCCTAAATATAAAGGTTAATGTTAATTATACTTTTCATATCTAACTTCTGTTAGTTTTTTTTTTTTTTTTTTTTTTGAGACACTGGGTATTTAGAGTTTTCAAATGAAGGTCCTAGTTATTTCTGTGGGAAGGAAGTCAGTGAATTATTTTAGAGTGTGAGTGTGATTCATGAAATAGCTTGTGATGTTGCATTTTGAGAGGCCTAGAAGCACATAGATTTGCCAGCTTTACTGGAGAATGACAAGGTCGAAAAGCTGTGAATTCTGTTTTTCTGCACAACACACTTGTTTCTTCTGACTCCCTAGTGCACGGTTAAAAAATATAGTAGTAGTATTACTTCGCCTTATGAAATTAGCCTAACCAACTGTTACAAATTTTTATGTATATAATTCTTCTGAATTATACTGAACTAGAGGTATTTCTCCATTAATGGAAGATATCCTTTTCTTATATCCCAGAATTTGAGGAGTGGGGTAGGGTTTTTCTCTCTATTGCTTGATGCAGACAAGGAAGCGTTTTTCCTCTAGCCAGATGGCAGCTACCTCCTCACCATGTGGAGAACTAAGCTTGAGTGGATAGAAGGCACATATATGGCAGAATGGAGAGATACAATCTGTCTGGGGATCCTGATGAATATATTGAAGTGCTAAGTTAAACGGTCCTAGAACCCAAACTACTTTTGGACATACTTCTTTATGAGATAATAAATACTCTTAATACTGTACTGACCAGTTTAATTGCCTCCCAGATTTGCTCAGCCCCATCTACCTCTCCCAGCCCTCAACCATTGCCCTGATTCCTGGCCAGAGTGAGGGCCAGGCTGTGGCAAAGGTTGTATTATGTCTTCTATGTCTGGAGCTCCAACTAACAAGTTCAACCCAACTGGACCTACTGAAGCTCTAGCTTTCCTCCCTAGTAGCTGCCTGGAGGGGTAATAACACAACCCATCTATGAGAGGGTATTAGACAAAAGATGAGAAGGAGCTGGCAGATAGATTAGTGCCCTGTCCCCACCCTATGGACTACTTGGAGATGTAGTGGTTCCCTATAGCAAACATCCTACATGATTAAGCAAATCAGTTGTGTTTTTTATAAGGCTGTGCCCGCTGGGTAATGCAGCACTTCATAATGCTCTTGCTCCTCCTGTGCTTCCTTCCGTTTCCCCCTCACTCTTGCTTCCCTGGGATTATACTCCCTAACCCCAATGAAATGTTAAGCAGGTAAATTCCCCCTTAGATTCTATTTTCTAGGAAACTCAGATCTAAAGATTCCCTTGGAACCCTGTTATCAAGAGAGGCCCTAGAAAGCAGACCCTCAGAATGTTGGATTCCTTGCCTAACAGAGGGCAGTAGGGGCCAGATTGCTGCTGATGTGGGGAGTTGTGATAATCTCTGGCATGCATGGCCTCAGAATTGCTAAATTTTCCATAGGTGGAGAATTAAGATGAGGTACAAAGGCGCAAGTCATTGGAAATGATATGGCTACTGTGTTTGATTGGGAAGGAAGAAAATAATGTAAGATTTATGGCATGAGGTGGTTGCTTTTGATGACATTGGGGGCCTTGAAAAAAGAGAGTGATATATTTGGGTCAAATAATTACTTATATAAGGTATGCTGTGAATGCCAGAGGACTTCTATAGCAACCCTAAAGAAGACTAGTTAAAAAAGAAACAAAATAAAACAAAAACCAGGCTTGGGATCTAATTATAAATGTGGCAGACACCTGCAAAGGAAACAAAATAAACGTCTGCCCTATCTCCTGTGTCAAAATCAGGGCCCTGATGAGGAAAGAGTAGGACACTGAGGCTAGCAGTTTAAGAGGATAAGCCTAAGAAACTTGAATCCTTTCACTCCCCTGAATCACTGGCCATAAGAAGTAGCCCCTTTCTAGAGGAGAATGGCCTCACAATAACTGGAGACAGCAGTGTTTTTACATAAAGCAGTTATCCAGCAAGATGTTTGTTCTCCTCACTATCCCTCACTACTGCCCTCATTAGGCAGCTAACTGAAGTTATTCTATAGCTAATATTTACCAGGAGGGAGTGGGGGTAGGGAATAGGGGGGTGGATCCCAGGGGGCCCACTGGATCCACTGAAACTCTGGCTTCTCATCCCAGTGGTTCCTCACAGGAGAAAACACAATCTAGAAATGAGAGGGAGTTAATTTACCATGCAGTAAACTTTAGCCAGTGAGAGAGAGAAAAAGGCAAACAAATTCCTGGCCCATTCTCCCCTGGATGGATTGCTTATGAAACAGTGGTTTCATATGGCAAAAATCCTACACAACTGAGCAAACTAGCTGTGTTTTCTAGAAAAAAGAAAAGTTGTGTCTGTCTGGGTATTAAACTTGTGGGGTTGGGAGGGAGAATATAAAGATGGATGCGGAGAATTCATTGTTATGGAGGAATTCACCTTTGACTAGGAATTCCATGTTCTGGCAAGGATACTTGGAGCTGGTAGTGATAATTTGTAACGATGGTTCCTGGGATCTTGTAAACAACAATGGAGCTATTAAACAGGACTAACATGCCAGAACTTCCTTGGCATGGTATGAAGGAAGGAGTCAGAAAACTTAGAGAAATGAGAATGTATCTCTGTATTACTCATTAATATCTGAGAATCCATCACATTCACATGACTATGTACCCTGGGGATTAAGCAAGGGACCTTACCTTGCTTAGGCAATAAAGAATATACTTGGATGGAGGGTACCAGAATCTTTGAGAAGCCTAGTAATGGTTGTGAAGGCTGGGTATGTTAGAGATGCTGCCATAGCCCTGGGCTCCCTAATATCTTTGTGGATTATAAAATTCCGAAACAGAAGAGTCCAGGTGACAACCCTTAACTGTCAGATGCAAAGTATATGTGTTTACTGTAATGGACAGCAAAGGCTGTGACAGAGTGACAGCCACGGTGCCTTTGCCCACAGGAATCTATGGTAATGATCATGGTGGAATCCTTGTAGTAAGGCATATAGATAGTGACTAGAATATTGCTTGGGTTTTTTTTTTTTTTGCGGTGCGCGGGCCTCTCACTGTTGTGGCCTCTTCCATTGCGGAGCACAGGCTCCGGACGCGCAGGCTCAGCGGCCAGGGCTCACGGGCCTAGCCGCTCCGCGGCACGTGGGATCTTCCCGGATCAGGGCATGAACCTGAGTCCCCTGCATCGGCAGGCGGACTCTCAACCACTGCGCCACCAGGGAAACCCTTGCTTGCTTTTAATAATATAATAATAATAATAACCCTGAAAGTGTTGATCACAAAACTGACACCAAGCACCACAATGGAAAATGGTGGCTTTTCATTCTGTTTCCAGATGTATATTAATTTACTGACTCATAGCCCATTGCTTGAAGGCAAAAATGGGTTTCCTTTAAAAGGACTCTGCAATTATGCCAAAAGTATATATGCAAAAATACTTCTCTGATTACTTCCCAAAGAGTAATTCCTCTCTAGAGAAAAAGGATACAGACTTTTAAAGGATTATTAAATATGAGGTCTGTGTGGACACTCATACCAGGAGAACTGAAATGTTATCGTGGTCTGATTAAGGTGAAGACTATGGAAGCCACATGATAAATGGAATTTTCTGAGTCTAGTGGGTTTGAGGATCCATTCTATAATTATTTCCCAAGTCCAGAAGAATATAATTGGGGTAGACTTACTATACATAGAAGCTGACAGAACCCTTGCATTGGCTTCCTGACTTATTCTAGGAAGCATTGTGGAAGTCCTTAAAATTATCCAAACAATATCATACAGCCATGATAATAAATAAGAAGTAATACTGCTCTTGGAGTGAATTGCAGAGATTAGAACCGTTTTCAAAGACTTGAAGGATGTAGCTCCTTGTTTCTTTTATTTATTTATCTTCTTAAAACAGTGCTGGTCTAGCATCATTTTATTTATTTAGTTTTGAATTTCATTTTTTATTTTTTTATACAGCAGGTTCTTATTAGTTATCTATTTTATACATATTAGTGTATATGTGTCAATCCCAATCTCCCAATTCATCCCATGACCACCCCCTCTCACCTCGCTTTCCCCCCTTCATGTCCAAATGTTCTCTACATCTTTGTCTCTATTTCTGCCTTCCAAACTGGTTCATCTGTGTCATTTTTCTAGATTCCACGTATATGTGTTACTATGTGATATTTGTTTTTCTCTTTCTGACTTACTTCACTCTGTATGACAGTCTCTAGGTCCATCCACGTCTTTACAAATGACCCAACTTCATTCCTTTTTATGGCTGAGTAATATTTCATTGTATATATGTAACACATCTTCTTTATCCATTTGTCGATGGGCATTTAGGTTGCTTCCATGATCTGGCTGTTGTAAATAGTGCTGCAATGAACATTGGGGTGCATGACTCTTTTAATTATGGTTTTCTCTGGGTATATGCCCAATAGTGGGATGGCTGGGTCATATGGCAATTCTATTTTTACTTTTTAAGGAACCTCCATACTGTTCTCCATAGTGGCTGTATCAATTTACATTCCCACCAACAGTGCAAGAGGGTTCCCTTTTCTCCACACCCTCTCCAGCATTTGTTGTTTGTAGATTTTCTGATGATGCCCATTCTAACTGATCTGAGGTGATACCTCATTGTAGTTTTGATTTGCATTTCTCTAATAGTCAGGTTGAGCAGCTTTTCATGTGCCTCTTGGCCATCTGTATGTCTTATTTGGAGAAATGTCTATTTAGGTCTTCTGCCCATTTTTGGATTGGGTTGTTTGTTTTTTTAATACTGAGCTTCATGAGCTGTTTATATATTTTGGCGATTAATCCTTTGTCCGTTGATTCATTTGCAAATATTTTCTCCCATTCTGAGGGTTGTCTTTTCATCGTGTTTATAGTTTCCTTTGCTGTGTGAAAGCTCTTAAGTTTCATTAGGTCCCATTTGTTTATTTTTGTTTTTATTTCCATTACTCTAGGAGGTGGGTCAAAAAAGATCTTGCTGTGATTTATGTCAAAGAGTGTTTTTCCTATGTTTTCCTCTAAGAGTTTTATAGTGTCCAGTTTTTCATTTAGGTCGTTAATCCATTTTGAGTTTATTTTTGTGTATGGTGTTAGGGAGTGTTCTAATTTCATTCCTTTACATGTCGCTGTCCAGTTTTCCCAGCACCACTTATTGAAGAGACTGTCTTTTCTCCATTTATATCCTTGCATCCTTTGTCATAGATTAGTTGATCATAGGTGTGTGAGTTTATCTCTGGGCTTTCTATCCTGTTCCATTGATCTATATTTCTGTTTTTGTGCCAGTACCATACTGTCTTGATTACTGTAGTTTTGTAATATAGTCTGAAGTCTGGGAGTCTGATTTCTCCAGCTTTGTTTTTTTTTCCCTCAAGATTGCTTTGGCTATTCGGGTTCTTTTGTGTCTCCACACAAATTTTAAGATTTTTTTGTTCTTGTTCTGTAAAATATGCCATTGGTAATTTGGTAGGGATGGCATTGAATCTTAGATTGCTTTGGGTAGTATAGTCATTTTCACAATATTGATTCTTCCAATCCAAGAACATAGTATATCTCTCCATCTGTTTGTGTCATCTTTGATTTCTTTCATCAGAGTCTTATAGTTTTCTGCATACAGGTCTTTTACTTCCTTAGATAGGTTTATTCCTAGGTATTTTATACTTTTTGTTACAGTGGTGAATGGGATGGTTTCCTTAATTTCTCTTTCTGATCTTTCATTGTTAGTGTCTAGGAATGCAAGAGATTTCTGTGCATTAATTTTGTATCCTGAAACTTTACCAAATTCATTGATTAGTAGTTTTCTGGTGGCATCTTTAGGATTCTCTATGTATAGTATCATGTCATCTGCATACAGTGACAGTTTTACTTCTTCTTTTCCGATTTGTTTTCCTTTTATTTCTTTTTCTTCTCTGATTCCCGTGGCTAGGACTTCCAAAACTATGTTGAATAATAGTGGCAAGAGTGTACATCCCTGTCTTGTTCCTGATCTTAGAGGAAATGCTTTCAATTTTTCACCATTGAGAATGATGTTGGCTGTGGGTTGTCACATATGGCCTTTATTATGTTGAGGTAGGTTCCCTCTATGCCCACTTTCTGGAGAGTTTTTATCATAAATGGGCATTGAATTTTGTCAAAAGCTTTTTCTGCATCTATTGAGATGATCATATGGTTTTTATTCTTCAATTTGTTAATATGGTATATCACATTGATTTGCATATATTGAAGAATCCTTGCATCCCTGGGGTAAATCCCACTTGATCATGGTGTATATTCCTATTAATGTGTTGTTGGATTCTCTTTGCTAGTATGTTGTTGAGGATTTTTGCATCTATATTCATCAGTGATTTTGGTTTGAAATTTTCTTTTTTTTAGTTCTTTGTCTGGTTTTGGTATCAGGGTGATGGTGGCCTCATGGAACAAGTTTGGGAGTGTTCCTTCCTCTTCAATTTTTGGAAGAGTTTGAGAAGGATGGGTGTTAGCTCTTCTCTAAATGTTTGATAAAATTCACCTGTGGAACCATCTGTTCCTGGATTTCTGTTTGTTGGAAGATTTTTAATCACAGTTTCAGTTTCATTACTTGTGATTGATCTGTTCATATTTTCTGTCTCCTCCTGGTTCAGTCTTGGAAGGTTATACTTCTGTAAGAATTTGTCCATGTGTTTTAGGTTGTCCATTTTATTGGCATAGAGTTGCTTGTAGTAGTCTCTTATGATGGTTTGTATTTCGTTGGTATCCATTGTAACTTCTCCTTTTTCATTTCTAATTTTATTGATTCGCGTCTTCTCCCTCTTTTTCTTGAGTCTGGCTAAAGGTTTATCAGTTTTGTTTATCTTTTCAAAGAATCAGCTTTTAGTTTTATTGATTTTGTTATTGTTTTCTTTGTTTCTATTTCATTTGTTTCTGCTCTGATTTTTATGATATTTTTCCTTCTACTAACTTTGGGTTTTGTTTTTTCTTCTTTCTCTAGTTCCTTTAGGAGTAAGGTTAGGTTGTTTATTTGAGATTTTTCTTGTTTCTTGAGGTAGGATTGTATTACTATAAACTCCCCTCTTAGAACTGCTTTTGCTGCATCCCATAGGTTTTGGGTCATCATGTTTTCATTGTCATTTGTCTCTAGGTATTTTTAAAAATTTATTTCAATTAATTTATTTTTGGTTGTTTTGGGTCTTCATTGGTTCACGTGGACTTTCTCTAGTTGCGGAAAGCTGGGGCTACTCTTCCTTGTGGTCAGCGGACTTCTCGTTGTGGTGGCTTATCTTGTTGTGGAGCATGAGCTCTAGGCGCACAGGCTTCAGTAGTTGTGGCTCGCAGACTCTAGCTCACAGGCTAAGTAGTTGTGGTTCACGGGCTTTGTTGCTCTGCAGCATGTGGGATCTTCCCAGACCAGGGCTTGAACCCGTGTACCCTGCATTGGTAGGTGGATTCTTAACCACTCTTCCACCAGGGAAGTCCCTTTAGGTATTTTTTTATTTCCTCTTTGATTTCTTCAGTGATCTCTTGGTTATTTAGTAACGTACTGTATAACCTCCATGTGTTTGTGTTTTTTATGTTGTTTTCCCCCTATAATTGATTTCTAATCTCGTAGCATTGTAGTCGGAAAAGATGCTTGGTATGATTTTATTTTATTAACTTTACCGAGGCTTGATTTGTGACCCGAGATGTGGTCTATCCTGGAGAATGATCTGTGTGCACCTGAGAAGAAAGTGTTCTCTGCTGTTTTTGGATGGAATGTCCTATAAATATCAATTAAATCTCTCTGGTCTATTGTGTCATTTAAACCTTGTGTTTCCTTATTAATTTTCTGTCTGGATGCTCTGTCCATTGGTGTAAGTGAGGTGTTAAAGTCCCCCACTATTATTGTGTTACTGTCAATTTCCTCTTTTATAGGTGTTAGCATTTGCTTTATGTATCATGGTGCTCCTATCTTGGGTGCATATATATTTATAATTGTTATATCTCCTTCTTGGTTTGATCCCTTGATCATTATGCAGTGTCCTTCCTTGTCTCTTGTAACATTATTTATTTTAAAGTCTATTTTATCTGATATGAGTATTGCTACTCCAGCTTTCTTTTGATTTCTATTTGCATGGAATATCTTTTTCCATCCCCTCACTTTCAGTCTGTATGTGTCCCTAGGTCTGAAGTGCATCTCTTGTATACAGCATATATATGGGTCTTGTTTTTGTATCCATTCAGCCAGTCTGTGTCTTTTGGTTGGAGCATTTAATCCATTCACGTTTAAGGTAGTTCTTGATACATATGTTCCTATTAAAATTTTCTTAATTGTTTTGGATTTATTTTTGTAGGTTTTTTTCTACAAAGAGAAAACACAAGGTCTTCTCTTGTGTTTCCCACTTAGAGACATTCCTTTAGCTTTTTTTGTAGAGCTGGTTTGGTGGCGCTGAATTCTCTTAGCTTTTGCTTGTCTGCAAAGGTTTTAATTTTTCCGTCGAATCTGAATGAGATTCTTGCCAGGTAGAGTAATCTTGGTTGTAGTTTCTTCCCTTTCATCACTTTAAATATATTGTGCCATTCCCTTTGGCTTGTAGAGTTTTTGCTGAGAGTCAGCTGTTAACCTTATGGGAGTTCCCTTGTATCTTATTTGTTGTTTTTCCCTTGTTGCTTTTAATAATTTTCTTGGTGTTTATTTTTTGTCAGTTTGATTACTATGTGTCTTGGTGTGTTTCTCCTTGGGTTTATCATGCCTGGTACTCTCTGCACTTCCTGAGCTTAGATGGCTATTTCCTTTCCCATGTTAGGGAAGTTTTCAACTATAATCTTTTCAAATATTTTCTCGGGTCCTTTCTCTCTCTCTTCCCCTTCTCAGACCCCTATAATGCAAATGTTGGTGCATTTAATGTTGTCCCAGATGTCTCTTAGGCTGTCTTCATTTCTTTTCATTCTTTTTTCTTTATTCTGTTCTGTGGCAGTGAATTCCACCATTCTGTCCTCCAGTTCACTTATCTGTTCTTCTGCCTCAGTTATTCTGCTATTGATTCCTTCTATTGTATTTTCCATTTCAGTTATTGTATTGTTCATCTGTTTGTTTGCTCTTTATTTCTTCTAGATGTTTGTTAATTCTTCTAGGTCTTTGTTAAACATTTCTTGCATCTTCTCTATCTTTGCCTCTATTCTTTTTCTGAGGTCCTGGATCACTATCATTATTCTGAATTTTTTTTCTGGAAGGTTGCCTATCTCCACTTCATTTAATTGTTTTTCTGTGGTTTTATCTTGTTTCTTCATCTGGTACATAGTCCTTTGCCTTTTCATTTTGTCTATCTTTCTGTAAATGTTCCACAGGCTGCAGGATTGTAGTTCTTCTTGCTTCTGCTGTCTGCCCTCTGGTGGTTGAGGCTTTGTAAGAGGCTTGAGCAAATTTCCTGATGGAAGGGACTGGTGATGTGTAGAGCTGGATGTTGCTCTGGTGGGCAGAGCTCAGTAAAACTTTAATCTGCTTGTCTGCTGATGGGTGGGGCTGAGTTCCCTCTCTGTTGTTTGGCCTGAGGCAACCCAGCACTGGAAGCTCTTTGGTGGGACTAATGGTGGACTCCGGGAGGGCTCATGCCAAGGAGTACTTCCCAGAACTTCTGCTGCCAGGGTCCTTGTCCCCACAGTAAGCCACAGACACCCCCCACCTCTGCACGAGACCCTCCAACACTGGCAGGTAGGTCTGGTTCAGTCTCCTATGGGGTCACTGCTCCTTCCCCCAGGTCCCGATGCACACACTACTTTGTGTGTGCCCTCTAAGAGTGGAGTCTTTGTTTCCTCCAGTCCTGTCAAAGTCCTGCAGTCAAATCCCTCCTGACTTCAAAGTCTGATTCTCTGGGAATTCCTCCTCCCATTGACAGACCCCCAGGTTGGGAACCCTGACGTGGGGCTCAGGAACATTCTCTCCAGTGGATGGACTTCTGTGGCATAATTGTCCAGTTTGTGAGTTACCCACCCAGCAATTATGGGATTTGATTTTATTGTGATTGCGCCCCTCCTACCATCTCATTGTGGCTTCTCCTTTATCTTTGGATGTGGGGTATCTTTTTTTGGTGAGTTGCAGTGTCTTCCTGTCTATAATTGTTCAGCAGTTAGTTGTGATTCTGGTGCTCTCACAAGAGGGAGTGAGCGCATGTCCTACTCTACCATCTTGAACCAGTCTCCAGCTGTGCTCCTTGTTTCATTCCCTTACCTGAACTCTACAAAAAGAAGATGGATCATGACAGCAGATAATGGTCTACCATGAACTTAACCAGGTGGTAGCCCTAATTGAAGCCACCATGCTGAATGTGCTATCTGTTCTGAAGCAGATCTGCACTGCCTCTATTATTTAGTATGTGGTTATTGATTTGGAGAATGCTTTCTTCTAAATTGACATAAGTGGAATGTAAGTATAACTTTACGTAGTAAGGAAAGCAGTACACTGATACTTTCCTTAGGACTCTGTTATCTCTCCTGATTTCTGTCATAAGGGGCTTAGATCATTGTATCAGTCAGAGTCCATTAAAGGGACAGAAACCATACCAATTACTTAAAGGATATGTTAATATAAAGAATAGTTAACCTACTCGAAGAGAACTGAAAAGGCAAAAGGAACTTGAAGTATCAGAAAAGTAGCAATTACAGGAAGCATTTATCTCTCCTAGGGTTGATAGTAAAAGAGAAGATATTGGGATTATTAAAATCTAGAGACTTGAACGAAGGACTCAGACCTCGAAGAGGGGCCCTGCTTGGCTGGTATAAGTGCTTAGCAGCTCAGTGGAAGGACCCTGAGGAGCTGGGATTTAGACCTGTAAGGAGGGGGCCCCAGCTGTTGTGCTGTCTGAAAAGGCGTGATAAGGTTGGTGATACTTGTGTGGAAAAACTTGAAAGTGGAATGAGCTCCTGTTACTGAAAACAACTAGGAGCAAGATGAACCATGGGTATGAGAGTAAAGTGTATCATACCACTGAACAACTCCCAAAGAGGAGAGTCTCAGCAATAGGTGAATAAAATGACAAATCCTGAGTATATTCACCAACCTCTCTCCTTGGCCACCTTGTCGTTGCACAGTAAGATTACATATAGAGAAAGCCTGGTATCAGGGCTGGAGGCTATTCATGGATTCAGTAGCATAAGCTCTCTTTAACCAAAGATGATATAGCTACTGCTACTGCTGATTGGCCAAACTGACAGTAGAAGAAACTACTACTCTGTGAGTATAGCCCTTTGAGATATCTGCTTTATGCAGAGCTGTCTTATTAGAATTCCCCCCTTGAGCTGGTCCTAGGCTTTGTCTCCTGTTCCCATAACTCAGTCCTTCCTTTTTCCCTCTTTTCAACCTCTTCCTTCTTTCCTTCCTTCTTTCCTTCCTTCCTTCCTTCCTTCCTCCCTTCCTCCCTTCCTCCTCCTCTTCTGCTTCTTTTGCTTCCTTTCTTCCTTTGCTTCCTAATCTTTCACTACATCTTTATTTTCAAGTTCCATATCCCTTTTATAAAATACATATGTTTGGATCTTGGCAATATGTTTCTCTGTCACCCTTTATGCTATAGTTATGCATTTTTTTAGTTTTGTTTTATAGTGCTCTAATAGTTGGAATTGATCCACAGATTGGAGAACTTTTTATCCAACTCTCAGGATATGCTGGGGACAAATAAAATGTAAAAATTACCAGAATCATCAGGAAGGAAATCTCCTTCCTAGAAAGTAAATTCCAGCAAAGATCTATAAACTGAAGGCTACAATAATGTACAGAAAAGAAGCTGAATATGTTGCAGTATTTTCTTCCAGTTTGTGGCTCATAAATTCATTTTCTTTTTGATATTGCTGGATGAACAGCAGTTATTAATTTTAATGTAGTTAATATTATAAATCTTTTCCCTTATGTTTATTTCAATCTGTGTTCTATTTAAGAAAATCATCATCGTAAGTTCCTAAAGATATATACTTCTTTATAATTTTCTGAAAAGATTTATCATTTTATCTTTCATGTTTAATTACTTAATCCACTTAGAATTTAGTTTCATTTTTTATTTAAGGCAGCGTTCCAAGTAAGTTTTCTTGCACAGATAGCCAATTGTTTCAGCAACATTTATTGAGGAGTTCGTCCCTTACCCCAATTGTTTACAAAACTAGCTCTTTTCCTGGGATATCTGTTCTTTTCCATTGGTCTGTTTGATTAATCTTGCACTAATTACAAATGTTTAATTCTTTTAGTTTTATTATAATTCTTGATATCTGGGGATAGCCAGTCCCTCAACCATGTTTTTCTTCTTCAGTAGTATTTCTACAAGTTCTTTCTTTAACAAATAAACTTAATTATTTTATAGACTTTTTTCTTTAGATATATGTCATTGTTTTCTCTTATTCACTTATTATTATTTTTTTAAATTGAAGTATAGTTGATTTGCAATTCTGCATTAATTTCAGGTATACAACAAAGTGATTTGAGTATACATATATATGTAAATATGTTCTTTTTTTTATTCTTTTCCATTACAGTTTATTACAAGGTATTGAATATAGTTCCCTGGGCTATACAGTAAATCCTTGTTGTTTATCTATTTCATATATGGTAGTGTGCATCTGTTAATCCCATACTCCCAATTTATCCCTCCCCCCACTTCTGCTTTTGTAACCATAACTTTGTTTTCTGTCTGCGAGTCTGTTTCTGTTTTGTAAGTAAGTTAATTTGTACTGTTTTTTAGATTCCACATATAAGTAGTATTATATTTGTCTTTCTCTGACTGCTTAGTATAATAATCTCTAGATCTGTACATGTTGCTGCAAATGGCATTATTTCACTCTTTTTTATGGCTGAGTAATATTTCTCTTACTCATTTAAATATTGAAATACTTATTTTTATATTATAAGCCTGATATTTTCCATTTCTGGAGTCTTGTTTTTTGTGTGGCTATCTTTTTGTACCTTCTTTTCTTGTGAGTTTTGAGATTTTTCCATTTGAGCTACTGTTTAGTGGAACTCTATCTAAATTGCTGCTATGAGGTGTTCTTGAAGGTATGTTCATCTAGAGGATTTGCTTCTGCCAAAAGCCCAGAGCTACCAATAATTCAGGACAAATTTAACATATATCTTGATTTAAGGTCTTTGGGATTATCCTGAAAATATGGCTGGCTTATGATTAAGAATTCACAAAGGAGACTTTCATTTCACCCAGAGCCAAGGCTGAAGATGGAAATCTTTCTTGTCTTTTTCTAAGGGCCTTATTTATTTCTGGTCTACTGCTACACCGTGGGTATAGTCCTTTGGGATAACTCCTTCTGTGTAGCTATGTCTTACTAGAACTCCCATCTTGAGCTGGTCCTACAGTTTGTCTCTTGTTCCCAGCACTCGATTTACATATTCATCAAAACAGAAACTCAATGTGCCCAGGATTGAGTACATGTCCTCAGTGTGAAAATTGCTTTGATTTCTTATCTCTTCAGATTCTGATTTTACTTTATTATTGACTTTTGAAGTTTCCCTAACTTTCTTGCCAACTCAGTAATTTAAAATATCTTTCTTTCTCCCTTGTTTTCTTTGTATATTTTTTCCAGCATTTTTTGTTGTTTTCAGAAAAGAGGGCCTAGTCTACCACGTTTCAAAATGGAAATCTTTATGAGAACAATTTTTAATAAATGTGAAATGATAACTTCAAGGTTATAGGCACACACATCATCATCTCTGCCACCTACTATCAGACTGGCCAGATCTGGCCAGATGTGAGCTAATCTTTTGGTGATTCAGTTTCTGTCTCTGTAAAATATGCTCCTTTGTCAGGGTTGTTATGAGGATTGAAAGAGGTTGTGGAGGTTGAAGCACTAAGTATTGGACTGACTGACACATGCTGGGCTTTCATTAACTGTTATAAATCTAAGTATGATGAATTCTGTACTTTTCCAAATGTGTATTTTTCAGAATTCTTATATGAATCACACAAATATAAAGAGCTAATCAGGTAAAGTATACCATGGCTTGTAAAACAGCAACAGCAATGCTTAGATGTTGAAAATAAGGATTTCTCTTTAAAATGTTGGTTGTTAAACTGAACCACTGGAAATTAACACAAATCCCCACAATAAATATGCATCTAAGACAAGTTGTATAATTTGAGGATAGATCCTCTTGCTAAGACAACTCTGGAAATAAAGGAGCAGTTGCCTTGTATTTAAAATTATACAAATTTTCTAAATCTCACGAGCACCCAATAGCTCTGTGATGAGATGTTAGCAGAAACTAACTGCAGTGGCTGTAGAATTCCCATCCAAAAACTTGGTTACTTTTATTAATTCTTGCTAGTGTACCATCTGTGTAGAAGACTGAGCATAAGTCTAGTATCCTCCGATACTTTTAGCCCCCAGATTGTTTTTAAAAATATTTATTTACTTACTAGTTTACTAACTTCTCTAATTTTTCCTCTCTATTTTGAAGTTAGAACATTTTAATGATCACTGATTAGTTTTGGAGCAGTTCATATGTTGGTAACTACAAAATATACATTTAAGAGAAAATGGTTTTGATTTCCTGGTCAATAAAATTTAATAGTATCTTGCCACAAAATAATTACATATTCATGTAAAATACAAATTAAAATGTGTGCAGTTATTTAGAAAAAAATTAACTAGGTAATTGTGGTTTCCTTTAATTTCATATTCCTAGCCATAGAGGGAGTTAGAATTTGACTCATTGTAACCTGAGTGACCTAGCCACATGTCTGTTTTCTAGCAATATTCAGAATAAGGCTTAGTTGAAAAGATGGCCCTATCTAGCTTTATTGGCCTCTGCATTAGCAGTGCATCAGAACTGTTTTTAATCATGATTTCCCACCTAGAAATTAATGTGGGGTGTTTGATGCAGCCTTATGAGTAACTCTCTTATATTTCAAGAAATACACTTATTTTTCAGAATACCATTATCTTCTATTGTATAGTGGTCCCCAAATGCATAAAACTCTTATTATTTTTGGCAGTGCTAATGAATACAAAGGAACTCTTGTATATAGTTTTTCATATTTCTGTTGAGTAAAAACGCAAGTTAAAGAGCAAGCATTTATTGAGCTAAGCATTGTGTTACATAAAAATAGTAACCATAAATATAAGTAAATTAGTAATGATTATTGAAAACTCGCTAATTGTCAGGCACTTTACTAAGTGGTCTCTATATTATATTACTTAAAACAACTGCCTGTGAAGTAGATACATATTCCTGGGTTGGACTTTCAAGCTCCCTCTTTCTATAGTGTCAAGTCTCCTTTATCACATGGTGAAATGAATTACAAATTGCATGCTCAAGTCTCAGTTTATGATAAGTTAGTTTGGTCTTAAAAATATTTTGGAGTGAATTGTAAAAACTAAGTGCCATTTTCCTGGCATTTTGAATGAGATTGTGTGTGTGTGTGTGTGTGTGTGTGTGTGTGTGTGTGTGTGTGGTTTTAACTATGATATTAATTGATACTATGCTTCTTTTCCAAGTGTGGAGATTATCAGCTGTTAACTCTTCAATATAAACTTTTATGTATAAACATTGCCTGAGATTCTATTTTGGACTGATTAAAGTTAGCTGCCATTAAGCTTTGTGTGATGACTCTGACGCTTCAATATATGATCTTAATTATAAAAAAAGTTTGTTACAGGAGTTTGTAACAAACTACAAATTGTAAAGTTTCAAGTACCTCCAAGTAAGAGCTCCTAAGTGATTAATCTGAGAGTTCCATAGTGACCAATTGCTTCTAATATTCTTTTATGGCTCGATTTTATTTACCTAGAATAGGTCACAAAAGAGAAAGCTAAGGGCTTCCCTGGTGGCGCAGTGGTTGAGAGTCCGCCTGCCGATGCAGGGGATACGGGTTCGTGCCCCGGTCCAGGAAGATGCCACATGCCGCGGAGCGGCTAGGCCGGTGAGCCATGGCCGCTGAGCCTTGCGCGTCCGGAGCCTGTGCTCCGCAACGGGAGAGGCCACAACAGTGAGAGGCCCGCGTACCGCAAAAAAAAAAAAAAAAAGAGAAAGCTAAAAGGCACTACATAATCTTTGAAAAGCTTCTCCTTCTGTTTTTACTGAGATTTATTTGGCAGAAATGCTAACATTCTAAGGTCATTTTGGGGAGCTGTACATAGAGTCTGATGTTTAAGAATTGGAAGTGAGGAATTACCATTTACCACTTTTGTGATTCTGGTCAAGTCAGAGAATCTTCTAAAGTCTTGTTTTCCTGTCTAGAGTACCTGTTGTTCCTATACATGGATGCTGTGGAAGGTATTGCATAAGTTACTATATAAGGAAGCATTTCATAAGTGATCAAGTGCTGTACAAATAATAAGAGCATGTGTACCAACAACTGTAACACTAGTTTGGTGCTATGAATCTTGGAGTGATTTGTTTATTCCAGTTCTTAAATAATACCTATTTTTCAGTATCATTCTTTTAAGCTGCAGAGAAGTAAAGAAAACTTTCCTTTCCTTTACAGCAAAGGAAACTTGTGTAGAGTGGGAAATTCGTTGTATTTCAAGTAAAAATCCTTACCATATTAAAATTAATCATGGGTCTCTTAGTCAATTATTGACTTTAGAGAGAATGGGGAAAGAAAGCTTAGAACAATACAGTGTTTCCTTCATCTATGAAAGGAGGAAGGAAAGACTTTGGCATCTCATTTTTAACTTACTTGTCATTTATACAAACAGCAAAGTTCTGTTTCAAAAGAAAACTGCAATCTTCAGCTGACCTTGGCCTGATGTATCTTAGGATGACCATAATCTTTTTTATTTTATTTTATTTTTTAAATTTTATTTATTTATTTATTTATTTTTTATGTTGGGGGTAGGAGTTTATTAATTAATTTATTTATTTATTTTTGCTGTGTTGGGTCTTCGTTTCTGTGCGAGGGCTTTCTCTAGTTGTGGCAAGCGGGGGCCACTCTTCATCGCGGTGCGCGGGCCTCTCACTATCGCGGCCTCTCTCGTTGCGGAGCACAGGCTCCAAACATGCAGGCTCAGTAGTTGTGGCTCACGGGCCTTGTTGCTCCGCGGCAAGTGGGATCCTCCCAGACCAGGGCTCGAACCCGTGTCCCCCGCACTAGCAGGCAGATTCTCAACCACTGCGCCACCAGGGAAGCCCCCATAATCTTTTTTAATAACAAATTATAAACTCTATCCTTCTACTTCAAATGTAAAAATTTTGATGTTTTCTTGGGTGCCTTTTTCATAAATATAGCTGATCTATAGATAAACGTAAAAAGAAAAATTTCAAGAAACTAAAATGTCAGATTCTCCTACAGACTAGCTGACTTGTCTCTTCTTGGCAAGGACCTTGCTGTAAATCTTAACTTTGTTATTTAATCTACTGTCTTCCTCTCATGGGAAGTGTACTGATAGAGAATCCATATAAAATTAAAATTCTGTTTCTTGAAGGGCAAGAAGCTAGTAGTGCCACAGAAATTTATCAGGAGTGATAGACACAAATAGATATTGCCATCACATTGGAATGGGCACGAATCGGGAGGAATTTTACCTCATCAAGTCCAAGACTGTCTCTGGGCATTACAAAAGGCTTTAGAATAATTCTTAAATCAAAACTCATTCTTAGGCACTCTCATATGAAAATTGCATACCTTTAATAGTTTGGGCAGAGCAAAGGTATTACCAAAACATGCAATAATAAGAGACTTTGCATTTACTAGAAATTACTCCTGAGGAAAGACCATTGGCCTAAATCTCTGGAGAATAAGGCTAGTTCTGACTTTACCTAACTTGCCCTGTAACTTGAAGTAGCAACTTCTCTGTGTCCTGGTTTTCTAACCTGAAAAATGAAGATTTAGATTTTTTCCCCCTCCTCTGTGATGATACCGTTTATGTTTATAACATGCTCCATTTAGTACCATTTCTTATTCCCATACAGTGATTCTTAATAGTAGTGCTTCCTGTCCCCACCAGGTTGAGAATCACCGCTAGATAGTCTCTAGCATCACTCAGAACTCTTAATTCTATGTGTCCCAACTCCAGAAAGGTCAGGAGTTCAATGCAAAGTTTTTAGGCCAATACCTATCTTTCACATTGCTTTCATCTAAGAATGATTAGTGCTCTTGTCAGAAGGATGCTTCTGTTGTTAAACCACCATTTTGTTGTATTACAAATAGTTTAATTTTCTCTTCAGTGTGTCAGACACAGGCACCAGAAGTCAGCTTTTAGGATGTCTTCTGTATAGTGTAAGCAGTTTGGGATCTATAGAGCTAAATTCTCAGCTTGAATCAGCAATGAGAAATAGCTTATTCACTGCCTAAATTAACACTGAGAAACTTTTACATTTATATAGAAGGATCCAGAGAAGGTTTAAGAGGACATTATAAACTTCATTGAATGTTTATTTTAGCCAGTTTTCTAATTTACATTTTTTAAAGGATTTTAATTTTGGGGGTGGACTTTGCAGTGAAAATACTATTGTTAAAATAAGTGATTTCATTGCTAAGTCCCTCTGAATCATAATTATAAGCTATTGGTTGAATATCCATAAATGAATTCTAATTACTGCTATGAAAAGAGGAAGGGAACAGAGCAATGTTGCCATTCACTAGGTATCTTTATATGAAAGGATATTTGGGAAGTGAGCCAGCACTGCTCCACTGTTAAAAGAAAGCAGTCAATTTGATTTTGTCATTCAGAAAGAATTATTGGCCTTTAAGATTTGCCTTGACTATAGATTGAGGTGCATTTAGCTCCTCCCTTCCGCACCTCCCACACTCTTAACATTTCCACAGAAGAAAGAAATTTGCACTGTCCAGAAGGAATGAGAATGGAGGGAACTCTTCTGGCCTCTGTTCCCATACACCCTCCCTCATTTCTTTTAGGAGACGAAAGGAGCAGTTCCCCTGTAGAGTGATATCTGGAGATGTGTTTGGTTTCTCTCATTTAGACATGCTTGGCTTCAGGAGTCTGGGCTCTGTGCTTGCTCCTATCTCCATGTTTAAGCATGCAGTGAATGGATCAGAGTCCACACCTGTCTCTGTCTTTACTCTCAGGACTCAGTGGGTGTAAGGCTGCAGTTCTGATTAAGTGGGTCTTCTCTGTAGACCTTTGTTCTTCTTTAAATGGCTCTCTGAATGTCCAGACTTTGGGATGAGGGTGAAAGCGAGGGGAAGATATTAGGAGGCCAGAGGTTGGTCACATGTTTAAGTAACAAAGATGTCTTTAATTTCTATCAGTCTGATTCCTCATTTCTCAATTGATTTGAAATTTAGATGGGATATAAGAGTGTGAACAATTATCATCCTTAAAACCTAATAATCTGTTTTACTAAGTTATGAACAAGAGATAAATTATTATTACAGATGTCTACTTTATTTATTTTGAACATATACATTAATTCATTCTAACTTTTTGTTTTATTAAAGACTTTTTAAGGCAGTTTTAGGTTTATGACAAAATTGAAAGAAAGGTGCAAAGATTTCTCATATACCTCCTACCCCTTCACATTCATAACTTCCCCCATTATCAACATCACACACCAGAACGGCACAGTTTTTACCAAGGAGGAACCTGCACTGAAACATCATAATCACCCAATATCCATAGTTTATCTTAAGGTTCACTCTTGATATTCTACATTCTATGGGTTTGGACAAATATATATATGTCCTTATAATATATGGAGTATTTTCACTCCCTTAAAAATCATCTGTGCTCTGCCTATTCATCTCTATTGCCATACCCCTGGCTACCACTGACATTTTTATTGTCTCCATAGCTCTTCCAGAACATTATATAGTTAGAATCATACAGTATGTAATATTTTCAGATTAGCTTCTTTCATTTAAGTTTCCTCCATGGAAACTTCATGGCTTGATATCTCATTTCTTTTTACTGCTGAGTAATATTCCATGATCTGGATGAACCATAGTTTATTCATTCACCTACTAAAGGACTTCTTGATTACTTCCAAGTGTTTGCAGTTATGAATAAAGCTTCTATAAAATACATGTGCAGGTTTTTGTGCAGACATAAGTTTTTTTCTCTTTTGAGTAAATGCCAAGGAGCATGATTGCTAGACTGTTTTGTGAGAGAGTATGTTTAGTTTTGTAAGAAATTGCCAGACTGTCTCCCAAAGAGTCTGTACCATTTTGCATTCCCACTAACAACAAATGAGAGTTTCTGTTGCCCCACATCTTTGCCAGCATTTGGTGTTGTCAGTGTTCTGGATTTCAGCTATTCTAATAGGTATGTCATGGTATCTCATTGTTTTAATTTGCATTTTCCTGATGACGTAAGATGTGGAGCATCTTTTCATATGCTTCTTTGCCATCTGTATATCATTTTTGCTGAGGTGCCTGTCAAGGTCTCTGGCCCATTGTAAAATCAGGTTCTTGCTTTGCAAGGCAGAAATAGAGACACAGATGTAGAGAACAAATGTATGGACATCAAGGGGGAAAGCGGGAAGTGGCGGGTGGGGGTGGGATGATTTGGGAGATTGGGATTGACATATATACACTGATATGTATAAAATAGATAACTAATGAGAACCTGCTGTATAGCACAGGGAACTCTGCTTCACTGTACAGTAGAAACTAACACAACACTATAAAACAACTATACCCCAATTTAAAAAAATGTCGGGTTTGTTGTTTTCTTATTGTTGAGTTTTAAGAGTTCTTTGCATATTTTGTATCTTTATCAGATGTGTCTTTTGCAAATAACTTTCTCCCAGTCTGTGGCTTGTCTTTTCATCCTCTTGATTCTCCTTCTCTCTTCTGCTCTTTCACAGAGCAGAAGTTTTTAATTTTAATGAAGTCCAGCTTATCAATTATTTCTTTTATGGATTAGGTTTTGGTGTTGTATCTAAAAAGGCATCACCATACCCAAGGCCATTTAGGTTTTCTCCTATGTTATCTTCTAGGAGTTTCATAGTTTTACGTTGTACATTTAGGTCTGTGATCAATTTTGAGTTAAGTTTTATGAGGGGTGTAAGGTCTGTGTCTAGATAAATTATTTTTGCACATGAATGTCCAGTTGTTCTAACATCATTTGTTAAGAGACTATTTTTGTTCCATTGTATTGCTTTTGCTCCCTTGTCAAAGATAAGTTGACAAAAGTGTCTCTTTCTAGGATCTCTGTTCTGTTTCATTGATCTACTGGTCTATTCTTTTCTCCATTACTACACTGTCTTGATTACTATAGCTTTATAGTAAATCTTGAAGTTGGACAGTGTCAGTCCTTCAACTTTGTTCTTTTCAATCAATATTGTGTTGGCTATTCTGGTCTTTTGCCTCTTCATGTAAACTTTAGAATCAGTTCGTAGATATTCATAAAATAACTTGCTCGGATTTTTATTCGGATTGCATTGAATCTATATATAAAGTTGAGAAGAGCTAAGATCTTGACAGTATTGAGTTTTCCATCTATGAGCATGGGATATGTCTCCATTTATTTAGCTCTTCTTTGATTTTATTTGTCATAGTTTTGTATTTTTCCTCATATAGATCTTGTTCACATTTTGTTATATTTATACCTAAATATTTCTCTCTTTTTTGGTTGCTAATGTAAATGATATTGTGTTTTAATTTCATATTTCACTTGTTCATTGTTGGTATATAGGAAAGCAATTTACTTTTGAATATTAACCTTATATCCTGCAACCTTGCTCTAATTGCTTAACAGTTCCAGGAGTTGTATTGTTGATTCTTCTGGATTTTCTACAAAAACAATTATGTCATCTGCTAACAAAGACAGTTTTAAATCTTTCTTCCCAATCTGTATAACTTTTATTTCCTTTCCTTGCCTTGTTGCATTAGTAACTACTTTCAGTACAGTGTTGCAAAGGAAAGGTGAGAAGAGACATCCTTTCCTTGTTCCTGATCTTAGTGGAAATGCTTATAGAGTTTCTTACCATTAAATATGATGTTAGCTGTAGATTTTTTTGTAGATAGTCTTTGTCAAGTTGAGGAAGTTTCCTTCTATTCCTAGTTTACTGAGTTTTTTTTTTTAATCGTGAATGGGTGTTGGATTATGTCAAAAGCTTTTTCTGCATCTGTTGATATGACCATGTGATTTAATTTTTTATTCTGTTGATGTGATGGATTACATTATTTGATTTTTTAATTCAAATATAGTTGATTTACAGTATTATATTAGTTTTAGGTATACAGCATTGTGACTCAGTATTTTTACACATTATACTCCATTAAAAGTTATTATAAGATATTGCCTATAACTCCCTGTGCCATACAATATATACTTGTTGCTTATCTATTTTATACACAGTAGTTTGTATCTCTTAATCCCATACCCCTATTTTGCCCCTTCCCTCTCCCTTTTGGTAACCACTAGTTTGTTTTCTGTATCTGTGAGTCTGTTTCTGTTTGGCATGTACATTCATTTGTATTATATTTTAGATTCCACATGTAACTAATATCTTGCAGTATTTGTCTTTCTCTATCTGACTTATTTCACTTAGCCTAATATTCTCTAGGTCAATCCACACTGCTGCAAATGACAGAATTTCATTCTTGTTTATGGATGAATAATAATTCATTGTATATATTTTCTTTATCCATTCGTCTGTTGCTGGACACTTGGAGTGCTTCCATATTTTGGCTGTTGTAAACATTGCTTCTATGAACATTAGAGTTTGTGTATCTTTTTGAATTGGTGTTTTCATTTTTTTTGAATATATACCCGGGGTGGAATTGCTGGATCATATGGTAGTTCTATTTTTAGTTTTTTGAGGAACCTCCATACTGTTTTCCGTAGTGGCTGCACCAAGTTACATTCCCACAAACAGTGTAAAAGGGTTCCCTTTTCTCCACATCCTGTTTAACATTAGTTATTTGTACACATTTTGATGAATGCCATTCTGACAGTTATGAGGTGATATCTTTTTGTTGTTTTCATTTGCATTTCTCTGATAACTAGCATTGTTGAGCCTATTTTCATGTGCCTGTTAGCCATCTGTATGTTTAGAAAAATGTCTGTTCAGGTCTTCTGCCTTTTTTTAAATTGAGTTGTATGGGGTTTTTTGATATTGAGTTGTATGAGTTGTTTGTATATTTTGGATATTAACCCCTTGTTGGTCATATCAATTTTAAATATTATTTCCCATTTTATAGGTTGTCTTTTCATTTTGTCAGTGATTTTCTTTGCTTTGTAAAAACTTTTAAATGTAATTAGGTCCCATTTGTTCATTTTTGCTTTTATTTCTTTTGCCTTAGGAGACAGATCCAAAAAAATATTGCGACAATTTATGTCAAAGGATGTTCTCTCTGTATTCTCTTCTAGGAGTTTCATGGTTTCAGGTCTTACATTTAGGCCTTTAATCCTTTTTGAGTTTTCTTTTTTTTTTTTTTTGTACATTCTGTGAGGAAATGTTCTCACCAGTTAAATGAGAACAAAAATATAACAAATGGTTATATGCCAACAGATTGGACAATCTAGAAGAAATGGAAAAATCTATAGAAATATACAACCTCCCAAGACTGAATCAAGAAGAAATAGACAGTTTGAACAGACCGATCACTAGTAGTAAAATTAAATTTGTAATAAAAAAAACAAAAACAAAAAACCTCCCAACAAACAAAAGTCCAGGACTGGATGGCTTTACAGGGGAATCCTACCAAACATATAAAAGATAACTAATGCCTGTCCTTCTCAAAATATTGCAAAAAATTGAAGAGGACAGAACACTACCAAGTTCATTCTGTGAGGCCACCATTACCCTGATACCAAAACCAAACAAAAAAAGTCAAAAAAAAAAGAAAATTACAGGCCAATATCTTTGATGAACATTGGTGCAAAAATCCTCCACAAAATATTAGCAAGCCAGGGCTCTCCTGGTGGCGCAGTGGTTGAGAGTACGCCTGCCGACGCAAGGGACACGGGTTCGTACCCCAGTCCGGGAAGATCCCACATGCCACGGAGTAGCTGGGCCCGTGAGTCATGCCTGCTGAGCCTGCGCGTCCGGAGCCTGTGTTCCGCAACGGGAGAGGCCACAACAGTGAGAGGCCCATGTACCGCAAAAAAAAAAAAAAAAAATTAGCAAGCCAGATCCAACAATATATAAAGTGGATCATACACCATGATCAAGTGGGATTTATTCCAGGGAGGTAAGAAAACTTCAGCATTCACAAATCAATCAATGTGATGCATCATATTAACAAACAGAAGGATAAAAATCACATGATCACGTCAGTAGACACAGAAAAAGCATTTGACAAAATTCAACATCCATTCATGATAAAAACTCTCCTCAAAGTGGGTATAGAGGGAATATATCTCAACATAATAAAGGCCATTTATGACAAACCAACAGCTAATATCATACTCAGTGGTGAAAAGCTGAAAGCCTTTCCTCTGAATTCAGGACCAATACAAGGATGCTCACTGTTCTATTTAACATAGTATTAGAAGTCCTAGCCACATCAGTCAGACAATAAAAAGAAATACATGGCATCCAAATTGGAAGGGAAAAAGTAAAATTGTCACTATTTGCATATGACATGGTACTTTATATAGAAAACCCTAAAGTATCTACCCAAAAACTGTTAGAACTAATAAATGAATTCAGAGAAGTTGCAGGATACAAGATTAATATACAGAAATCTGTTTCTTTTCTATACACTAATAATGAACTCTCAGAAAGAGAAAGTTTAAAAAAAAGTTACATTTAAAATTTCATCAAAAAGAATGAAATAATTAGAAATAAACTTATCTAAGGAGGTCAAAGACCTATACCCTGTAAACTATAAAACACTGATGAAGGAAATTGAAAATAATACAAAGAAAAGGAAGGATATACTGTACTCTTGGATTGGAAAAATTAACATTGTTAAAATGGCCATACTACTCAAAGCAATCTATAGATTAAATGCAATCTCTATCAAAATACACATGATATTTTTCACAGAACTAGGACAAATAATCCTAAAATTCATATGGAACCACAAAAGACCCCTAATTGCCAAAAAATCTTTAGGAAACAGAACAAAGCTGGAGGTATCATTCTTCCAGTCTTCAGACTATACTACAAAGCTACAATAATCAAAACAGCTTGGTATTGGCACAAAAACAGACACATAGATTAGTGGAACAGAATAGAAAGCCCAGAAATAAACCCATACTTTTATGGTCAATTAATCTATGACAGATGAGGCAAGAATATACAATGGAGAATAAACAGTCTGTTCAACAAGTAGTGCTGGGAAAACTGGACAGCTACATGTAAAACAATGAGATTAGAACATTTCCTTACATTAATTGACTTTTGAATGTTGAACCGGCTTTGTACATCTGGGATAAACCCTACTTGGTTGTGGTACATTAATTCATTTTATATATTTTTTGGATTTGATTTCAAATGTATTGCTGAGAATTTTTGCATTTATGTTCATGAGTGATATTGGTCTGTGGTGTTCTTCTTGTGTCTTTATCTGGTTTTGGTATTGGTGTAATGCTGGCCTCATAGAATGAGTTAGGAGGTATGCCCTTTGCTTCTGTCCTCAGAAGAGATTGTAGAGAATTGTTATAATTCTTCCTTAAATGTTTGGAAGAATTCACTAGTGAACCCATCTGGGTCAGGTGCACTCTGTTTGGAAGGTTATTAATTGTTGATTCAATTTTGTTAACTCAAATAGGCCTATTTACATCATCTGTTTCTTCTTCTATGAGTTTTGGCAGATTGTGTCTTTCTACGAATTGGTCCATCTAGGTTATCAAATTTGTGGGCATAGAGTTGTTCATATTATTCCTTTATCATCCTTTTTATTTCCATGGGATCTATGGTGATTTCATTTCTGATAATTAGTAATTTGTGTCTTTCTTTTTTTCTTAGCCTGTCTAGAGGCTTATCAATTTTATTGATCTTTTCAAAGAAGCACCTTTTAGTTTCATTCAGTTTCTCTGTTGATTTCATGTTTGCAATTTCATTGATTTCTGCTCTAATTCTTATTATTTCTTTTTTCCTTACTTTGGTTTTAATTTGCTCTTCTTTTTCTAGTTTTCTATGATGGAAGCCTGAAAAATTGCATTTACTTCTTTCTTCTTTTCTAATAAAGAATGCTAATTTATAGCAGTAAATTTACTGCTATAAATTTCCCTCTAAGCACTGTTTTTGCTGCACTCAACAGATTTTGATAAGTTGTGTTTTATTTTCATTTAATTAAAAATATTTTAGGGGCTTCCCTGGTGGTGCAGTGGTTGAGAGTCTGCCTGCTGATGCAGGGGACACGGGTTTGTGCCCCAGTCCGGGAGGGTCCCACATGCCACGGAGCGGCTGGGCCCGTGAGCCATGGCTGCTGAGCCTGCGCGTCTGGAGCCCGTTGCTCTGCAGTGGGAGAGGCCACAGAAGTGAGAGGCCCGCATGCCACACACACACAAAAAATATATATATATATATATATATATATATATTTTTAAATTTCTCTTGAGATTTCTTTTTTGACCCATATGTTATTTAGAAGTGTGATGTTTAATTTCCATTTTAGAGGACTGTCCAGCTGTCTTCCTGTTGCTAATTTCTAGTTTAATTTCACAGTGGTTTGTGAGCAGACATTGTATGATTTCTATTCTTTTAAATGTGCTGTTATGTTCTATGGCTTATCTTGGTGAAAGTTCCATGTCAGCTTGAGAAAAATGTGAATTAAGGTGTTGTTGGATGGAGTAGTCTATTGATGTCAGTTATATACAGTTGATTGATAGTGTTGTTGAGTTCAGCTATGTGCTTGCTGATTTTCTGTCTGGTTGATGTTTCTGAGAGAGGGGTGTTGAAGTCTCCAACTGTGAGAGTGGATTCATGTATTTCCCCTTGCAGTTCTCTCAGTTTCTGCCTCATGTAGTTTGATGCTCTTTTGTTAGGTGAAACATGTTAAGGATTTTTATGTCTTCTTGGAGAATTGACCTCTTATCATTATGTAATGCCCTTCTTTATCCCTGATAATTTTCCTTTGAAATCTTCTCTGTCTGAAATTAATATATCTACTCCTGCTTCTTTTTTTTTTTTTTTTTTGTGATACGTGGGCCTCTCACTGCTGTGGCCTCTCCCATTGCAGAGCACAGGCTCCAGACGCACAGGCTCAGTGGCCATGGCTCACGGGCCCAGCCGCTTCGCAGCATGTGGCATCCTCCCAGACCGGGGTGCGAACCCGTGTCCCCTGCATCGGCAGGTGGACTCTCAACCACTGCGCCACCAGGGAAGCCCATCCTGCTTCTTTTCATTGGTATTAGCATGTTACATTTTTCTCCATCCATTTACTTTTTTTTTTTTTCTGTTCTTCCATCTTTTATTCAACCTTGTACTGAAGGTTCCAGCCAATGTAGTAAGAAAAGAAAAGGAAACAAAACTCACCCAGCTTGGAAATGAAATATTAAAATTGTATTTGTTTGGGGCTGCCCTGGTGGCGCAGTGGTTGGGAGTCTGCCTGCCGATGCAGGGGACACAGGTTCATGCCCCAGTTCAGGAAGATCCCACATGCCGTGGAGCGGCTGGGCCCATGAGCCATGGCCACTGAGCCTGCGCGTCCGGAGCCTGTGCTCCACAACGGGCGAGGCCACAACAGTGAGAGACCCCTGTACCGCAAAAAAAAAAAAAAAAAAAAAAAATTGTATTTGTTTGAAGACCTGATTGTTTATGTAGAAAGTCCAATGTTCCTCAAAAAGGCTGCTAGAACTAATAAGTAAGTCCAGCAAGTCTGAAGCATTCAAGATCAACATACAAAAATGGATCAAATTTTTATATAGTAGCAAAAACAATAGAAATTGAAATGTAAAAAAATGCAATTTATAATAGCATCAAAAATATTAAATTCTTTGTGATCCATACAAGACCTATATACTGAAGCTATAAGACATTACTGAGAGAAATCAAAGAACCCTAAATAAGTAGAGCTATATACCATGTTCATGGATCAGAAAACTCAACACTGTTTTGTTTTGTTTTACATATATATATATATATATATATATATATATACACACACATTTACATTTATTTTTTATATTCTTTTCCATTATGATTTATCCAAGGACACTGAATACAGTTCCCTGTGCTATACAGTAGGACCTTGTTGTCCATCCATCCTATATTCCATCCATTTACTTTTAATCTATATGTGTCTTTATATTTAAAGTGGATTTCTTGTGGACAACATATAGTTGGGTCATGTTTTTTTGACCTACTCTGAAAATCTCTGTCTTTTAATTGATGCATTTAGACCACTAACATTCCATTTTAACTTTTTTTTTATTCATGAAAATAATCTCACTGTGAAGTGACCAAGTTGTATTTATATCCTAGAACTTTGACTTAAATAACATGAAAATCATATGCTAAAAATTTTTTTTTTAGAGTAGTGTTTTTTTTTGTTTGTTTGTTTTTTGTTTTTGTGGTATGTGGGCCTCTTACTGTTGTGGCCTCTCCCATTGCCGAGCACAGGCTCCGGACGCACAGGCTCAGCGGCCATGGCTCACGGGCCCAGCCGCTCCGTGGCATGTGGGATCTTCCCGGACCGGGGCACAAACCCGCGTCCCCTGCATCGGCAGATGGACCCTCAACCGCTGTGCCATCAGGGAAGCCCCTAAAAATTTTTGGTATAAATATTCTGGAATCATGCCATATAATGTAGAATTTAGCATAAGCTTTATGCATTTTAAGGCTCTAAATAAAAGGATTTAATTCTGTGAAGTTTAATAATTCAACAAAGAGTTATTAAATTCTGAATAAGTTTTAGATCTCATTATGTGGTGAGGATACAACTGAAACTGTCTCAGGCATTTTGTGAATGAGATTATTTCAAAGAAGAACAGTATAGTACTGTAATGAAAATTAAATCTGAGGATGTGCTGGAAAGTGACTGGGGGATGAGGAAATTACTCTATATAATATGATCAATCAAAGTGTATCAGTCAAGGTAATCTAAATTATGCTGCGATCTCCAGACCTTAGTGGGTTAAGAGTACAAAGGTTTATTCTTGCTCCAATTGCATGTCCAGTACAGAGAGTCAGGTGGCAGGAGGGTTGTGCTCTGGTCATCATAATCTGTAGAAACACAGGATGTCAGAGGCACCATATGTATATATATATATATTTCTTTCCTATGATCACCATTGCAGGGGAGAGGAGATGTGGTACTTCTGCTGGAATTGACAGGTGTCACTTCTGTGTAAAGGCTCTACTTGCCACTTCTCAAATTTCACTGGCCACAGCAAGGCACATGGCCATGTCTGACCTTAAAGGAAGTGAGGAAATCCAATCACACCAAGGCCTAGAACGAGGAGTACTGGAACATTTATGAACATCCCTAAGCACCATCACAAAAAGCCTCTTTGAGGAGGTGGCATTTTAGTTGAGACCTGATCAGCAAGAATGAGCCAGTCAAGCATAGATGTAGGCAGTGATTCTTAACCCTTGCTGCCCATTAAAATCACCATGGACAGAAACCGTACTATGTGTTTTCAGGCATTAATTCCATTGTCTTACAGTAATGCTGAGTTTCTGTTTTCAAGCTCATGTTACAGAAAAAGAAACTGAGTTGGAGTGAGGTTATATTATTTTCACAAGGTCGTAAAAACAATAAATAGAGAAGTCAGGATTTGCATTCAGATAGTCTGACTCTAGTACCCACAATTTTAACTACTCTAATATAATCCCTGTTTAAATTATGTGAATTATGGCCTCACCTGTAACTAAGTTAAAATCAAAAGTGCTGATCCCTTGGACTTACCATCTCTACCCTTGCCTCAGACATATATGCATGTGTATGTGAGTGTGTGCATATTTGTGCTTACTTGCTGTGCACACTCCAGCCCTTAATAAACTGGACTCCTTTGTGTCATGATTGACACTGGTCTCTTTGCTATCCATCGGTCCTCAAAGCACCTTTCAACCTCAAAACCTTTTCACCGACTTTTCCCTCTACCTAGAAACCATTTCCCCCAGATATCCAAATGATTCACTCCCTCACCTTCTTCAATTCTTTGTTGAAACATTACCATTTCAGCAAGGCCTACCGTACCATTTAAAATTGCAGCCCTCCCTTAGCGTTCCACAGATTTATTCCTGTTTTGATCCTTGCTATATACCCAGGGCCTATAATAGGGCTAGCACTTAGTAGGAACTCACTAAACACTGGTTACTTGAATCCTGGGAATTCAGGCCTGAGAGCTGGCCAAGGAGGGTAAATGAGATTGGATGCCACAGTCTTGCCACGGCATGTGGAGGCTGAGTGGAATGCCTATCTGGGAGATGTGGTATGACACGGAGTGTGCTCCTCATTGGTGGGGACTGCTAGGGCTATTCCCACCTCAAATAGTACATAAACAAGCCTGATCAACAGCCATCACGGCCAAGGAGAGGAGTATAATCCTGTCTAGCCAAGAAGGAAACATTTATTTTTCCTCTTTCTCGTACCCTTGCCTAACTCCTGAGAGATCAGCACAGGGAAGGAAGAAAGTGCAGGAGGTTGGGAGGGTGGGTAGGGCAGACGAAGAGTTGACTGTGCCTCAGCGCAACTTCAGACTACTAGAGTCACAGTCTGTCCTATCCTGGAGGCAGAGAGAACTTTAAATCAGATATGGGATTGAATTTTTTTTTTTTTTTTTTTTGCGGTATGCGGGCCTCTCACTGCTGTGGCCTCTCCTGCCGCGGAGCACAGGCCCTGGACACACAGGCCCAGCGGCCATGGCCCACGGGCCCAGCGGCCATGGCCCATGGGCCCAGCCACTCCGCGGCACGTGGAATCCTCCCAGACTGGGGCACGAACCCGTGCTCGCTGCATCGGCAGGCGGACCCTCAACCACTGTGCCACCAGGGAAGCCCTGGGATTGAAATTTAATACTGAACAGAACTATGTCTTCCAATACTGGAATAAGAAATAAGATTTTTCTAATGACCAACATTCACTGAAAAATTGCAAAATCTGTCACAATTTCATTAAGGGAGTTGCTACATAGAAGGAAAGTTGGTTCTACATAGATGACTTGGAGGAATGTATTGAGAAAACCATAAAACACTTTATTTATACCTCAGAAAATTAACACTCCTCAATACAACAGTTTAGTTTAAAACTAGCTATTATATCCCATTAGAGAAGGTAGAAATTAACTTAGAAAGTTAAACAATGAATTTAAGGTCATACCACAGAAAGTATTAGCCAGGATTAAATATTAGGTTTCACTGGGTCTAATGTCTATACTTTACTGTTGGGGATATTTTCTTACTTGGGATGAGAAAGAAAGAAAAAAAACAAAGAAAAACACACAGCACCTACACACACACACACACACACACACACACACACACACACACACACACA